>NC_090953.1:14989645-15293616 GCF_040807025.1 Struthio camelus
TCCAACCTAACAAGCAGAAGCTATATGCAAAACTGGCTATTAGCCATCCCCCCCATCACCTTTATATTTCTCTCCCAATAGCTGTCAAAACAGCACTTGTATGCCACCTTTGTTGAGAATAAGTTATTCAAGGATTTACTGTTCAAGAATTTATGTTCTTAATATTACAGGAAAACATGGTTTTGCTCTCCTTATAATTAATCATTTAAAACAAGATATGTACACCTCCATGCATCACACACTTTCAATTTATTTGGCACAAGTATTAGAAGATCTTTGTAGTAGTAAAAGAAAGAGGACACCTCTGTTCATTCCCTGCTGAGAATCACTAGATAGCTCAATTCAATTGAAATGACCAGTTATTGGATTTACTTGATACTTTTTTTTAGAAAGAATAACTCTCATTTTCATAGCTATTACTTCCCATGAAAGAAAGTAAGTATCTCATCAGAATTAGAGCTTTATTTTTCAGAAGATATGCATTTCAGGGGTTCTAATGGCATCTACTCTTCTCAACAAACCACATGATACCTATCAAGCAATAATGTGGAATATATACACTTTCATAGGTTGTCTCTATGAAACTTAATTGCTATGTAAGTGTGATCATCTATGACCAGGCGTAGATTTGGAGCAAAGGGTTCCTGAAGTATTAATTGAAAAACATTTCTAGGAACTGTTGTAAATTTCCCAGTCAAGCTACATACTCAGGAGAGAAATGATACTACTCCAAATTATAATTATTTCTGCATTGTTAAGAGATTTTCAGGAGACCCTGGCCAGACCGTCGGTATCTGCCAGCCTGGTGTGATATCTTTATATGGACGCTGGCAGAGCAGCCCAAAACTGATTGATCAACAGAATCTCCCAATTCGAACGTTGCAATCTGCACGCTAGTCACTGATCAATGGATTGCACCTAGAAAGCCTTGGAAGCTTAGACCGTTTTTCTCTGCCTTTTCAAGCATGCTGCTAAGTTAAATAAAGCACCTCAGTGATGCAATTTAATTTTACTACCCAGTACTATTATTTACCTTGGGTTGAATAGCTTCTTTCTGACTAACCAGCTGAGACCTCAGGATGAGGACTTCTTCCTTGCGCACTTCAAGCTCTTCACTTACTGAAGTCAGCTGATCGAGCAGGACCCTATACGCAGGGGCACCAGGAGCAGTTACCTCTGGAGATCGCGTTTCTGTGAGGGCTTTCTGCAGCTCATTCAACTCATTCTTCAGTTTTTTATTCTCAGATTCAAGTTCTTGACGCTGCAAGAAACAGGGACAGCTCCACTCAGCATCATTCCTACATGCCAATAAAATAGAGCTACGAAGCTATGGATAGAAAGGGTAAAAACTGTGGGTAACTGTGACAGATCAGTCACTTTCTCTCTTAACCCTGGCTTCTTGACTACTGTGAATAGTGCCTGGGAGGATTTCACTAATAAGGCTACCTTTGGTCTGAAGTGCCAAATTAGAATACAAACTCACGACTCCCATCAAATTTGATGGAAAAAATTTACCGATGTTTTCCCCATTCTTCCCTTAAAAAAAGCAGTTCCCAACAAACAGTAGTGAGAAGGCTATGAAGATTCTGGAGCATTTAGTGATATTGGGAAATATTTTTATTTTTAGTGGTCTAAGATATGCATCAATTTCAATAATGCGTTTGGAGGAGAGGGCTACACTCATCATTGTATTTTTGCTCAAATTCACTTGCAAGCTGTACTAAGCCAGCAGAGAACTCCTCTGTTTTAAGGGGATCTTCTTGATCTGCAGGCCCAGGCACACGCTCTACACCTCAGAAAGGGCAATCCCACAATAAAATGCTGGTTGGGGAATTTTCATTCTATTTTCTCCAGCCGATATACTGAAACAAGATGGCTCATACAACGTGCTATGCTAGCAGGTATAATTGGTGGCAACATTATCACTAGAAAATAACATAAACTTTCCAGAATTACCTTGAGTGACTCATACTCCAACTCTGCACCTCTTATTGGGGGCCTTTCCTCCTCCTATGAAAGAACACGGACAACAGTGGGAAAAAAAACCTAACCCTTCCTATTCTTTAAACAAGTTGAAGCAGGAAAAGGAAGCAAGTATTTTGCAGCCACAAAGGGAGCTGAACATTTTTAACTATAAAACTGGCAAACACTTATTCTAGTACTGCTGAGGGCTTAACGTTGACTATTGGCATTATCTCCTTTCCTTTACTTATGGGTTTATGACACATAATTAGTTAACATAAATAAAGTCATTTAAAAATTACACTAATGCTGCTGGTAATGAAACGGAGCAGAACTACTGAACGCCAGGAAGCTCAAGAAATTCACTGGTGGAAGGTAAACAGGAAACAATTGCCAAAATCGGTGACATACTTTTTACAACTACTTGAAGAGACCAAACCAGAAGGGAATTTCAAATAGAATCTGCTAAATCTGTCTAATCCCAGTGGTTTGGCTCTGCATCCTGGTTCAATTCTTGGCCATATTCTTACTCATTCCCCTCAGTGTTTAAGTAGATTGGCTATTTAATAATAAATGGCCCTTTTTTAGCAAAGGTCCCAACCGCTTTTGGTTCCTGTTAACTCCAACAATGGGATCTCAGTGATGCTGGAAAAGAAAATAAGCTGCCCATAGTACCAAGTAGTAAAAGTACTGAGGCATAAAACCTGTGGTTAAATAAAGCAAGTACTATGGGAAGATAAGGATTTAGGATCGTAGCTGATATATCGTAAGAAGGAATAATCTGGCATCAGCGTTTCATCAGCTAGAAGGATTCCACCTTAGCCTTAGCACGTAGAGCTTGTTCTTCCTTTCTGTCCAGTTCATCTTGCAGGGATTGCTTTTCTTGCTCCAGCTCTGTAACCCGTTTCTGCAGCTTGAGGAACAGAGACATATCCAGTGGTGCCTTTTTCTCACTTGGTTCCTGCTTTAGAAAGAACAGAAGGAAGTCAAGTAGTATTGCATTTCCACATCAAAAGGAAGCTCTACTGTGAGTAAAAAAGGGAAATAAATTGGGGAAAAGAAAAGAAAAACAGAGATATTACTTGATTCTGAGGGTTCGCTACAGGCATCTAAAATGTTTCATCAGCATCAAAAGACTATTTTTAAAAGGGATCTACTATTATAAACCATATCTAAACCTAGAGTCTAAGAAAAGAAAGCACTAGAGACGACCTAGCAGAGAGTAGGTCTACAGTTAAGCATACCTTTTTTTCTTACTTGTTTGGAGGGGGAAAGGAGAAAAATATCTGTGGTTAGACTCACTTGGAAAGCAACTGCAGATAGAGGCTAAGTTCTTCTGTTTTAATTATTTCTATAGTAGGTTCCTTAGCTAAAGGGAAATCTGTGTTGATTACAGATTTAGATCCATGATTAAGCAAGGTAATTTAGAGGGACGTAAAATAAAAGATATCAGAAGATATATTTTATACCCTTTTCCTTCTATGATGCTAATTAAACAGCCTGTACTGGGACTAATCCGCTAGCCTTCTCAGTATTTTCTGAGCAAGGACCACCATTTGTAATGTGAAAGTGCATCAGAAATTGTTTGTCAGCCATTCTGTACTTTATGTAGCAAGAAGATTAAAGCATTTACTATGAAGTGCACCATAAAATTCTGAAGCCCAGAAAAGGAACTAGAAAATTAACATTAACGACTGTAGCAGACAAGCAAGCACTGCCATTTCCACCTCATATCCTTTCACAGTTGAGGGGAGAGTCCTAAACTACAACAGCAGCTCAGGAAACAAACAAACAAACAAACAAAGGTTGAAATATTTCACTTCACTCTTTTGGTTTGAAATGACCTCTGCTTTTTTTGTATAGTTTTGTATTGTTAATCTATATTGTTAATCTATAATCAAACTGGAGCTTGAAATTTTATGAGGTTAAATGAATACAGATTTAATCTGCCTGGTGCTGCATTTACACACGCTCCTGTGCAGGTTACTACTTTCACTTATACTCCAAAAGCCCAAAATTGTAACAGGCATGATTCTGGCTCTAGAACATCAATTAAATAAGTCGATCAGCCAAAGGAAAGGAAGACATTTGGCTTGCATGTGAAATTCAATCACACGCAGTTGCACTTTCCTTTTCCTGACTATCCATGAAGAGAAGGGTATCCTTCTGGAACAGTTCTGCAAGGTGAAAAATGTAAGCGGAAAAGCATGAACACTCGGAAAGTGTCTGCACAGAATACGACTTCAGCATGAATGTGTCACAGTTATTTAAATCCAAGATAGAAAACCATTTTTCTGTGGAGGCTTTCAAGAACAGTAATGGCAGTAAGCAAAACGCAACTACAGACATAACGAACCAGGACAGAGAGCAAACAGGTAAGCTCACAGTTAAGACTGAAGCAGGAATTTAAAAAAAAAAAAAAAAACAACAAAAAACCCCCCAAAATCTCCAGTATGCACAGGGAAAGCTATGCATGTCCAAGCTGCCAAGCACAGTCAGACCACGAATATGATGTTCTCTGATGTGTTAGCAGTGTGACTGCTAACTTCTGTGTGACTATGTGGAAATGGGTAAAAGGGTAAGTTATCGCGGAAAACATTCGGAAAATAGTTTGGAATTAAACAATTATTCATGATTATTATTCATTATCTGAAATAAGAGAGAGTAATCTTTCTTAAAAATTTTAAATAATCTGGGATTTGTACCACTGCATATGCAAAGGGAAGGTACGTTGTCTCAGTTCTATTTTTCTGTACGAAATAGAGGAAAAAAAACCCAACAACAACAACATGAAGTTCTCAACCCTAACAATCAACTGACTATGCAAAAGGTTCATACTACCCTTTTTAATATAGGCCTTTGTTCTGCTAAGCTGAGAAGACATCAGTGCTACAGCCTCTGTGGCTGTTTTCCCACCTGGATATGTGGCTACTAAGGAAGTGGCTAAACACTCCATCAGTTTTAATGCTTAAATATACAGTATACAGACTTTCTAGGACATCTCCTGGTTTTTATGAACTGCCACTTTTGGGCCAAAAGGTGACTGTGCTCATAAAAGCTGGCAAGTGATTGACAGATGCAAACCAGCTGGATGGCCAAACATCTAATCTACACTGACTGTGTTAGAGAAGAATTCTAAGCATCCTCTCACAAAGCCTTTTTATAGAGGACTACAACTAACTACAGAAGGAGCTTTTCATAAAGAAAATGGAACAGGATGGATCGGAGCATTAGATTCCTCAATATAAAATTTGGTGTTCAAAAACATACATAAAAGGAGATAGGAATTAGCTCAATCATTGATCAATGAAAAGCATTGTTTTTTTTTTTAAATGTTACCTCCATCCTCAGTGGTAAGTCTTCTGCCTCTGTGATCTCAGAGCTGAAAGTATATTCAGATTCATTGCTACTGTGAGTTGAGTCCGTTCTTTTGTGTCCAGGCTTGGGGACGTTCTGGAGTGCAAATGAAACAAATCAATACTACTATATGTTTTTCCTACAATAGTCTGTTCACAACCTATAATTTAGCTTGTAATATTCGGTGTTAGCTAGCACAATTTTTAAGAAAAGGTTTGTGATTCTGGTCTCTCATGCTGCCTGAAGCCTGTGAGATACAGTTCACAATCAAATAGATGGAGAAAAGTCAGATCCTACTCCATCAAGCATTTGCTGTCAAAAGCAGAAGCATGCAACTACACAGCATTTTGTGGGAAAGAAAAGCTCAATTTACAAGGAAGGAACAGGCAGAGTAGGAAAGCAGAGACAGCAAGTCTCTGAAATTCCAGACACTGCAGCGAAGAATATTTTTTCCCTCCTGCCACATAAAATAGCCTCAGAACTACTGAAAATTTAACAGTAGCTGAATGTGGTACAAATGACTCCAGCATATGTTAATAACTTCAGGGCAAAATGAAGACGGAAGGCATATGGATTACCACTAGCCAAGTTACAGCAGAAATTTAACCTTCTTCCATGAAACTGAAACTAGATTATTCAATCACAAATTTTAAATGGATTTGATTTGATAGTACAGGGTGTTTTCGCTGAGCTAATTTAATTAACCAGTATTTCAAAAATACTGTTTTCAGATACAGGTAACCACCACACAGCTGAGAGCTGAATCAGGTCCTAAATTATACCACTAGATTCTGCTAAAACACACTCATGAACAGGTTTTAATTACTCAGATCTTTATCCACTTACCACCATTAAGTTCATTTCATCCTTGAGATCATCGTAACGTTCTTCTAAGCGGCTGAACTCATTCAGCAGGTTCTGATACCGTAACCTTTCATCATTGAGATCTAGCTCCAGCTGTTTCGTTTCCTCTACTAGCTTCTTCTCCATTGTCTCTGTGACAGAGAAGAGGAAGCCAAAGTGAGAACTGCAGCTCTATCTCAGCTGTGGTGCATCTGTTCTGTGGGTACAGGATGTGTGCACGCAGCAGGAACATCGATGCTGAAAGAGGTCTGCTATTGGAAACTGGTGTGTGGTATTTGTGCTTCTGTAGGTAAAGATATAGCCAAATACTCAAAGGACCAAAGAATTATTATGGTAACCACAGAAGGGTTCAGTCAAGCTAGTTACTCTTCCAATGCCTTGCATTAGTCATTCCAGGGGAGAGGAAGAAGGGGCACTAGCCCAATGCAGTATTACGTACAAAGCAAAGGTGAGACGATCTATGCCTCAGGTGCACCGTCCTCATCCCAGCTGCCTCCTGCACACTGTTCACATCTAGAGCTACGGTCTTCTGGCTGCTGACTAGGTAGCAGTAGCACTATCTGTCACAGCAGCTAGCCGGGCTCGGAAATTTTGGCTCATATTTAGACCCCTCTAAAGAGGTAAGAGACTAGGAACTCAAGCGTCTGCCTGCACGTGTGGTTCAACGTTTGCTGTCACAATTAGCAGAACACATCAGAAAAATCATGCTGTAATAGGTTCACTGTATTAAATAACGGAGCCTTCATTTAAAAAGTAGAACGCATTGTACCAGCAACCCTCATCAGAAAGACTCCAAACTCTTAGGATTTTCTGGAAATTCAAATAGTAAATAACTGTGATGCTGGTAAGTTCTTTTATTTAAGAACTGAAACTGTTAAACTGAAAAGGAACACAAACTACAGTAGATTAGCCAAATCTAGCCAACGGAGCATTGCTTTACAAGGTAACATGAAGTACAGAACAGCAGTGAAAAGAACAGAACCAACCTGTTATCTCCCTTGCCTGGTCATGGATGCGACGGTTCAGCTCCTCCTTTTCTGTTTTCAGTAATGTGTTCTGCTCTTTCAGTTCTGATACCAGCTACAAAGATAATAAAATATTTGACTGTCATCAGAATGCACTTAATCTTCCATCACTAGCTCTAACAGCACCTGCATCCTTGTTGTAAGAGTTCAAATACTTGGGTTTTTTTTTTTTTTAAACAGTTCCTCAGAGAATGAAGCCAGTGAGCTAAGTTATGACATCTCCGTTTCTCAAATTACATTTAATTCATGCCCCACTGCAGATTCTCCCACACATTCTACATCCCATTTCTGATCACATGCTGAAACTGACTCAGACCACTCCATTGTGCCATAATATTTTCCAGTAAAATTCCCAAAGATGTAGTTTTGTCTTAAAATAGAAATATTCCTAAAATAGGAACAAATTCAGTAGTTCTGTCACGTAATTCCATTGCTTTCGATAACACTAACATCTTGCCTATGCACAAAAGTTGAACCACTTTAACCGTGCCAAGGTTTGTCAGTTCCTCATTTGCCTCTGTTTATGATTACCATGCATTCGCTGTGCTGAAACAACTAATATTTTTCCTTATGCTCATCTAATCTTGAATTGCATCACTGCAGCATAGCATAATGAAGGCATTGATCTTTCAGAATTCAAAACTGGCACTGCATCAGCAGGTAACTGTGTCAAGAAACAACTTGTTTGATATGCTCATGGTTAAAGCAAAGATAAGGAATCGGTCAAAACCTGCTGAACTAGTCTGTACACACACACACACGTGTTCAGTAGACTAATTGTTCAAATGAGGTAACATATAAATAGGTACCTTTGAATACTGCATATGGGACAGACTTCTGAAATCTATACAATTTTGTTCTCTAGGTAGGTAAAAGGATTTCTTTGTATGAGTGCTCTGTCTCTTTGAGTGAGCTTGGATATTTGGATTTGCAAATATTTTCAATATTTGAATCTGAATAGATGCAATACCTATATTTATATATGAAATACAGATTTAAATATATTCCTCAGCATAGGTGCAGTTGCTTAGATGCTAAGCCTATTTAGGGTTGTACAGGTATAATATTACTTCAAAATATTGTAAAAATAAGCCACACAACTGGAGAAGGCAAGGCCTCTATAGATGTTCTCATGCAAAGCACCTAGAAACATGAACAAATAAGAGCATTTGCTTTATTTCTGTGCTTTGCAGTAACATGCCTTCTGTCTAACATAGGCTATGAATGCTGCACAGGAAAACGTTACAGGTCAAAAACCTGTGACATGGACAAGCAGGGAAGAAGCAGCAGGATTGCTCTTAGGGTTATGAGCGCTCTCTAAAGTGACAGTACATTGAGCCTTCTTTTAGGCATGCTTCACTGAAATGCTGCGCACTGCTGCCTGTACTGCATCCTCCCGCAGAAATAACAGAGGAGAAAAAAAGGACAATTTCTAACCCTAAATAAGATGTCAACAACATCTTATTATGTGGAATAAAAGGGATTGCGGAAAAAAGAGATTGTGCGTAACTCTGTAGTATTTGGGGCCCGCACACTTGCCTGCTCAGTTTCATGTTTGTATTTGTCTGCCCATTCCTCAATGGTCTTCTTTTCAGACTGAGTTTGGTGCAGCTCCTTCCGGAGCTTGGCGATCTCCTCCTGAAGGCTGAGGACACGGTTGGTCGCGTTCTTAGCCTCCTCCTCACTCATCCGAAGCCTTTCCACATCGCTCCGCAGCCTCTCTGTCTCCGTACTGTACGTGATCTCCAGGCTACTCAGCTTCTCCAGCAGAGATTTGTACTCTTTGTTCTTTGCAAAACACAACACAGACTTAGCACAGTTGAAAGAGTTCTGGATTACAGGAGCCTTCTATTTGCCTACAGAACATACCCAGACGAGGGGAGCAAAAGAGCAGTTTCCCCCATCTCCAAAAAGTTTCACTGTTTTTGCAAAACTGCTTAAAGACGTGACAGAACAGCCCAGTCTCTAAGCCTGCACGTTAATGTCCTGAACTCAAATCAGATAGAAAGCCCACACACATCCAATACGATCACCTCACCTTCCCCTTAAAACAGAACAACTGAAGTGCTTCAGAGGAAATACTAAAGGAGCAGATGTCTTCTCTCATTGCTGCTGAGAGATACACATGGATGTTCTGTTTCAGTTCTACTACGGTCTCCCTGTCCCACCTACCAATGTTCTTTGGCAAAGAAAAAAACTGATCCCTTACAAAGAAAATTCAGTACATTTTTCAGTGAATGCCCACAGTGCTACTGAGAAAGATGACACGAGACTTCCAAACATCTTTCCTGAGCAGGGAGCCCTTACCTGCTCATCAATTTTTCGTTGCAGCTGCATGATCTTGTTCTCCAAGCCAATGTGAAGCTTCTTGTAGCGTTCCACAGACCGGGCCTCTATCTTCAGTTTCTTTAGCTCCCTCTTGGCCATCATGCGCCGGTAACAACATTGCAAGTAAACAATTGCCTTCAAGGTCCTCTGGTAGTGCACTCGAGCCAGCCAGCCTCTCACATGTTTCTGAATAATAATAGACTTGTGCTCCCGAAGCATCTACAGTGAAGAAAAAATAGCACAAGGGGCAGCAGAGTTGCAAACTACACCTGCTCAGTTAAGCAGACTCCATAATGAGAGGCGTAAAGATGATGTAACTAGAGATACCTCACCCTGAAAAGAGAAACCGCTGGTGGAGTAACAGAAAATGAATACGGAATGAATTTTTTTTTTTAAAAGTGAAAGGGAAAAGAGGACAGGGATAAGGAAGGCGACTAGGAAGGAACTAAATGAAAAACATGGAAAGGAAGAACAGGCAACATACGGAAAAACTGGACATTCCTTTGTGCTGACATCAGATCCAGGCTAATTACAAAACTATATGGTACCTACTGGCAAGATTACAAAATACCATCCAGATGATGACTTGGTGTTAGGTGTTTTTTTTGGTGTTTTTTTACTGTATCTTTTATCTTGAAACTTCTTAAAAACATTGACATACGCAGCATAGGCTTCATCAATACACGGTTTAAAAATCACACTTGACACACAATGCAACTATTGCATGCTAGAATCTAGAGTACATTATAGCAGCAGTTAACAACGACAGCTGTAGTCTAGCTGACTACACTACAAGTTCCATTCCATTCTCCATTTTTCCCCTTATTTTGGAATTTCTTAGACTTGCTAGCATGGAAAATACTTTCCTCTCCATTTATTTTAATCAGAAATTTTATATTATATTAATTCCAACATATTTCATGGCAGAAATTTCACCTATAGCTTTGAGGTGTCAAAAAAAAAATTTAATCATATTTGAAGAACAATAGTCAAGAACGTCAGCAACCTTTGTCAATGTGATAGCCAGAGATTTCCACTAGGAAGATTCTACTACTTGTTTTTGGATCCTTCCCTCACCGATTCCATCACAGAGTCCCCAAGGTCTGGAGGACCTCAATTCCAGCAGCCCACAGCTATGCTCACAGAGCATGCCCAAACCCACAAGACTTCCACAACTCCGAGAACTTTGGAGTTCAGCTAATAAAGCTTCCGCAATCTAAACAGTTTTCTCTAAAGAGTAAAACTACTTAAGATTTTTTGTTACTTCCTGGATTCGATAGTTTAAAGACCATATAGAGTTCACATTTTACACTGATTTACCACAAAGTTGATAAAATAAACTAATAGTCTCATAAAACTTTGTTTTCTTTTATATTTCATAGCAAACAAACTGAAGTGTGTCACAAGTGGTGTACTTTCAGATCAATGAATCAAAAGGCTCACGGGCAAAACAGCAAGATTATAAGATAAACAAACTGTCTCCCATAGCCACTTATTTTTAAAGAAAAATTGAGGAACTGAAATAACAGCACCAGATTAAAGAACACACCTAGGTAAAGAAATAGATCTATTAAAACCACAGAAGGTCAAAAGTCAAAGTCCTTCCGAGTACACGGCATGTAGTTAGCTTTCCTGACACCTGTTTTCCTTCTTACATGTTTACTGGAGTAGCTCTTCAGGTTACCTGCAGATGCTTTAATAACTCCAATACAATTCGTTTTCAACAATATCTTCACCTCAAGTTTGAAAGCAACAAGTCACATAAAATACCTCCATTCTGTAGGGATGGTCCTCATCTGCCAGTGAATTCTTAAATACATGTAATCCAATGATGAAATAGTACACTCCAAAGTAAGATGAGAATATCAGAAAATTTACTTAATTTATGAGATATTTCCCAGGACAGCTTATGTAAAAGCCTTGGAGGAACTCAACTCCTTGTTAGACTGACAGACACATCACAATGCCTCAGTCAGCAGCTTTCCCCAGGAAAAAGATGAAATAGATGATTCAACCATTTTAAATTCCTTGCATTAGTCATGTGACTGCAACACATGCCTTCTGTTATAAAAACAACATCAGATACCTTTCACAATCCTAATGGACGACACGTGTACCACAGAATACTTATAGAGTCATAGTTCAACGCAAGTGTACCGTCATAGGACAACCTTTCCGTTTCGCTCATTTGCGATTGTCACAAATTTCAGAACAACCATATTAATCTCTGTATATCAGAACTTGTGTTTCTTTCTGTGGCCATCCCCACATCTTAGTTTTAACAAAATTCCACCTTCCGAGGACAATGGGCACACACTGCACCAAGGACACAATAAATACACATTCCATCTGCGTTACCAGAATTTCATGTTTTACTGCAGTGAACAACTCATTGCTCTAGGAGGATATTCCCTGACAGGCAAGTCCGACCACCTCTTATGGCGACCTCTTAGAAATCTGCCATCCCTATTAAAAGGGAATGTAACAGGTTTATAAAACACTGTGCTACAGGACAGATGCCGTGTATATCGCTCACATGACTAATTTCAGGCATACAGAATCTTCTCCCAGTTTCCTAAGGATAGCCTTCAGTCCACATATTGGTGTAACCTGTTTCTCAGTTTAACATGAAGTTTATTCCTTTCTGTAGATTAGCTGAATCACATCTGTCAGATTGCTGTTGAAAAGATATCTTCTATCTTCTAACGACATAAAATATGGTTTATAACACTGAAAATGCTAAAAAATGCTAATAAAAAGGCAAATACATACCTATAAAAAAAAAAGACAGCTGAGCTAAGCACGGGGCACAAAACTTACTACCTGGAAATTCTGATTGGGGATTACTTGTTTTCAAACCTTCTGATTAACGTATGTTAAGATGCTATGTAGACACGTACACATAAGATTGTGTAGGCACATTTACTTTAAAAGATTTAAAAGAAATAAACATGTGGAACGTAAGCACTAATCAACTTTTGGGTTCTATAGCTTTTATATCTATCTGCTTGCGGAAAAAAATATAACCCTTTGGATAACTTTTCAGTGAAACATAAGCTGACTTTTGAACCTAGTTCTAAACAATTCTCACAGACAAAAGAGCCATGAAAAACGCTGGCATTTTATGGTCTAACTGTTTGAACCACAATTCAGTTTCCAGTCCTGTAACCACTGAAGAATAAATTCTAATTTCTCAAAGGAATTTTTATCAACGATAGTCAGGAAAATTTTATTAATATCACCAGGACAGGGTCATATCAGTGTCTCTCCAAAATGAATCCAGCATTAACACATAAAACCCCCAAAACACACTAAAGTTTTAATCTCCTATTTTTATGGGTCTCTGCTTACTCACACTAACCTCATTCAGTACACTCTGTCAGCCCTTACATCATTTCACAAAATCACTGCAATAGCAGTGCATCATATCTACATTAACGTGAGCAATACTGATTTGGACTCATGGAGGCACACAAGTAGATTCTCAGTATTTATTTTAAGGGCCTCAACTTCTGATATAATGAATGGAAAAGCTTTCTCAAGAAAAGTGCTCTAAATCCCTGCTAGATGCTCCACTGACTTTACAGATTCTAGGTGCATTCAGGGTAGATGACAATGTGAGCATCTCCAAAATGACTAGTTCAAGGGCTGCAGTACCAGATCCTTCTAATTTCCAGGTGCTGGGCTCCGATCCACACTGTGGTATCTCATTTTTGCCTTATGCATAATGACATGCACACAAACGTTTCGTATCCTTCAGGGGACACCAAAGAGCAGCTTTGTCCTGAAGGCATGTGGGAATGAAGCTACAGCGAGGTAGTAACACATTATGATTTCTTACCATTTGGTATTTGTTCCGGGCCATGTAACCTCTTAAGAGAGCCTGAAGAGCAATAGTAGCAGCTCGCATGCATTGGTATCTTTTGTGGACCACATACATGCGCTGGAACTTCTGAATAGTGATGGCAGCCCGTGTTCTCCGTAGGAACTTGGCATAGCTAATCAAGAAAAAAGATTACAGATTACACGTGTAATTATTTTCGAACTCCTGAATACTATTTTTACATCCTATAACTTTACTCTCTTTCCGAAGAACCACGTATTCTACTTCAGTTTCTTCCTAGCATCATCAGTGACACAGCATATTTACTTGCTATTCTACCATATGGCAACATGACAGAATAACAATGAACAGAAACCTTGCAAGTTTTTCAAGGAAATGTTTTCACTGCCTCCGAGAACTGTGCTATAGAACTGACAGATAAACTCAGCTTCACTTCTCATCACCTTTTCTCCAGCTTTAAAGCTATTTCCACTATCCCACCTTCCAGATTTCCTCCCCTAACTCCTAGCTGTAGGAAATGTTAGTTTTCTCAGCAAGAGAACTATGCATCCCAAGGTGGATTCTTACAGTCTTTGTAACCACCTTGCCTTTGAATGATACTACCCATCTGCCTACCGTTTTCTCAGGCCCATCCAAGGCCATCCCTCACTCATCAATCCAAAGGAATGATTCTAGTGGATCTACCTCCCCTCTCAGCTGCGCTCTGGATGAGCAATGGCTGCTCCAGCAGTACACACAGACCAAACTGGGAGTGCAAGCAGAAACTGGGCAATAAGAATTCAGCCAGAAGTCCTGCTTTTTCTCACTTGCAGACATATCTTCTAATAGTCCTTTTATTCTACTTCAATTAACAACACACTGTTCTAAGCATCATGCAGCCCAAAAAGTCCCTTTATGAAGGTCTGAAACAGGCAGGAGAAAGATACTCGTTATATTTTATTTCCCTCATTCCACTGGAAAATCATTTCCTCTCAGCCAGTATAAGAAGGAGAGAGCAAATGTATCACACTTAAATGACCTACTTAAAGGGATCTGAATTGAGGCTAATGTGGGTTTTCCCAAGAGTATTGCTTACCATCGTGCTTGGTACCCTCTGACATATCTCTGAATGGTGATGGCAGCCTTCCTCATACGCATGTACTTCTTTCGCATCAGCCAGCCTCGGATTGTCTTTTGGATGCGGATACAGGCAGCTCTCAACTTATCTGCCCTTATTTTTTCCAGATAGGCTACTTGACCAGCCCGGAAAAATATTTTTGTCTTACCAAACTGGTACTTATCCTTGTCCTATTTTTCAGAGGTAAAAAGACGATCAGTTACAGGATTAAATGTTAGTGGATTTAAAAAAAAAAAAAAAAAGAAAAAAAAAGGGATGAAGGCTAAATGAAAGTACAGTTAGTAAAGAGGTAAAAACGATCTGTGTAATATTTCAAGTAAATTTAGACTTAAATTAGCTAGTGGAGGAGAGTATTTAATTCTACTATTTTCTCTGTATGACTCTCTTAAATAAATTCAATAAGGCTACATGTAGGGCCTTGGTAGAATAAAAAGTGAGGATTTTCCTTCAACAACAATGCCACAAAGTTTATAAGAGATTTGGAGAATAGGGGAGGTGAAGAAAGGGCCCCGAGGATGAACGCAATATAGACAACGTACATTTGCAATTTCTTTGACCAACCCCTCGGAGCGGTCAGTCTTCAACCATACTACACTGTATAAATGAGACAGCTGTGGCTTCAGACATGAACTTATCATTTACTGCTCTAAGGACTAAGCCAGAATAAAACATATCTATGCTACTCAAATACATGTGAAATTTTAGAACTAAGACAGGAAGAGAATAGTATTCTGTTTCTAGATGGTTGCAACACTCCTTGGAGAAAAATACTGAAAATACACAAAGGTAAGATTAAAAAAAAAAAAAAAGAAATGTTGATTATTTGATGTCAAGTTGAAAAGAATGGTAGTTAAAAAACTACAGCTTAGGATATATTTGGCATTTCATGGTGTATATGTATGTATGTACGTATAAGTACACACACCCCCACACAAAATATGTACTAAACAAAAAAAACCCAGTTAAGCTCAACCATTGACACCAAACTAGAAAAGCCAAGCCCCAACAGGCCTACATAGTATTTTCTTTTTCTTTTCACAAACTTCCTCACACTGGCTTTGCATCTCAGCAAGATAAGACTTTCTTGCTTAGACTTTCTTCTAACTTATACTCCTGACTAAGTCGCAATTAACCACCTTCTACTTGAGAAATGAATAAAACTGTCTCTTTGGAGTCTGTCTTCCCGCACCATTCCTCAGGCCTTAAGAAATGGGTAAATCCCGAGAAACCATATGAGTTCAGGTGCAACTCCAATGCTTTTAATGGCATAGCCTGCACATACAGAGCTGCAAATAGGAGGTAGGAGGTAAAACAAGAGGCTGGTGAGGTATGAGGAAAGGACCCCCCCCTCTCCAGGCTAAGCAGGCAGGCAACGGCAAGAGGAGTACAGGAGTGAAAAGGGTTGACTTTAAGTTAGGAGCTGAGAGGAGGAGAGTGAAAGACTCAAATACATATACCCAGAAGGAAACAACTCCACATAAGAAAATCTCCAGATAACTGCACCTTCAGAGTTAATACACCTAATCAAGGTAATGCTCACCCTCAACCCACCCACATTTAAAATCACTATCTTCCTTTCCTCTGATACTCTGGCAAATTCAAACCACATTCCCCAAACAACAATACTGGAGCTGTACTCTCACTCAAGAGAGCCTATTTTATTTTACTATAGTAAGAACTGCTTGTCCTTAGTAGGAGCCAAGTTCTACAGCTTCAAAAGAAAGATGAACAACTAACACAGCATTTACAAAACCTATGACTTTTTGTGCTAACATTGTTTGTTTAGTACTTTTATAAAATACTGAAACAGTGTAGCTATTTACAAGCTAATAAGGGGAAGCTATCTTTATCCCTTCAAATTCCAAAGACTTTAAGCACTGAGTCTAGTACCAGAATCAGCTTCTCCAGGACATTTTTACATGTCTGTTTTCGGTCACTAAGGACATCTCTCTGCTTCATCAGAACACGATAACGGCTGAAAAACTCTTGGTATGTCCACCTGTGCCATAAAACAGAGTCAGTGTCAGTCCACACAAAGAAAACCTCCCTCTACAAGAATAACTGCTGTTGAAAGTAATCTAGAAAAAAGCAAACATACCTCGAGGGGAAACCAGCTGCACTGATTCGGATGGTTTCGAGGACACCACAAGCCCTAAGCTGCTGTACTGCCCGCTTTTCATCAAATCTATTTAAGAATAAAAAGAGGCCATCAGCAGACTTTTGAGAAAAGTTCTAAGCAATTTAATACATATATTAAAAAAAAGGAATAAGACATTGGAATGTGCAAAACCAGATTCCAACCAAAAAATGCAAATGTCACGTGAACTCAAAGAGTGCAAACTATCAGTCAAGTTCAAAACGGGAAACAATGAAACTGTAGATATTTTTCCTCATACTTCAAAATGGAAAAAAAAAAATGTGCCTCAGAAAGTACTTCTCCCTCTATTCAACCCAAAACATCTCCTGCTCTAAGTACACGAACACACACAGTAAATACATAACAACAGAAGTGAGACATACCACTTTACTCCTGAGTGAGCAACAGCTAGCAGAACCGTGATCCTCCGAGCACTCGGGCCATTCCCCACACTCAGAGTCAGGCCTACTCGAACCATATGTGAACCAACTTACGTGAACGGAAACTTGAAGTCGTTTGGCTTAATGCAACGCACATAGTGTGGAGTCGTAGCATTGAGGGTTTCCATTAGCAGATGAAGTGAGTTTCGAAACTTTATGAGGAAGAAAAAAGGAAAATTATCAGGGAGTAACCTGAATGAGCTCAGTCATGTTTGAAATAATCTCAGAAATGGGATCTAGGGATACACGATTATTTGTCATAGTGCTTTTCGTAGTAAACAAAGCACCAACTTGTTTTTGTTAATAGAATGGTATTCTATTTTGGTAATAGATTTTAGCAGCACGAATAAACCATTCCTATTTCCACCCATAGCTCGACACAGCTTGTTTGGGGGAGGTTCAAGAAAAGATTATGAATATCCAAGCTCAAGCAGTCTCTGGATCCCCTGATCCATAGTTGGACTAGGGCACGACATTGCACACACAAATTGTGCTATTATCTTTGACTGATTATCAACCCAAGACAGGGGACAAAGGTCAGGCATTTTTGTAGATTTTTTTTTAGGACTTTCAGAACCTAAGAAACGTAGCCAGCTCATCTTCAAGATTCAGCAGGGGACTCGGATACAAAGAGCTTAGGCTCTCTGGGAGTAAAGGTTCCTTGCATTTCACATGTATTTTGGAGCAATCTGGACAGGTCCTGTAATACTTTGCTGCAGCTCTGATATTTTGTCAACAACTCTCAATTCTATGATTTTTTTTTCTTTACTGCTGAACTCTGTGATCATCCCGCTTTTCAATTATTTGGCTGACGCTAGATTTTGAATAGAAGCTATCCACATCAGACAGAGTAAGTCATCTTTTCCAGAAGAAGAGATGGAAGAAGCTCTGACAAACTGATAGGATTTGTGACTGTCTTCTCTTTTGAAATTACTTGCTTTTTCTACTGCGGTAACACAGCTCTGCTCTCTCTGTATCTGTGGTCATAGACTCTTTGAGGATGTAGACTTCAGAAACAATGGTGACCTTGAAGGCTTTTTACCATGACTGACTGAGCTAAACCTATAGCCCTGCCTCTCTATCAAGCTTCTCTTGTCTTTCCCAGGTATAGGCATTAGCGTGTTTCCAATTTATACGGTACGCTTCCACATAGTCCTACAGTAACTTAAAAATAGTTATCCATACAGGCCTCCTAGAAGCTCCAGGCAAAACAGGAGGCAACTGCTCACTAGTGAAGTGGTATAGGCTGGCAAGCAGATAAAAAACGAGCTCCAAACCCTCAAAAGTCCAAGGACTATTCCTGATGGAATCCATCATCTACAAAGCACTAACTGGGGACATGACAATCTTAAGAAAATACCTATTAAAACTGATATTTTAGGTGAAAAGTAACAAGGAAGAATCGATTTCCTCAGTCATACTGATTTGGATAATTTTATTTTAAATTCTGGCATATTAGCACGGATATTTTATGTTTAGCCCATTGATAACTAGAGCCAAGTCTTCTGCGGACTGTACTCCTACTTTTGATTGAGTCAAAGGATGTGGCACATGACCAAAAAGACCCACTATAAGATTGTCAAGCTGCTCAGCATCTAGCAGGCTAAACTTGTCTTGAAAAACATGAGCTTCTGTTTTGGGACCATAATGAGAACTGAGCTCCCTAAACTTCTGACCCGAAATGTATTAGCAATGATGATATACTTGCTCCAAACTGCAAGTCACAAGCAACTGTAGCTGTCTCACAACCACAGGGGATCACAAGAAGCAGCAGTGTACCCTAAGACCTATCAGACATTAGCTAAAGGGAGAGATTATTTAATAGAGTTACATCTCCAAACTCACCTGATGTCCCACAGTTTTCTTATGCTCCTTGCTGGTTTGACTTGGCCTGGTCTTGGCTGGTTTTACAACAGTCCGAGACAATGGCACACGGCCTGAAGAGGTTGCTGATGTGGGACTGAGGACCTTCTCCTCATCCTGGAATAACTCCGGTAGTAGCTTAAACTGGTGCAATAGTAGAAAAAATATGATGGCTAAGAATCAAGCAAGTGGTTCTACCCTTTTGTATTTAAAATGTTAGAATCCAAGCTCAGTTTCTGTAAGCACTGTTTTCTTCTATCCCATGTGGGGAAATGGGGACAAATGCAAAAAAGCATTTAAGCGAGTAGAGTAGTGAGTTGATCAGTGATGTCATACTAAGAATTGCATGATTTTGATCAGTGAGCCTCCTTCTGAAGGTAAAATTCTGATTTGAGTTTCTTCATAGAGCCAGCAATAGCTTCCACGTGAAACTGTTAGATACTGAGAGCATAAGTGCCAACTGCAATTATATATAGCTACTTTGGTGTTAGAAGGAAACCAAAAAGGTCCTCTCATATTCCAGTGGTGCAAAGAACTCCTTTGTGGTTGAGAAATATCTAGGACAGAACAATGAACAACCCAACAGGCAACAAAGAACATCCCTGCTTTAACACTCTAAAATAAAACAATCAACTTAAAAGAGCAACCATCAACTGAAAAAACATCATCCAAACTCACCTGACTGATGATCTGTTCTCGGGCCAGTGGGAGTGGAAGAAAAAAAATGAAAAATCTTCCCAAATATCACCTAGCACCTCTGGTTCCCTACTACAAATAATACTACCAGGTCTTTCTACTGACAACTTTTATCACTTCAGAAGCATTATAAGAAAATCTGAACTTCTCTACCTGTCAGTGAATAATCTTTTATCTAGCCTCTGTGCTTTTTCTCCCAAGAGACAGGAGCATTCAGTTTTCAGTACTAGAAAGTGCTTGAGCTAAGTACAACCTAAAAAAAATTAAAAAATTGGTTTTGCCTTATAAAACTTGGTGAGCATGACAATATCCAATGAAACATGCTGGGCAACAAAGTGATATTTGTACTCAGTGGTTGTACCAGATGGACTAGCAGAAGGCATCAAATATTCCTCAGTAGCATCTAGCACAGCACTCCAGCAGAATACAGCAGTGAACGCCACAAAGATATCTTAAATCCTTAAACCAAAAGAGAAGTATCATAGCTCAGCCTTATCTCACCTGAGTCTGCCAGATTAGGAACACGGTCACCTTAGATTACCTCTTTAGTTGATGGAAGAATGACATCTCCAGAGGGTGATTTAGTCCACCTCCTTCCACTGACTCAATACAGAGCTAAGGATGACTGTGCCACCAACACCTCGCTCAGTGGCCTGCAGTCAGCTGGAGTGAATCTGTGTGCTCAGCCATCCCAGCTACACAGCCAGGTCTTTCCATCACAAATGGAAACTTATTTGAATCTAGATATGCTTTTTCTCCAAAGAAACTACTGATGCTTTAACACAACAGGGTGCACAGAGGGCGTCCCCCAGTGTCTGGATTGCTGATGGAGCACATCATCTCAGGAATCAAGTACATAAGTCTCATTCCCTCCTTCCACCCCCGGGAAAGTCTGCCTGTAAAAATGGGCAAGTGCATTTCAAAGTCACCTTTTTCATAGACAACTGCCTCAGTTATTGCATGCAGAAGAAAGGAGCAATGTATAGCCTTCACAGCAGAGGTTAACAACAGAAGAGCACTGCTGAGAAGATCCACGCTAAGGGGGTATTTATGTTTTGGTTTAGTTTTGTTTTTTTACTATCTCATCAGTTTTCTTGGTTTCACAGAACACTAGCAATGTTCAAAAAGGGGGAAAACACTGATCAAAGGGCAGATACTTCATGTGGTAGAAAACAAGCAAGCATTTTTTCCCCTGTGAATTTTTCAGATGACTTAACAGACATGCTGCCAACATTATCTAATAGACCATTTCTTTCAATACAGAACAACAGTAAGATTTTAACAACATGCCATTAGCAAGCAGAAAAGCCAACCACTATCATATTACTTTCATGACAACATGCATGGAAACGGAACTAGTTCAAATAGATCCTGTGGGTGGATTTATAGAGGAAGCCAACATATATAGCTAAACCCTACAGAGTCTGCCAAGAGAAGGATGCGTGTCATGCACTTTGGAGAGCAAAGAAACATTCTAGCCATATGCTCAAGTCCCTAGAAGCAACAGTACACGAGTAGGATGACAAATGACGCATTCAATTTAGAATTACCTTCTGTTGAATGTGAACAGGAGACCCAGAAGAAAGCAACAAAACAAATTAAAAACCAGAAACATAATCCTACTACAATTACTAACAAAGAGAGCCTTCTGAAAAATAAAAATGAAACAGTCTCCTTCTGAAAAATAGATTTCCTTTAAAATTGAATTTTTCTGTGGAAAACATTGATTTTTGGTAAAATTTTCCACTGGAGAAAAAAAATGGTTTCTTAATACTTAGACTGAATTGACTCAATCTACTGAATCTGCCCGAGCTGTCACTATGCTTTTATGGGAGCTGTGTTTCCATCCTCCCTTTCGTGCTGGACCACATCCCCCAGAGCACCCTGCACCGCGAGGTACTGCTGCTCCGCAGCACAGCCTGAAGGATGCCACCTCCCAGCAGACACCGCCGTGCCTCACAAAGACACGGCAGTGGACCTCAACTCAAAACATTTCAACATTTCTCAGTGGAAAGTTTGCTGTAGTTTTTCATCACACTGCATGTTTTAACGATTTAACCTCATATATCTGCTCAGAATATACACAGGAGAAAAAAAAAGTTGGGTTTCCTGATGGAACAGTAATTGCACTGCACTGATAATTGTATACAGTCTGTCCTTGACACCAAGGACAGACTTCCTGGGACATTAGGGCTAGCAAATTCCCAACAGCCATCATAAGGTAATGTTGAGTTAATTGCCTTTACGTTTCAGAGGAGCACAACTAGCATTTCTGCCATAAAGTAAAGTAGGCAATTGCCACTGAGCGCCTGTTCTATAACATTCCTTCACGCAATATTTTTCAGTTCAGATATATCTAATCATAAACATCAAAAAGGCAAGACTCGGTAACTACTGGTTCATGTCCTCAGCCCCTATAGATTTCCTTCCTCTCTCATTTTGCTTCTAGAACAGAATTTGTCTCTCCTCTAGAGATTTTCTGCTCCATTGTCAGGTCAAAACCAAGGAGCTTCTACTTCCAGATTAAAAAACAAAACAAAACAAAACAAAAAATCCCAAGGGCTTAGCTATTAAGCCTTCTTTTACTACCACTATGTATCAGGAGCCCTTTATGCCTTTACAAAAAATACAGGAAAGTTTTATGGAAAGTTTAAAAAAAAAAGTTTGAATTCTGACCCACTGAAATCTGTGGCTAAATATAGACTGATCTTACAAGGAGGAAAATCAGGCTACAGGACTTTCTAAATTTGTAGGATAACTAAGTAAAACAAACTATGCTCATTTTCAGATGATCTGATACTAAGAGGTAAAATTTACCTCAGTTTATGAGAAATTTCATCATCAGAAAATGACCCTTAACTCAGGATTTCATAAGAATAAAAAAAGAAAATAAAATCCCTTATACTAACCTTACTTGATTTTAGGACCTTAATTTGTTCTTCATAAACTGTGTCCTTATTCTTTTCCAGAAAGCCTTCACATTGATATTCCACCTGAAAACAGTCATTTTACAAAAAGTAATTACCAAAAGTATGTAATAGGAATATTTGTACAGAATTCAGCAGCTGTAGTGCTCACACTTAAAACAGATAATTCTTGTGGATGTTGAAAATATAGGCCCTCAAATGTATCTTTGTTCAATATAGATTTTGCTCAAAGACACTGCTTTCCAGTAAAGTGTAAAACATTAAACCATATAGAAATGAATAACATTATTGCATTATAACAGATGAGTTGCACTGCAGAGATGCGCCTATGGTAAGACATGACTGAATGGTTACCATAAAGGTGAAGAATCAGAACTTGTGCTGAGCATCTCCAAGTAGAAGTTATCAGGGCTGCAAAACTGTGTGAAAGCCAGATGCAACTGAGAAGAAAGTATCTCATCTCATTAGCTGAGAAACAATAAGCAAATCTGCCTGCAGCTTATTATGAAAATGCCTTATATGTACTATTTTTTCCACGAGTGAAAAAAAGTCTGAATGTTGTGACAATACACAACAATCTCCTCTCACAGGGCCCTGGATTCTCTTGGACCAAAGAATGGCAAGGGCTTCAAATGAAAACCTGATAGATCACTGTCATAAGCGAAGGCTGAACAAAAAAGAAAATCTATTGCTAAAAATCTATACCTTAGAATTTTAATATTAATTAACATAAATATTCCAATGCTCTCTCTAAATGTCTCACATATAGACTGTTTGAAGGAGGACCTTGTGTCACCAGAAGTGAAGACTACAAACTACAAGTGCAGCAGACTCTTAAATCTTGTTCTTTTGGAGTAGATGGGGGCTGCTGATGGGCATCCATCTCTTTCAGTACTGCCATCTAACAATGCTTGCACAACGACAGCATTCCCAGAGCTGCAAAAAATTAAAAGCCATATCTTATGGGGAAAAAAGGAGAGGATCTCCCCAAGGTCTATCCACAACTCAAATTTCACTCTGCTTCTTTGGGTACCATTAACAGGTGGTACTGAGGGAAGCTGAAACAATGCCACCAGAGGGCAGCAAGATCTCTGTGTTCTTCCTGACAAGGACAAGACAGGCACAAAGTTTACTAACCTGCCAGCTACAGCTTCATTTTTTTCCCCCAAGATCTCTGTATGCATTCACGTAAGCATACATAAAAGAATGTACTGTTTAGCACAGATACTACATCAGAGCCTAGAGCTCTGCCAATACCTGCTTAGAGCTACTTTCAGTTTTTCTTGACCCACACTCCTCAAGCCAGTCATAGGAAAGCCCTATTTTCAAACGCTGAGCTTTAGCCTATTTAACAGTATATGAAATTTTAATGAAGTCCTTCTTGTTCTCCCATCCAGCCAAGAAAATAGAACTCCTGAGTCTAACAAGAACGCTTGTGTAACTGTTTCCTTTCCTTAAGGGAACATTAGAAGCAACAAGAACAGGATCTCTCTTCTAGGTACAAATTCAAGAAACTGGGGGAAATAAAGTGGAGGCAAATTAAGGACCTAAAACCCTGTAAATTAGCACATACAAAGCTATAGATAAGAATTCCAGAATATTTCTAAGCACTGTGAGCAAACTTCTTTTAGCAAATCTAACAAAATGCTAGCTTCTTTGTTCAGTAGAACTATTATCTTAAATTGGATTAATTTTGTTTAATTTTAACCTGCAAAGTTGCTCCGTCTGATTAAGCACATGGCCAGAGTCTAACAAAACATGCATTGCACTGAGATACTTGTCTTCCAGCATACTAGAAACAGCTGTTCACTGAGCAGCAGAAGCAAAGGGTGGAAAAAGTACATCCTGCTCCTGCGATAAGCACAAGGGCAGGTTAGCCTCTCTTCCCTGTTTGCACGTTAAGATGGCAGCAAAACCAACATCATTTTGTTGTTGCTCTTTAGCTAAAAATACAGTGAGACGTATGACTTTCTATCAGGTATATTTCTGCAGTGCAACTGGAATTTGTACAGTTCTGTAGTGACTTGCAAATATACTAAGCTGTTATGCTTTGAAGAAAGGATGGCTAGAGGTTAGAGCATGTGATGGGAGTCAGGAGCTCGTGCTTGTTTGTGCTCCTGGTTCTGCCCAGCTGCCAGGCCAACTTCATTCTTCCGTACAGAGACGGCCACACATTTTGCAAGAAGTTGAGCAGAAAATTAGGCTACTGCCCACTAGTCAGCCCCTCAGCTCATTATTACTGCCTCATGGCCAGTGGAAATGCTTGCCAGGCACTCCCTAACCAACTTCATCAAACTGAATCACATTAGCCAAAACCTGCTGTTTAAACTAACTGAGCTGAAGCGGCTCACCATGTCTGACCCTGGAGAGAAAACCATCAGCTGAAATCCCCAATAGCTTGAAGGGCGCAGTGGTGAGCAAGCAGAACTGGTAACCTCTGGCACAGCTAGACATGGAAGGGTATGTCGGTCCACAGCCCGAGCTTTGTATCTAGTCTGCAGACAGGTTTTACCAGACAACAAAGCAGTCCAATAGGCTGGTCTATCCACGTTCAAAGTGTTTCCAGGAATAAGCTTCATTCTGAGCCGGAAGCTATCCCAGCCTGATAACTGCTTGAGATAGCCGCTTATCTAAACCTTCCCCCTTGTCCCCCACACTCTTAGTAACTCAAACTTTGGGAAAAAAGTACCAAAAGAAAAACCCTTACCTTGTCAGCAAAGTGTTGGATGATAAAAGCCTTATTTGACAAACGTGGTTTTTCAAACAGGGCACATTTATTCAAGTGAGTATTGTATAATTTTTGGGCCCAAGTGTCATCTGAGCCCTTTGGCATCTATGTAAAAGAACATATAACAGCATTTAAAATCTCCCGAAAATTTTTTAGTACTGAAAGAAACTAGGAAGATGGGGGCATCACTTTGTGTTTTGCTTTAAAACTCCAACTCCGTTCCAACTCCAGCGACTTCCAGTACTGAGTAACTAGCTACACTCTTGCCCTTCACGCCCTTAGGGCTGAGCATAGCACCTACTACAGCAGGCAGACCCCACAACACCCAGAGCTGCCTCCTTCTCCACGACTCTCCATGCTGCTGGTGGAGCGAGTCCTTTAAATGAATTACTGAAATACCAAACGGAGGGAGAACGAGAGGAAGAAAGAAGGTAAAATAAAGACGTAAATATATAGCATACATAAGGCTAATAATGCTCTCAGTGTCACACGTGAATGCAAGAATCCAAAAAGGATGTTAACTGACTAGGCAGCAGCTTGGCAGGTCAGAACTGCACCACCATCATTAGAAATTGTTTATGAATCCCTAGCTGAAATCCCATTGAACTAGACATGCAATAAAGAAACACTGCCAATTACGTGGCTTATATAAAGCAATCTAAGATAAGAGACAAAAGTTGAGACTTTCAGTGAGAGGTGATCTTAGGAGAAATTTGACAGAATCGAAGACTGCATTTGCTACAGTCAGGAAGAAGAAAGTTGCCACAATCGAAACAAACATTGATCAGAGACCTAGTAACAGCTACAGATACACAGAAAGGAAAAAACAAACAAAAAAACCACATACATGCAAAAAACATGACTAAGACTCCTCCTGTAATTGCAGCTCTGTAAGTCCTCCAAATCGTGAGTGGCAAAATAATCATTATATTCAGATGACTCTTCCCTGTTAGGGCCCAGAAATAGGATGGCTGAGGACCTCTTTCACTATAAAAGCCCGAGAACGCATACCTTACACTCCTCATCTAATAGATCCAGAATTCCCATTTTGGCCTCTATGAGGTTAATGCAAGGCTGATTGTCGTAGAAATCAATCAAGGTCCATGGTATTTGCTCCTTCATATATTCTTCCTGTTCCAACTTAAAGACATGCTAGAGGGCAAAATGAAAAAAGGTTTTCTCTGAAATAAAACGCAGAATAAATACAGAGAACTCTCACTTGAATTCTTCTTAGCACATTAATCCACGCTAGCAAGTGACACACAAGTTCAACTGAATAAACCCTTTAAGAAGTAAGTGCATGAAAGATGAATTAACCTTTTTACTGGCATAAAAACAAGAGATTGCATTGGAGCCTTGTTCTGTATTCTCTGAAATAAGGTCTATTCTTTCATATCTTTTTACTATATTGCTCCACAATTACTATGAGCTGTTTTTTCATCAAAAACACACAACCCAGAAAAAGCCTCAAATACAGGCATAGCAATTTATAAATTTGGATGTGCCACACATTTGTTCTTTTCAAGTTATGAATACTGTCCCACTTCAAATAAAATTCAAATTCAAATTCAAGTTCAAATAAAATTCCACTATATATACTTTTCTGTTTTCTTGCAAAGGAACAGAGTTCCACCTTCTCTCAAATGACTACTGTTTTTTTTCCTGAGGTGAGGTCCTGCATAAAAATATACTCCAGCAAAAACCTGAAAGAATGACTTTTTGATTATTAGCACAAGAAATCCTTTAAGTAAAATTTTGTGGAAATTCTATCCAGTACAAAGTACAATAAAAATTAAACTGTAAATTTTTGAAAAAATATAACAGACCTGCACATCTTTAATGAAATATGTATAGGAGATAAAGTGAAACTTCAGAAAAAAATGAAGATAATAGTAATAATTACAAATATGAAACAAGTAAATTGTGGTCTTAATAAGCATTTTTTTTTTTTAAAAACAAACAGACTGCTGACTCCAGTTACTTCAAATTATGTTTTCATTCTCATTTAAATTTTAATATATACTAACTGCTCTGTCAGGCAAAAATAAATTCAGTATATATCTTAATAAACAGCAAACACCTCCGTTACTGACACCATTTAGGGGACCAACACAAACACCTATATTCTTAGAATGATGACTCGTAATTATCCTTTTAATTCAGTGTGGAAGTCTATAAACACCCTGCAGCTCTTCAGCACACATCAGTAAGATAGCAGAAAACTATCCTGACAAAGTAGTTTATCCCTTTTATTTCATTAGCTTAACACAATCCTTTCCAAAATAGCACTCCCCGAAAGTGCTCATGGGAGTCATTCCACATGCTAGCCACTTAACAGCTGCATTACATGGTAAGTTAATTCCTGACAGGAAAGTACATGATAAAATTTTATTGGCGAATCATATCCAATTTATCTAAATCCTAAGAGAAAACATAAAACCATTTCTTTACTGTAAAGGAATTAGCAATTATACGGTGAAAAACGTCTTCAAACATAATTTGGTTTACTAGGTGATTATCACACCTAACTTGGTGTTATGGCCACCAAGACGGTCCGGGCCCTGGAGCACACGACCTGGGAGGCGAGGCTGAGAGCGCTGGCTTTGTTCAGCCAGCGGAAGCGGAGGCTCAGACGGGATCTTAGCTGTCTACGACTGCCTAATGGGACGGTATGGAGAAGACAGAGCTAAACTGTTCTCAGAGACTCCCAGTGGAAAGACAAGAGGTAAAAGATACAAATTGGAACACTGACAATTCTGACTTGGTATAAGGAAAAGAAATTTTTACCATGAAGGTGGTCAAACACTCAGAGGCCTGGAGAGGCTGCGGAGCCTCCATCCTTGGAGATGGTCAGAACTCGACCGGGAGAGCCCTAAGCAACCTGCTCAACTGGATCTCCTCGGAGCAGCAGACTGGGCTATATACCCTCTCAAGGTTCCTTCCAACCCACATGGTTTCGTGACTCTGTGAACGTACAGTGTATAACCCCCTCCTCCCAAGCCTGGTATTTTAAGGAAGCAAAGACTGAAGACTGTTATGAAAGACTTGGCAAATACAAAATTACAAAAGCTTTTATGTCAGATGGCCGAGTACTGGGAGAGGTTCACGGCATCACCATGCTGTACATGAAGAAGCTGCCACAGTTTCACATTTGTATAAGTTGCATATTTGTCAAAGAAACAAGAGGTTTAATGTTGAACCATGTTCTTACCTGCAGAGATAGTTACTGTCCTTATTTTCTAGGGAACCGTGCTGTTCCAGTATGTCCTGGCAATCTCTTCAGACATATTTAGTCATGCCAAGACTTACTGTTCTTGTTACATTCATTTAATTTCCCAATTCCATGAAGCTGAGTTTTCTCAAACAGCAGTACAGAAGCTGCCATTTCCATCTTTTCACATCTTTCTCTCTCCAGCACCAAAAGCCTCCACGGAGACAGACAAGGTGCTGGATGAGTGAGAGAGGGAAGAGTGAGGGGCCAGGCTACGTGGTACCTCAGCAGCCCCAGCTGGTACCAAAAGGGCTACTGACAGCCCATTTCTAGGCAGCCTTCAACCCTAGGCCTCCCTGCTGCATTCCAGGTAGCAGAGATCAGTCCTATGGGAACATGTCAACAAGCGTGGTGTTTTGGTAGCCTATTAAGAAATCAAAGCAGCTACAACACAAAAGCCCCTTCACCCTCTCCTTCCTGAAATAAGTGCTTACAGCAATAATGTGAGACAGGAGGAGAACATGGGGAGAGTGAACTACACTGAAAACATGAACCCTTATAACTTTCACAGTGACCGAGTTTTTGCTGCAGAGCTGAGAAATCTCTGAAATTGCTTGTAATTAGCAGTTATGACATCTAGCTTATGGAGCTGAAACCATCTGTAGCACTGTGAATATAGAAAGCACTTTTTGGAGCTGAAAAGCTCAGCATCAGTTCTGACAAACAGCTTGCTTCCAGTCATGTATCTCTACTGCTGGGATTAACAATTGTTCAGGGTGATCCAATTCTGCAAACACGCACACCATTGAGGTACATTTGTAAATATAGTTCAAAGCTATTCCAGTACTGCAGTGGAGCCTAGCAACAGATCTGGCATAAATAACTTGGTTCCTCATTATGCAGGTAAGATATATAATTACAAACACCATTAAGCCTGAGGGGAGAGAGAACAAATTGCGACCTCTCTGAAGGAGGGAGAAGAGCCGCTTCTTACTACACGACAGTAATCAACTTCATGAGGTGGCTGTAAACCCTCAACAAATAATGCCAGTTGCACCAGCAGAGGAAAATGAAAGTGGCAGATTTCCAGCAGTGTGTTTCGGCTCACTGCTGCCAGTGCAGATGTTCTCACTGGAGGTTATAAAGACACAATGAACTCCAAACTCATCCATACAGTACTCTCATTGACAGGTAATCTCTGAGCCTTAATTGCAAAGCACTACTTCTACCTTATAATTGCTACTGTGATCAGAATTTCAAATAGTCCCAGCGTAGCAGTTAGTCATCAAATCTATTTCTAGGAGATAGTCAATCTTTCCCCATCCCCCAAAGCCCATGGCCACGACAGCTGGTTAACAGACCGAAGGAATTCATCTTAACCCCTGGGGACCCAATCAGCAGAATGGATTTTGGTAAGGGGAAAGGAGAAAGGAAATGCCAGCAATTTCCTACTTACCATATTGAACTGTTGCTGCAGTTTTTCATTGGCATAGTTGATACAGAATTGTTCAAAGCTGTTGATTTCAAATGTCTCAAATCTAAAAAATGCAGACATTCAAAATTACTAGTGCAGTGAAAAGACCCTATATAAATAAATGACCCTATAATTATATGAAATAAATGACCCTATATTTTTAAATTCCTTCTCTCCAAATTTATTAAGTTATCCCAGGCATATCAGGCAACGAAGTAGATAGGGAAATGGCAAACTGCAGTACAAGGGCAATTCAGAGAGGCTCCCTCTTCTGGCTACTGGAGGAGATGAGGAACAGAGAAGGGATGGACACTTCTCAAGAACAGGCTAATTACCTTCGCCCTCTCTAAAACTGCACCCCTGGAGGAACCCTGAGATTATAATCCTATTGCAATTTTCTCCAATGCAATATATAAAGGAACCATCAAGGACAAAAAAAAAAAATCCCACTATAAACATCAAACCTGAAATCCAAGAAAGAGATCTCAGGTTAATGTCAAAATAAACACTGACTTCTTTCAGTTGGAATAAGTAGCTGCTAAGGTATTTGCTTTAATCTACACAGCACTACATGATAAAGACAAAGACACTCTGCACTGAGATAATTATATCTGTGGCATAAAGACTCACCCATAAATGTCCAACACTCCAATGAACGAATGCTGTTTTACAGCAGAATGAAGGGCTTTGTTCACATGATCTACAATCCAGTTAAAGAGATTAGCATAGATATGTTTGGCAAGTGCATCTCTGGCATTGATGGCATGAAGTTTAGAAATGGGCTTGATGTAGGTTTCAGTGGCAGTGGCGAGCTTCCTATGGCAAAGCCAGTGGGCCATCTCTTCGTATTCCACACCCATGAGGTCACAGAAGATGGTGAGGGATTCATGTTTGGGCTAATAAAAACAAACTTGTCAGGTCTTGAAACAGTGCTACCAAAAGCACGTGCATAATCATGCAATCCAAAAAACTGCCTGCCTGAAGTAATCTAACAATAAGCAGTAAATGCATACTTTCTTAGCTTTTCTTCCCTCAAAATGTAACAAGTTTCCTACCCACTTATCACACTTACATCACTTGAGTAAATTACTGAATCACAGTTTCCCCAAAGGCATTTTACTATACTTCTGTTCACCAAAAAGCCCCGCATAGGGAACCCACAATCTTCACAAAAATGAATCATCTAACTTTGCAGGGATGGGCTTTGTATTTTGAATTCTATAACCAAATGTTTCCGTTTTGAGTAAAGAAAATAGTGAGATGACAAGAGAAGGATAGCAGGTGTGCGCTGAGGACAGCATGCAGTAAAACTCTTAAGCGGCACTCTCATCTACTCATATACATCCATGGCTGGGATCTCCAGGTAATGGGCCATCACAGTCCAAGTCAAGAACAAAGAGGAAGAGGTATGGAAGGGCTTTAGCATTCTGGTCTCAGAAATTAACGCATGCATTTCCCCAATGAATTGTGAAAACAAATGTTAAGAGATTACAGCACACATAGGACATTATTTAACTCTCGAGTCGGACTGTACAAGTCCAAGAAAAAAAATGACCTTTGGTTAATGGGATAAAATCATCTAGCAAGATTGCTCCTTGAAAAGGCTATACAATATTCCTATATAAAGTCAGTGCAGTGGATTTACCACTTAACGAGTTAAGATATCATACCTCATCACTAACAAGTGAACTGATAGCTAGAAATCAAGGCAAGTCTTTCCTCTTGGGGAACTCTCCTATCATTACCTCCTCTTCAGGTTCACTTCAACTCAATGGCTCAACAGCATGCAGACAAGGACAGATTACAGGAAACTCTTTCTATGCCCAGTAATTTCAGGGTACGTCAGCTTTATCCTTCTATTTCCAAGTCTTCCGGCCTTCTGAAGTCTCTGGGGCGTTCTCTAGTCCTTACGGTACAAAGTTCCAGCAACAGGGACACTGGACACTTTCAACTTACCCATACCACTTTAACCAGCTCAGAAGACAATCATAAAGCAATAACAAAAAAATAATAAACACTGCACAGAAAAAGTGTCACATTAGAGTTACTCAAGCTGGCATTAAACAAACTGATTCATTCACACAGCATAATGCAGAGATGGAGCCGCTTAGCTCCCTGAAGCAGTACCATCACATCACTGCACCCGTGCTTCCCAGATGGACCAGTTCGCATGGCAACACAGCTCTGCAGTGACACAGCTACTGTCAGAGAACAGCACAGCTCAGGTAGCTGATGCTATTGAGCAGATGTTCACCTCTGCCTGCTAATACTTCCTACTCCAGGATGGGGTTACACAGGAACTTTCAGCTAAGTACTAGCTCATTCAGTGGGATTCTTGCACTGACAATAGTCATTACAACATTAGCTAGCTCATCATGTTCTGGGGCTCATCAGCTTCCTATCTGTGATCATTAAATGAGGCTTTCTTTGCAGTGAAAACCTTTTTAAGACACACCAAAGAGCTAGACTATTGTTGTGGTTTCACAGCAGCTGTCCATTATATCCCACACACAGTGTCAGACCAGGCAGCTGCATCAGCTGCAGCCTGATGCAGGACCTGTTGTCTCAGCCCGACAGACTGCTACTGCAGACGCTTGAAAAACCGACTGTGAGTACAGTGAGAAAAAAAACCCTTCAAATGCTACTAATGTGTGAAGAGAGAGAAGGCTGCATGGTTCAGCAGTGGACATTCAGGGAAAAGCAGAATGAGAAGCTGGTCACTGGAGAGTCCAAGGAAGAGAAGAGTAACAAGAAGAGAACAAGCCGGATCCCTTTCTTCCCCTCATCTCCAGAACATGAGCTTCAGTAAGAAGCTTTGGTCCTCACTGAATAAAGAGTGTTCTTCAGAACTTCACACTCCCCACTGCTGACCTTCAAGCAGGCAGGAAAGGACTGGTAAAACCACGACACCCTGAAGAATTATATGAATCGTTGCTTTTCTGTATATCCTATGCTCTGAGAGCTTTGAGAAACGTTCGATTTGCAATTGTTTGTGTCGGTCTGGCATTTAACATAAAATAACTCATCCGGCAAACCATTTCTTGTGGGCAGGGAAACTATTTATGTAGAATATACAGATCTATACACCTGCCCAGGACTTCAAAGCTAGTCTGCCTGGGAGAGTTTTCTAGGGCAGACCAATTACAGTTTTGAAAATAAATTAAGGGAGCCACAGTTATAACATGGAGAGTCTATGTAAAGGATCTAAACCGGAAAGAGTTGAATTCCTCTGCAAAGAGAACAGTGAAAACATTACCAAACTAGAAACACATTGCTTGTGTTTTCATATTATCACTCTCTTTTTTACCAGAGGTCCCTACCCCTGCAAACAAACAGAAGACAGAACTGTCATAGCAGAAACCAGGCCTTTGAGCTCATTTACTACTCACAGGAATAGTGCAGCTGTCAGCATCCCGAGATGCAAACTCCACATTGCCCAAGTGAAGGATACCAGCAAGGATTCGAAAAATTCCCATCTGGTAGGAATCACTAATCCCTGAAAGAGGATGAATAAAATGTTTTGAGTGAAAAGAGAAGTAAAGAACCAAGAGCTGCAGCTGATGAAAAATTTTACTAGGAAGAGAGAGAAAAACTGTCACCAGTGTATGTTTTTGCAGAGACTTTGGCATTTGAAAGTGCTGCTTGGCTCCACTTCTATTAATAACTTTTTTTATATCCAGATGCAAAAACGATCCATTAAACCGAACTATTTAATTTGCTGTTTCAAAGTGCTTTCCTCAGTGAGCTCCAACACTGTATTTACCATATCAAGGGAATCCAGCATTTATTTATGCTCATATAATATGCCCTACTCCTGCACTAGATATGTGATTCCACTGCAATTTAAATGCCTTTTAAATGCAATAAAAGTATCTCGATCCCAAAGGCAAACTCTCCTGTTTTTTAAATACAGCCGAGTATGAAGAAAACAAACATAAACAACACTGAAAACATTTGCTAGGATATCAAATTTGGGATATGACAATGCTTTACAGATTACCTAGCAAAGTGCAGGCCTGCCTGGTGTTTACCATTTCCTTAGCATCATCAATACCATCAATCACAGGGCTTCCACCTTGCTTCGTATAGTGAAAGTAATTTGCATTCTCTGTAAGACAAAAACCAAATCTTTCACACACACAAATACAGAAATTCATCTCACTGCAAGCGTATCTGTGCAAAGCTACATAATGATTACTTTGCTCCTGGTAGAATCCATGGTTTGAAATATGTCAGTGTATTTTTATCTCTGACTCATAGGATCCTACCTATTCTGGAGAAGAATTTTTTTTTAGATTTAACAGTGCAGATAAGTATTCCTAAAGCTATTTAGTTCCTACTGTGGGCCCTTAAGCTTATTCTCTACCTAACCATGTTTCACACTTCCACACCTGTAGAATAATCGCATGGAAGCGATTATTCTCAATGTCTGAGCCTACCACCCAAGGAATAGGCACAGAGTTGACAGTAACAGCACTTTGGGATTATATGGCAGACATTATTATCTATTATACATTACTGCACTACGGTATTTAAAAAAAAAAAAAAAATCTATTTTGCACCTGATTTCTTCTTGTTTATGATCCCAACAATTTAGTTGGATGAGTATCTGTAATCAATTCTTCTGATCTACTAAGGTTTCAAGAAAGCTGAAAGAGGAGTCTGCTACCTGACTCCTTTAGTTATAATTACATCAGTTCCTTTCTTTCCTGTGTCAGCAGATGTGAAGCCTAAGTGTGCCAGAACGGTGTAGGAGAGTAGAGAAACATTTAAAAATCACAACCGGTATTTCATAAATCAGCACTGATATATTGTACAGTTTTCCCACTAAGAAACTAACCTTCAAAAGCATACGAGAAAACACCGAAATTTTTATTGAATTTTAAAATTGATGCGAGGATTGCCTGTCCCAAGGTCACCAAAATGTCTTTGCTTCACAGAGTGCCACTTCCTCTTCAATGGGAAATATTTCATTTACCAACATTTTCATTTAAAAAGTGGAAAATTTCACTTCTCCAACTTGTAACTACAGGCTACCAGAGATGGTAAAATACACTGTTAACAGCATAAATGAAAGCATGCAGATGCAAAATACTCTGTAAACTTTGCAGGTGCTCATACCAGAAATGTTAAAATTCTCTGGTAGTTGGAGCCACAGAAAAAAGGTTTTAGAGGACCAAGAAAAGAGAATTCTACCCTTGCCACTAGAAAACCACTCTGAAATACAGTACATAGCAAGTCCTAAGCGTTACAACTGCAATGTAATTGTAGGGCATGCTGAATAAACAAATCTGTTACCTTTGTTTTATTTACAAACCAGAATGTCTGAAATCTGCCATTTTAGTTACTTTCAATATATTTTAGTATACGAAGGTTAAAAAGTTTCTAATTTAAAAGCCAGCAGTTGCTCTTTTAGTTCTATGGCTGGCGCAAAAAGCTTGGAGATAATACTTTGTACATACTGATTACACAATACAGTGAATGTGAATTTTATACCTAATCGTAGAGTTTTAAATTCAGGTAATGCTGCAGAGGCACAGAGCTGGTAGAAGATATGGTAATTTCTCTCCTCTTCTGCCTTTAAAAAAAGAAAGGAATTGATTACATTTCACAGTTTAAGAAGTGCCAGAAACATCCAGGAGTAGAAAAGAATGCATGCATCCTCTAGCGTTACACAGAAGCCACATAGAAGCTGGAAAGATAAATCAGCATCATTTCCTTCCTGATTAATTTAATCCATTTGCAGCAGCAAGAGGCATGTAGAGTTTTTAATAAAAAAAAACCCACATAATTTCACTTTTCAGAATTGCGATTAATATTAAATATAGATCTGGACTGTATGGGTGGATGAAATGATCACATTTAAAAGCTTTTCAGTTTCCAAAAATAACTAACACCATTTGCCTCAGCATTTATAGTAAGCTGGGGAAGGGAATATCTTTTTTGCCAAAGCAAAGCTGGAATTTTAAAATGGAGGACAAACATAGTTCAAAAGCTTGGGCCTCATGACCAATACCATAATTCTGAACTTAAAAACTCTAAATTTCATAATTTCAAAACATAAACCAGCTTTCAGCTGTTCTTTCAGCTAAACCATGAGCAAAAATTCTCTCTTATTTAAAAAAAAGTGTAGCAGTACTTCTTGTAACAGTCCTACACAGCGCACCTCATTATTATTTGTTGTACGCCTGTAGGCACCCAATCAAGGATAAGTCCATTTTTACTAAGCTCTAGACCATAAGGCAGGCAAATATGGTGAGGAAGTACAGGAGGCAAAAAGGTTGCAGAGGGGTTCCAGAGTGAAACAGAAAAATGAAGAGAGTTCAAGAAAGGAAATTACCTATTCTCATTTGCCTAAATAACGGCAATTTAGAGTGATTTGTAATTATTGTGATAGCCATGGGTTTTAACAAGAGATTTAAAGGAAGCTAAGAAAGAGGACAGCTTTACAAACCACAATAGAGAGCTCTTCTTGAGCATGAGTGGCTTCTGTTTGAAGTCCTATTTGATAACACTATGGTATGCACAAACTCTTATCAGTATTGCACCAAAGTTATTTCATGTTTAAATATGCAGCCTTTTTATATAGATTTTTACAATCATGAATAATTCATATATGAAAGGGCTGACTTGGTTTTCCTTCTCCCCCCCTTCCCCACCGGAAGCATATTACAAATAATACACTATAGCAATCTCAGGAAAGACACCTAACATCAGCAGACAACAGGCCTTCTGGCAGAGTCACACAAATACACAATAGGAAGACTGCACCAGTATTACCTGAAACACCACTCTTGATTTTTCCAAGAGGTAAGTTCTCATGTTAGCACCAATGATTCGATACCTCTTATCAAAACCAATTTCAATGTATTTCCCAAAGCGGCTGCTGTTGTCATTCCTTGTGGTTTTGGCGTTTCCAATAGACTGAGGAAAAAGAATTATGTAAAAGTTAAACAACTTTTAGAAATGATCATACTTACTTAATTCATCTGCATGGCTCATAAACACGAAACAACATCAATTTTGTCGTGCTTTCAGAATAATCAACAACAATCATCCCCGCCTGGTCAGCGAGCAACACTAAATACGGTTATTTCATTGACTTGAGATCTGGGGCTGATCCTCATAGTAATGATTGCCCTTCTACATAGTCAAATTTTCCAGCTAAACAGCCCCAATTGCTCTCTGAAGTCTTTTTAAATTATCTAAAGAGTCTAACAAACTGCTCATATACGTCCAGATTTGTTCTAAGGGCTTAAGAAAACCATAACTATTTTTTACAATGTGTATATTCTCATATATATGTGTATAGACATATGTATAGTACTTGCAACCTCTGCAAGTCTACTATCGCAAATCCATAATCCAGCAAACAGCCTTTATGTCCTGTTTGGCTAATAATTCACTATTCTTCTTCTTAGTATCATTATTATTATTATATAACCAACCACATTTCCAAACTCCTCCTTCATATATATTGCTATAAAGTATTTACCCTCTGCCTAAATACAATCTGAAAGTTAACGTGCAGACCCGTGTGGTTTGCCTGAAACTGAAGTCCTTCTGCCTCTGCTTGGCAGCAGATTCAGCCAGAGTCTTTTGCCCATGCCCATGCTGCCTGGGTGCCTAGCTGTCCCTCTCAAACTCTACCCCCAACTATGTTGCCTGTGGCCCAGGTCATTCTTAGACTATTTCAATATTGTTTAATACATGATAAGCATAATTTAATATATTTCCTCAATAGTACACAGTCCTGGGATGCCAAGGGTAAACGATGGCTCTGGCTTGAAAACAACCTTGCCCCTGCCCTGAACTTAAGAGTACCTCATCACTTTTAAAGCTCATACCACTACGGGCAGCAGACTAGGAACAACCAAAATTGGAGACAAGCAGATCACAACACAGAGCTTCACAGTAAAGCATTTTCTCTTCCAAATAAGACTTGTCTCTTAGTCATTGTACTGCAGGTCAGCTTCCAAAAAATCCTAAATATTCAAAAGGAATAGCATTTGAAGTAATTCAGACAGCACACTGCCTTTTATCATATGCCACTGCATGTAAGTTATCAAATATCTAACTCTGAAGTCTACCATAACTAAAGAATGCAGAGCTGTAGCTTTGTCGTCTTTTTCTTGTTCAGGTAGCCACCCCATAGGAACTCCACACTGAAATCAAGTTTGGGAAAAACAAGTGAGACCAAAAGGCAGTGCTGAAATATCAGTATTTCAGATCTGCAAACAAAAGACCAGTGAACTTGGTGAGCACCAGCAGGGTGCTACATAGTAAGCTGGAATTAGATTTTCAGAGCACTCCATTACAGCAGTAGCACATGCACCTGACCAAGCAGATGTCAAAGTGGTTATCAGGTGAGCAGTTGCTATAAAGGATGTAAGAATAAATTGCATCTTTGCAGTTCTCAGAATATTGAATTCTTTCATAGTGAACATATTCAATCTGCATTCATATGTTTTAAAGCTACTGCCACTGTAATATATTTTGTTGCTGTAGGTAGCAATGTAACATTACCACATTGTAAGAAACCAATTACTACTTTGAAAGAGTCTACTCCAAAGTTGTAAGCTTATGTGTATAAAAAACTGGCTTAAGAAAGCTTTTGGTATTGTAAAGATTGCTTACTAGAGTAAATAATAAGCTGTACAATTTGTATAGCTATACAGCGTAACAAAGAATGAAATGCATGAGGTTATATATAAATATGTGTTGTAAGACTCTGACTGTTTCTATATTTGCAGAAGGAAAATTGTATATAGTTATTGACCACAAAACTATTTACTTGAATAGGTGCTAGAAACACATAGCATTTAATGGTTACTTCATATTACAGAATATATAGTAAGCAAAGATCACGTAATTCTGACACTAACAATAGTAGTTTATAAAATGAAAATGTTTAGGTTGGCCAAATAAAAAAAAAAAAAAGACAGTAAAAATTTTCAAGCAGAAAGTCTATAAACCTAGCAAATGTGGAGTTTCCTGTTTCTACTTTGAATGTCTTATTGTCTTCCTAGTCCACATAGGTTAATTTATGTTCCTGCTGGTCAAAACACTAATTCTGCTATCCTTGATTCTGTGTCAACCCAACTGCAGATTTCATAATGCCCATTCTAAGGCTTATTTAAAACTCAAATGTTTTAAGTTAAAAGGATAACTTCCATCCAATTATAAAAATGTGTGACATATGTCAAATTTTAGATCTGCCCAGGTTCATGAAATTGTTACCCCTAGAAAATGAAAATAAAAATAAAGCAGTGTCATTGTTTTTACGAGACGGTTACAAATGGAATGTCACATTTCTAGCCCACAATTTAAATTTCCTGCTTTGGAAATTACATCGCACAATTAGCAGTCAACTGATGGCCACTAACTGGGAGGCGAGGGACAAGGAGGGTGAGAGCAGAGGGATGGTTCATTTAGGCGTTGAGGCCAAACAGAAGAACTGGTCCGGGAGACCTGCAAACAGTTTGTTGCATTTTACTCAGCAAGCAAACAGCAAATTGCAGACGTGTCCGGCAGAGCGCTGGTGAGCAGCAGCAGGTCTCCCACCTTCGCTGTCTTAGCGGTCGCAGCCTCGGCGTGCAGCTGCCTGCCCGCCCACACGGACCATTTTGGTGGCGTGCTGCGGAAGGCGGAACGGGCACGCAGCGTTCCTGCTCCTATTTGCCACATACCAAAACCTTAATGTGGCCAAGAAGGATAAGACGCTTATCACAAACACTGGAGGACTGAAAGGAGCGCTCCGGGATTAGCTCATCAGCGCAGAACCGCAAGCGCTGCCGAGGGCCGGTCTGGCAGCGGTGGGCACAGCTAGCCTGACAGCCCCGCGGCGCGGGAAGCCTCTGCACCACGTGCTAGCTGGCTTTGTCCGGTGGCTGTACGCTTGGATCACTCAACAGCACAGCGTGCTGCCAATCACGATACAGCTGGTTTACCCCACAAAACTGTTTCAAAACCCCACACAGCACCACAAACCAGGCACAATTACCTTGTGACTGAACACACAACCGTGACCGGGCAGCTATAGTGCCATCTAAACAGCAGCAGCCTTTTGCGTTTCCCTGTGCACTACCTTTACTCATGTCTATTTAATAATATTTCACATCATTGCATAGAGATGCTAAATGTCTACTAAGACATCAATTGTCCTAAGCATCTTCTTAGGTTAAATATTATGTGCATGTTTATAGCACTGAGCTATTTCTCATAAGGAATTCCCCCAAGACTGCTTCTTTGTGGCAAATCATTTTTCAATATACTTTCTCAGCTTCAGCTGTACCTTGCATCTGCACAGGTAGGCAAGGACATGAAACACAGCTAACAAGTAATTCAGATGAGCTTGAGAAATGTTTTCTGCTTAGCTATGAGATCTGAATTACAGTGTCTCTGCAGCTTCCTGGAGAAAAGATCCCGAAGCAACAGGGAGCTGTACACGTTTATCTCAGAGTCTACTGCCAGCACTTATGCTCCCAAGCCAATGGCTTTGGGACTTGATTACAGTGAGTTACACAAAGGTTACTCTGGAATTGAAACATTACAGTCTTGAGCTAATTATTGCAAATTACGTCTTCTTTTTTCCTCTGAAACAAATTGTGTGCAGCCCATGTAACTCTGCTTCCCTAATCTATCTTCCTCAATCACATTTCCTAAAACTGAACATTTGTTTTACTCAACAACTCTCTTCCCTTCAAAATATAATCTACCCACCCTTCATTGTGCAATGTGGTTTTGTGCAATGTAGAATTCTGTTTTAATCTTGTTTTGAATTTTACACACAAAAACATTCTTCTGTACATTCATTTGGTCAGCAGTCTGGAAACTACCAGAGTTACAAGGCTGAATAGATTTAAAGAAATATTCATATAAGAACTACTTTATTATGTGAAATACATTAACAGCACTGAAAACATTACCTCTTCTCTTCTCTCAATCTTTCATCAAATACTACACAAAACAATGCCTAAAGCACTTCCTGGGAAATGGATGAACAATCAAGTTTCAAAACACATTAAGTCTAGGGTTTTTGATCCCCAAAAATGCAAGGACCGCTCTCTTTACTGAATGCTTATGTTAGCCCCAGAATAATAACTGCAAATTAAATTTGAGTAATGAGTTAAGGCACTAGCTCTCTTACCTCCATTATGGGGTTGGAAGCCAAGACTTTCTCCTCAACATTGGCTTCACTGGCAGATCCACTGACCGTGGCAAAGTATCTCATGGCATACTTCGCAGAGACAGTCTTTCCTGCTCCAGATTCTCCACTTACAATGATTGACTGGTTCCGCTCATCTCTGAAACACAAAGACTTGTTAATGACCAGCTGTTCTCTCAAGCAGACTCATGCTTTGCATCCCCAACTTGGCAGCAACCCTTCCATCACAAATGTTAGTGATACAGATAATGTCAATGCATATGGCAGAAACCAGGCTGTTAGTGATCAAACTTCCCAAATGGCTAATTGGGCTGCCTGTGACCACGATGGTCATTCAGAATCGATCCTGCCGTGACAGTCCAACTAGTCATCAGGTTTGCTCTAAACAACCTGTCTACGTTAAATTACCTGTTACCACTATAACACTACATGCTTCTGTAGCTACTTCTATCCAGTATCTTTGGTATAGTGCTCCACTAAATTATCAGTGCTCATTAGCAAAGATCATTAATGACATCTTACAGATAGGGAAACCAACAGCAGAGTCACCAACAGAAAACTTTCGTCCTTCTGATCTAACCATCGGCTTTTTCCAAAATTGTTCTTAATCTGAAAAATTCAAGCAAGACTGCTCAGAACACGAATAGCAGCTCTGGAACAAAGAGGATCCCTTTGTTGCAAACTTTGCACACACAGAACACACTTTGAGTGTTCTTCTCACTTAAGAAGAAGAATTTCCATTTCCGACCAAAACAATTTCCTCTCCTCATGAAGAGGGTCCTACCCATAAACCCCAATTATACTACTCGTAAATAGACTACAAAATAAGAACAATGGAAAGCAGCATTTATATAGCCTGACTCTTTTAAAGTAAAAGACATATATCAGTATTTTGTATTTCCAAAGCAATAGAGAAATTAAAATGAATGATATTCCAAAATACTGCTACGAGCTAGGCAAGTTTAACTCTATCTATAAACACACCGGAAAACGGAGAAAGAAAGAATAAAAGTTTTCACCGAAAATTTACAGAGCTGGGACTAAAACATAAAAAGTGTGGTCAAGTCCCAGACCAGGCTGCATATTATTGTGCAGTAATTGTGAATGAAAGCTCAGGCACGTACATGTTCAGGTAACACATGTACAGTTTGCACAGCCTCCAAATATCTGCTGAGCCATCGGTAAATGCTACGCAGGAGAGACAGAAAGAAGAAATATGCATTAAAAAACTAGTTGTGATTTCTACAGCCTAAAGAACCTCCAAGAGATCTGAGGTTCTATTTCTGAGACTTTCAAAAAAAGGATCAGGATGAAATTATGAAGCTAAATTACAGATCATGTTGTTACTCTCAAGCTGTTAACTATCTTCAAAAACTTCCCCAAACCCCCAGAAAAGCACACAATTCCAGTATCTGTTCTGTACTGCACAAAGATGTAAGAAATAGGCTAAAGGGAGCCACTGGTTATATCATTTATCTCTGGGACAGGCAAGGTGTCATTCATTTGGTTAAAGCAGGTTTTCCACTTTTTTGGCAACAGAAAGTTAATTGAAAAGGCTAGGTGCTGCTTTAAATTTAGTAGGAAAGCGTGAAGAAGATTCTAGCAACCTAATTTTGTGTTCTCAACTTCCAGTTCACACATATGGGTAGGTGTGAATGACTATGGCATAGTTCACACATTCACAGGCATCAAGCTGTCAGTCTCAGTGGGAAGAAAGCTATGGGAAAGCAAAACTACTCAGCTTGATACCTGGTAACATATAGTCCACTTGCACTGCCAGAGATGTTATCCTATGCCCAAGGAAAATGCATCCTCCAACCTCTTACCATTCCTTCTTTAAAAAGGCCATCAAGCCTCTAGCACATGCTCCTGAGTGAGGACAGCAGTATGTCCTGGGGTAAAGATCAAGAATTTGCATCTGGAAAGCACAGAATCACAGAATCGTTTAGGTTGGATGGGACCCCTGGAGATCATCTAGTCCAACCTCCCTGCTCAAGCAGGGACCTCTAGAGCATATTGCCCAGGATCACATCCAGACGGGTTTTGAAGATCTCCAGGGAAGGAGACTCCACTACCTCTCTGGGCAACCTGTGCCAATGCTCTGTCACCCTCACAGTGAAGAAGTTTTTTCTCAGGTTTAAGTGGAACTTCCTGTGGTTCAGTTTCTGCCCGTTGCCTCTTGTCCTGTCGCTGGGCACCACGGAGAAGAGGCTGGCCTCATCCTCTTGACACTCCCCCTTCAGATACTTATACACGTTGATCAGATCGCCTCTCAGTCTTCTCTTCTCCAGGCTGAACAGGCCCAGCTCTTGCAGTCTTTCTTCATAGGAGAGGTGCTCCAGCCCCCTCATCATCTTGGTAGCCCTCCGCTGGACTCTCTCCAGGAGTGCCATGTCTCTCTTGGACTGGGGAGCCCAGAACTGGACACAGTACTCCAGGTGAGGCCTCAACAGATATACGTGCATATATACGTCTGCAACAGATATATGTGCATAAGGGAAAGCCTGTAGCTCTGCACAGCAGGAGGCCGCATGAGTTATACTGATGCTCAGGTTCGAAAAGCGAAGTGGAAGGACGTGAAAGGCGTTCAGTCCAAGGCATGACATTTAGGCTTAAATGAGACAACTGACAGTGAACTGTTTTCCTCATATAGGCAGCCCCTGCAATGAGTCACAAGCAGAGAACAATTTCTTCACAGGATTGGCAGTTTTTACTCCTCTGTTGCTCTTTCATATAGGAAAAAAAAATCATAGCATTATAAAATATTGAACTTACAGTCTGATTTCAGAACCTGCCTAACACAGGAGACTGGCAATGACATAACCAGTTTTTCATTCCTGGATCACCAGCTCTGTTGCATGTATCAAATGTCATTAAATATATGAAGACTCATGAAGCTCAAGTCCTGTGAAATATATCTTCCGGTGATTAAACTTCTTTTTAGCCTAGATCTCAAAGTGCAGAAGGCTTTCATAAAGCAAGGTAACGTAACCTCAGTACTATAGACTTAAAACCTGCTGGCAGACCACTAACTCTCTTGCCAAGACAGAAACATCAGAATAAGTGTCTCAGTCTAATTACAACATCCCTGAAGGACTGGCTCAAACAGATGGAAGAACATCACATGGATTCCACCTATTCTGGCAGCTACAAAGTATGAAGGTATATATAGTCAAGGAGGGTAGGATTTAAAGTACAGTGTTTATTATTACTATTCACGAAACACCTTCCAAAATCATTAGGTGGTTTTTATAGTCCCCTGAAGCAATTTTGAAATAGGATTTTCCTGTTACTAGTATTAACAGAAAACTGGTTAAATGCTGTTAATATCTCAGTGATCCAAGCAGGTCTTGGTAATCCTCCTATCCTTCTATTTCTGAAGAGAAAGTGATCCGTTATTACACTGTACACAGAAACAAGAGTTTCATTTTAGAGAAAAAAAAAAAAAATCTATACTCACACCTCATCTTGCTGCCCATCCACGGTTACCAGTACCAAATTGTCAGTCACTGCCCCATCTCTCCCTTTTCTCATTTAACAGTTTAGCTCCAATGTCCAATGGAGGTACTTGTTACCCAGTCTAGTATGTTACCAAAATCTGCCTCAAAATTTCCTTGAGGCCCTTCTCATTTCAATCCAGCCAAGCACTGACTAAACCAAAACTAAATAATACACACGAGTCTTCCCTCCTTGCACAGTCGGTGTCACACTTTTAAAAGAAGAAGGTGGGAAAACCAGTAGAAACCAAATGGCATTAGATGAAACCAAGTCAGACGTAAAATCATCCAGCACATGTGCATGAACATGCAAACCACATACTATTTTTGTCTGCCACGTGGGCAGCTACCTTCTCAAGAAGTTAGGAACAGTAAGAAACCGCTAGTCTCCACAGAGTGCTACAGAGGAGGGAGTTCCATATTTTCAAAGACAATAATGAAAAAATGAAGACGAAATAATTTCTCTTAAGAATACTGTTGCTAGCTAAGCCTAGAGTTTGGTCATTTTCCCTTCCCCCCCTTCATAAGATATGGAGATTTACTACTCTCCTCTCCACTCATTCATAATCAGTAATAAAGGATCCATTATCAGATTTCTGTATATATACATATACACACACACCTTTTATAGAATTGCCTAGAGAAGATTTGACTGGCACAAAGAGGCTCTGTGTGAACTGAAAAATTGCTGCCATCTATTCTGCAATGAATATCTGTGCTTGCAAAAGCTACAGCAGCCAGGAGACACAAAGGCCCCTCTCTCTGTTTGCATTCAGAGCCTTCTTGCATTGTCCCTGCCAGAGCTCCGTTCACACTCAGAACGACTCTTGTCTTTAAAAGTACATTAGTCCATTGTTTTGATTTAACACACTGGATCTACCATCCTCTAGCATATTCTTTCTGTTTTCTTGGCAGAGAGATAGGAGAACGCAGCAGGATGTCCAAGATGCCACTTGACATTTGGAGAAGGAGAGAGGACAATGCAACACAACATCCAAAAGACAAAAGCAGCAGAGGATGAGCCGTTAGTGTCACAACCCTTGAAAAGACTTGGCAGACAAACATCCTACAACAGGCAACAAGATACTTATTTTTCAAAGAAGCAGGGTGGGGTAGTCTTTCTAGGCAACTGTGACAGTACTGCAGAGAGCTCTTTTATATCATTAAACTTCAAGAAAACAAAAGTGCCACATTAATTTGGAAAGAAAATACACCTACAATAGAATTAAAATACATTCAGCGATGTCTAAAAGGTAGTGAGAACATATTTTAAAAGGCTTGGAATAAACAATGATCAGTCTAAAATATAATCACTGCTTATGCCAAATGAAATATGCATTATCAGGCCATATTAAAAACACACACACACACACACACACACAAATAACACCCCAAGTTCTTCTTCAGAGCTAGAAAGAACAAGATAAGTTATTAAAAGTCCTCTGGAGTTATTTCGAATTAAAGCATTAACCCCCAACCTTTGACCTGACATTCTGAGTACTTCACATGTCACCAGTCAGAAAAAAGGCTATAATTAAAACTTTCAGCCAATAAAACAAGTAGGGCAACAGTGCTATGTGTGACACCTCTTTGCAGTCTGATGCCACAATCTATTACCTATGCTATACTACTTCATCTTCCTGAAGCTTTTTCTCAGCGTAAAGTGCATAATTAGATGATTTTAAAAATGAAGATTATTTCTGAACAGAGGGAACTTTTTAATTATGCTTTTAAAAAGAGAAATGAGGGAAAGGAAGCTGGGAGACAAGAAGCTGAAGGAATCCTCTTTCACCGAAAGATGCATAATGATCACATCCTATGCTACAAAACTACATTACGGTGATATGACACTAAGCCAAACGATCTTGGAAAGAGACATTCAATCACAGCGGACTGAAAGAGATTGACTGGGAGCAGTTTACTACTAGTCAGTGAAACACAGGGTATTATGTTCAATCATTAGCCAGGATCACATTCAGCTTTTGCCATCTCTGAACAGTACAAAAACAAGGGAATGACAAAAATGAAATAAAACTCAAGCTTTAAGATGATAGGCCTGATCATTTCTCAGAAAAAATGACAGGCTCAGATGGTTTCCAGTAGCAGAGGACTTGATTCAGAAATCTAGAATATCCTTCTCTCAATCCCGTATTTTTAGAATCATGTGATGGTAGCAGCTATTTCTTGTCAAATAAGAGAATAGTGACTCACTACGGAATAAATGTTAGTTTAAAGGAGTGTTATCCGTCACAAAAATAATGCTGATGTTTAATTTTGAAAGGTAACATTCACATGCTGTGTCCAAGGTATACAACATTCCACACATTATGAGAAGTAATGGCCACAGTATGAGCAACAAACGTGACTAATTTTTCCTCATCATAATTCCAGTAAAGGATAGAAGTACAGTTTTGTGCACAAGTTGTCTTAATTGTCTTTAAATTTCAAAGACAATTTTGTTTTATCTACAAAATCCTGTCAATAAGCAATATATTTATGAGGAGAGTGCCAAAACATAAGAGATGCAGACTTATCTAATTCATGGAAGCTTGAGATCAACATTTATATTCCAAAAGGCTTTTAGTATGCTTTCCAAAGCCATTGCAAAATCCAACATTGAAGATAGCTTCTGCTCAAAGGAGGTCCATTGCAAAAAAAAAAAAAAAAAAAGAGTGCTACAAACTGACTTGAAGTACCTTATTTACAGAAAAGGGTTTTGCAGAACACAAATGAAATTACAGCGCATAAGAAATCAGAAAATGGTTTGAAGAAAATAATCTTGTTTTCAAGACACGAAGAAGCTTTGCTGAGCGTGTGCATTTATCTTAAACGCAATGCCTTTAATAGCATTGACTACTATTACCTTTAAATTCTGTATTTCATAGAAATCTAAGGGAGATGTTTTCAGAAGGGCTCAGAACGGAAGACACAAACTCCCAGGTGGTCAAGGCTGTTACCTTCAGTGGAAGCAAGGGCAAGACTGTCACTGGGCACCTGTAACGTGTATGAAGGGTAGTAAAAATACAAAGCGTGGTAAAAATACTTACTAATCATTGATAACTGTCATTATTTAAGACACTTTTTGACAATTTCAGTTGATCAATGGAAAAAAAAAAAAAAGTGAGGCAAAAAAGGAAAATCAGAGCCAGAAATGAAACACTGAAGGGTGGAGTTGCCAATTTTCAAACAATTTTCATTCCTTAAGATCACTATACCCACTGAATTCAGCTCCCTCAACAACAACAAAAAAAGTAGTCTTGCAGCATCATAGCCATTATTTCCAAACCAAACTGTCCAAACAGATCAGGCAAGTCAAAACATGCAGATTGAAAAAAATCACTGCAGTTATATTTGTTTGCCTTTTTTACATACATACCGAAAGAAAATCCTTCTTTGAAGCAGGAGCTCTAAAACAATCAGAAACCTACCCACCAACAAGTACCTCGGACGGGACTGAAGAAGCCCAGAGCTATTCAATTTAATCACCAAAGCACAACATTGCTGTTGTGCTTTATTCCTTCCTATAACTGATACACTGGATATATCGCTTGATCTTGTCTTTTAGACTCAAGGCTCTAAAGCAAACAATGTCAAATAGACGTACATAAGCACGCACGCACACACACACGCACCCCACAAAAACATCGGCCTGGGAAAAGAAAGAAAAGCAATATAGCACTGTTGACATCAACGTCCACGTTCCTACCAAGCCATCCTTATCAAAGCTACCGGCATCACTTTCTGACAAAAGTATATTACAAAAAGCTGAACTGAAAACATTTTGTTACAGACTTCTAAACCAAAACTCTGCCTACGAAGAACTACTTGAAAGTTTAGCTGTCTCAATGCCATACAACATGGATGAGATTGGCAGATGGGCTCAGAGTGAAATCTCTGCAGTATAAAATAGAGAGACTAAATAACAGGGTGATCTTGATGAGAAGAGCATTAGAACTTACTTTGCCTTTGATCCTGAACAATCAACATTTGTTAATCTCAAGGACAGGGCTGAGGTGCTTATCTTTTTAAGGAAGCTTCTTGTCGGTGTGGTTTGAAGAATAACACCTTCAGGGCATGTTCTCCCCTTGTTACTCCAGTGCTGAAAGGTTTAATTAAATCTACTGCCATTTTTTATGGAGTTTGCAACCGGTTTCTCGTTTTCATTTGGAACAAGATGTTTAGGTTATGGCTAAAGGGACTATCCCCCACAGCATATGACAGTTTCATTTTTCCCTTAAACAAAAACAACGCAAATTGCTGCTAAAGGCCTGATCCTTCAACCAAGACCTCATACTGCTTCAATACAAGGCCAAGATCATAATAAATAGCTTTTACTTAATCTAGCAATGACAGTCTGGCCTACTTTTTCTTACTGTAGTTCTGTGGTAACGAAGGAGACTTATAAGCTTGTAATTGCTTTGGATTTTCAAAACAGTGAATTTTGAATGATCAAAGAACATTAAAAACTAACCTGACACAAACTCCCAAGGGGAGGAAGCTGTGACTCAGGGAACGCTTGGGATAGATTCTGTTTTTAACACACATACGTAACTACCATTAACATCAATGCGTGTTGTGCCCATCAAAGACAGACGAACTTAAGTTTCCTTTCTCCATGTTATGTCATTCTACAACTGAGTCATAGCAGCAAGAAAACCAACCCAAAAGAATAACTTTAAAAACAGAATGACATTAATGAGAAGTCATATACAAGTCATTCTGAAATGCTACTGTGTTTGAAATCCTGCTGTATTTCCATTAGTTGCAGCCACACTGAGACCCCTAGAATTAAACAGGGACAAACATAAAATTAGCTTACGTGGGATTTTTTCCACATGCCACACTGGTAAAGGGAATTCCAAACTGTGCAAAGAGGCATGTCCGCATCTGCAGCTGACACGATTCAATGTCACCAGCAATGCAAACATAATTCTGAACTAAGAAGGCATCCTACGTTTTGCAGTCAACCTCTCAACATCCCAGTAGCATATTTGTGACTGCATATGACCAAAATAACCTGGCGTATCCAGAGTCAAAACATCCACATATCTTTATATCAGACAGAATGACTTAACAAATCAATTCATTGACGAACACTTTCCTTCTGTGAGGTTGTTATAACAAACACAGGAGTACAGAAAATAGTACCAAATAACTTTCTTGTTGATATGATGAAATCAAACAAGTTTTCATAATGCACTGAAAAACAAAAGTTGCGTCCAAGTCCTAAATATCATTATAACTGTTTCATCAATGTTCCCAAATAACTTACAGAGCTATAAGTAGTTATTAATGTCATGGGAACACAGAAAAAGACCCTTTCCAAACACCTCAAATGAAAAAGAAATGAAATCAGTTTGATGTTTCCCAGTACTATGGAAGACTAATGGAGTTACAACTTTCTTTGCCATTTGATATTTGCCCAGGTAATCTTAGATCACCAAGCTAACTCACAGGCATGCCACCAGCAGATCAATTTAATCTCTGTTGAATTCAATAGTGTTGTATTTGTAACTAATAAAATCACAAGGTTGTAGATTGACAACTAGTTTTAAGAAACTAGGAGAGAAAAATCTATTGATACTGATACGCAGCTACAGCACTGATTTTATTGACACGAACAACTCAAAAGGCCTGATGGGAAGTGTTTCACTAATGGCTTTCTTGCCTCATTAAAAACCTGCTAAATCAAGAGCTCTTCTTGGAATAATTTCCCATAGAAAAGATTTGAGGCTCCGTTCTTGAGAAAACCATCAGCTTTCATCAGATATCAATATAAAATTAAGAGTTCTCTGTAATATTGAATGGTATGTGACCTTCACAGAAAGCAGCTTGTTTAACTTATTAAGAAATCTAGGAAAGAAGTTACTATTCCCAGCAGGCTAGCCATAGCAGCCTAACGGGACTCCAGTCATCAAAGGACAGGGGATTTTTCAACACGGATGATGCACAGTAGACAAATGTAGGGAAAAGAGTAAAGCACAGGGGAGCTATCAGATGAACAGAAGGGTAAATCCACGGCATAAGATGTAATGACAAGGTTTTGCACACCTTGTCTGAAGTCTCACTAAGTAGGTCAGACTTCAATAAATACTGAATTAAATAGAGTGTTTCCTAAAAATATCAGTGATTGCAAACTTGAAATCAAATTATGTCCATATTTTCCTAGAAAACTCTTTTTTTTTTTTTTTTTTTTTAAAACATGAAATGTGGTTTGGAAGAGATATGAGGATTTTATATTCCTATAGTTCTCATTATGCTGTTGGACACATCCAAAGTGCGTGTGCACATGGCATATACACATTTATTTCTCTAGAGGAAATTCTGGACAGAAACACGATAACCTTAGTCAAATTGGACTTTCAGCAGAGGGATGCAAGCAGTAGCTCAGAAAAAGCTATTGCATTTTACAGCTCCATGTGCAAATTCTGAATAAAGGTAGCTTTGTCCTATGCCCATGATACAGGAGACAAGGTTTAAGCAACGTGAAACAGGCCAGTTATGTGATATGCATGTGCCTCACTGAGCACACAATGCATATATTTATCACATTCCTTTTTTTGTATGCAAATATTTAGCCAATTTTCAGGCGTTTTAGCACTGCTTCAGTTAAGAATGATACTACAGTTAGATTTTAAAAATGCAGCCCTATTTATTCAGGAGGATTATGAGTAACACCCTAGGCAGAGAGAGTTGTTTTACTCACAGTTTGAAGCCCTTTCCAGACTGCTCTTCTCCCAAAAGCTGTTCTCCAAGCTTTTACTCTCAGGTACAGTAACTGCATCTGGATCTGTGTTAAAAGACACTTTCACCCCCACTTACCCATGCCCTCACATACAGAGCTCCAAAGCCTGTGCTCTCACTAACACCTGCCCTCCCCGGGTCCCATAGCCCGTTAGGTCACACGTTCGCTCTTCCCTCAATCATGTTCCAATTTTGTGTGATGCCTCTACTGCCACAGTTATTTGATTTTTCTGAAAGACCAAAATTGCTTTTTACACTTAACCTGAAATAAAAGGTGGCTGTAACATCCACCAGTTTAGGAAGGTTTAATACAACTCAGTGCAATACACTCAGCTTCGCCTTTGCATAAAGCATGGGGTTCTGTGGCTGCAAACAAGGCTGTACACGTTTAGCAGCATTGGTTCAGTGCAAAGGCCTTTGAAATTCAGTCTAGGACGTGCAGCATCTGTTAGAAGCCACTGTAAAAACTGGCAACTCTACAAGCCCAGGATTTGCTTTTTAAGTAGAAGTAATTTAACCGTTCAATAAATAAGAATTCAGTAAGCGATTTTCTAATGCTCTCGGACCAAACGAGAACAGCACCAGCTCTGAATAAGTGCCGATCCCAAGTTCGGTCAGCCTTCCCGTGACTGAATATCCTGAGTGCAGGAGGCAGGATTTTGCCCTTCACTAACCTTCTGAATAAATTATTTTAATTGTACAATTCTTTGCAGCCCTAAATAAGTTCCATTATCTCCTGGCTTCTGGATTTGGCTCTCCGGCCTCCTTGATATATAAAAAAACCCACTCCTGTTTTGTCTGCTAGCTTTCCAACTACTGCCTATACTGTACATAAAGCAAACATCTTTCTGTTCTTGTTATGTAGCCTGCTGTGCCCTTGCCCCGGGGAGACCACTGATAAATGCTATGTCAACGCTCTACTTCCAGCCATACTCCAGGAATCCCCTTTCTCTCATCTGAGATAAAGTTTCCTTCTTTCAGTCCTCCTGTCTGTTGCAACACACTTGGGCACAACTCCTCCGTCACCCCCGCGCCACACCGTCCCCTGGACTCACAGCGATGAAACCTAGAGAATTCACTTGTATCGGCACATCCCACAAGCTGCAGTCTGACACAGTAATTACCCTTTCCACCCTCAAAGGGCTATTGCATGGATTTACAAGCTAAATTTTATTATGAACACCCAGAACGTTCAAAGTGCTATGTAAGAGCTAAGGATTTGTATTAGACTAAAGTGCTTTGAAGCATTCTGTGGCAATGTGATGCAAAAAGGAAAGAAAAATACACTTATTAGTGCCTATGCCCCAGAAACAAGCGCCACTTCTTCTGGAGAACTAAGTAGCTACATTTCCTGGTTTATCCATCTGCATACTCTATACCCATCAACTTACTTTGACTATCTGGATCTAACATGCTCTGACCTGAAACATTCTGGTCTTTACAGAAGCTGTGCGTTAACAAATCATGTTCAGCTGCACCCTGAGTCATAACAATTGGTCCTGACTAATCAGTAAATTTACTTTTTCTAAAATTATTCATTTTAATAGGCATGAAACATTACTCAGATAAACCATGTCCTTGTTAGTGGATTTCTAAATACATTTATTGTTTTAACTATTGTTTAAACCTTCTGTCATAGCAGCATTTCTCACTGACATCTTCTTTTGCCGCTGGAGAAAAGAGGATGTTCGGAGCGCAGGACTGGGGGCTGGAAGCTCAAAAGCCTGGAATGACCCTGGGGTGACACAGAAATGGCCACAGAACACCATCTCTTAGTTTCTTCTTTTATAGAAGCGAGAACAGTTATACCGGCGTTACAGGAGAGACTTTGGCGAATGTTTGTAAGGTGCCTGGAAAACATGAAGCCTTCGGTAAAAGCAAACACTATTATGTAACGTATGTTACCTGCTACAGCATTCCCATACACTGCAGCATATGGGGACACGGACAATATATCAGCTTAACTGTTGTAGAATGAAAACAAATTATCCTGGTAAGAATATCACCATGAAAACAATTCAATTGCAATCCTATCAATCCCATACTCCGCTCTCACACTTACTATAGCAAGGTGATGCAATCAAATAATTAGATGCTGGATGAGGACTTCCGAGAGGGAGGCTCTATGCCCTGCTTTTGCCACTGCCTGCCTTGGGGAACTTGAAAAAGGTGCTTTCCCACTCTGCATGGCTGTTTCAATGTACAAAACGGAAATTATGATACTGACCTCCTTTGTAAAGGACTTTGAGATCTGCTGATGGGAAGTGCCACACAAAGGTGAAATGTAAGCACTATAACCTGAATTCTCCCGAGTCTGCTTCGGCTACACACTCAGCCACGCCAAAATACCTCAAGTTCTTAAACATCCTATGGTTCTCTTCAGCAACAGCTCGGTAAAAATACTCTGGAATACTCTCAAAATCAGCAGATGTACTTTTTTTTTTTAAATGAACAAATCACATCACTTGCCATTTTAATTGCATCCAGGAAACACAGCTCTTGACTGTAAAAATGTCAAAAGGCAAAAAGATAATGAATCGACTGTAACACCTCTCGACACATACAAATGGGGAAAACTGAGGTCAGCACATGCTGCAGAATCATGACAGATTACACTCCAGAGGAGCACAAAGATGAGCCAGCACTACCAAACTGATTTATCTAGGGATTAGCCAGAGGTCACTCCTGCAATAGTTTACTAAAGCTTATTGCTTAGCTACCAGCAGGACACCTCGCATGAACTCTAGCTTTCCATTACGATCAGGCTTAACCCTTCGGCTGCCTAAAAACAATCACCGCTCAGACAAGCCGGACCTTGACGTTATGTCAACTTGACTGCCACATCTGCTCTCTTGTACTCATAAAAATCATAAAAAAGGCAGACCCAAAGTAGGAGGGTTTCTTCCTTATTCACAAAATCATCTGCTTTCACCAGAAAGGATGATTTCCCTTTCCATTCCAATTTTAACATCAGAGCCCCAAAAGAACCACCTCGCTTCAAGATAAGTATTTCATTTGAAAAGCCACATGTCAAAGAATGCTGCTGTACGTTTGCACAGTGCCCACCACAGCAAGGCTCTCACTTCATAACTAAACAGAGATCCATGACAAGTTGTTAATCATCCCTCTCTGAACTTTTGGCAGGGGAGAATAGCACATCCACTTATGAAATGCTGGGAGGCAAAGAAGCAGCTGATTAAACGTGCATTTTTATACGAGGACATCATCTTGGGATGCTTGAGATGACTGGAGATTATCAGTCAAGGTGCTTTCAAAAGACCTACTCAACAGCTCATCAACTTTCCATTTTTAAAAAAAAAAGTGACATATGAAAATTTTCATACAGCTGAGAGCCATAAGATACATGCCACAAATCTGTCAAAAGAGAGAGATAGTGCCTGCTTATTAAAACTAATTTAATGAAAAAGATACACACTAACATTGAATAACTCATCATGCTTTGCCCAAACAGAAAAAGTAAAATTTTGGAGACTGACTCCACAGTGTTGCTTCCCATCCTGAAGCTCGTTGAGTTTTGTAAGGACTTCATCAGTATGTCACCTGTTTCCAGATATTATTTTCAACTTACACTCTCCTAGACAACTTTACTCATTAGCAAGAGGGCAACGGCCAGGTTAGTTCAGTAAGTTGAAAAGCACTAAGGTCTGCTGTATCTAGCATCAACCACAATAAAAATGGAAAACACAGACCAAAATATTGATAAAAATACAGATTATCTTAGTTATTGCAATCTATTCTTACTATACAGCAAAAGTGACCCCATGTACGAATGAGTTAGAACTTTCTCTAATAGTGTTGGGAAACTGATAATCATACGTGTCACATATTAATGCACATATTAAACAAATGAGTGTAATCATCAACATTTCCTCTTATTGCAAACCATATAGTTAAAAATAGAGGCTTCTACTGATCATTACAAAGAAAGGAAAGCTGCATCGCTGATGGTTATGATTCCTACTGAAGTTTTAATGCTTCCAAAACAACAACAACAAAAAAAATCAAATAGCTGCCAACTGATGCTATGCATCTGTTTTCATAGTTACCCCAGAGAGGTAACTGTGAAGCCTGAACATTTTTTTTGTTAATAATTTGGAAATGTTGACTTTTAATAGTGCTTTGCATTGTAGTTTGAAGAGTTCAAAATCTGAAAACATCAAAATCCTGACACTGTGGTTTATATTTCTGAGGGGAAAAAAAAGTGCTTCAATAATAGTTCACTTTCTTTTAAACTGCGCATCTTCTTTAAATATTGTCCCAAACCTGTTCAAGTTTGTTCAGGTGAATCAAGTTATATGTGCAAGATACATGCACACCCTCGCTACAAACGATCCAAATGAATGAACAGAAACTGAAATAGAGACTCGCGGACAAAGGCAAACCCATTGTCTCATATAAACTTACTAATATACAGACACGTTTGGCCAAGTCTTACACACAAGTAAGAACGACTCACATGGAGTCTGAAGAACAGTTCCAAATAATTCAGAGTGCCACCTCATTACACTTTAAACTAACTGCCCAGAGACTGGGCTCTGATGGACTCTTGAGAAATATCTTGTTGACATGTTTCCCACCACCTTTCAGAGGGTGGGATCTGCTCGCAAGCGAGAATGAGGAATGCCTTCCTCTCCCCTAAATCTAGCAGATCACATATCTGCGAGAAGACAGGGACATCTGAATAGAGGTCCAAGCTCTTTCCAGAAGCATAACTGTGCTAAAGGTGTGATTTTTTTGTTTTTTTGTTTTTTTTAAACAGAGCCACAACAGCCCCCGAAATACTAGGCACGAAACCTCAGAGGCAGAAGGGGAGCTCCATACTCTTTCCCCTCTTCCAGGCCCTCAGAGAGGATCCCATCAGAAAGATCCTGCTTCCTTCTGCTGTGTCAAACTGGCTGACGAATCGCCTCCCTGCTCAGATTTGCACTGAAATCTTTCTACATGCACTCTGGAGAATCATGCGACCTATCCCAATGAAATTACCTCTAAATATAAGGATTTGGGGTTTGTAACCCTAAGTCTAATACAACTTAAATGTAATTATAAAACTAGTTCATTGCTTATTTTTGCCTATTTTGAGCAGAGCAAAGGCAAGGCAGTGGAAATGAAGCTGTTAACCTGTACAGAGAAACTGTAGGGGAGAGAGAGAGAGAAAAGGAAAAAGGCACGAAGATATAGATGAGAGAGAGAGCGAGAGCGAGAGAGAAGTCCAAAATCCAAGTAGTCCTAAAGAGTTGTGCACATTCTCTTGGGCTGAAAAGACGATAAGCTACTGAGCAAACAACTCGTCATCTGATTGTCAACTGTCAGTAAAGAAGAGCCATCTTCCTTTTTGCTAATCTTCCACTGAAAATTGTTGACAGGTTCCAGCTGAAAACATGAAATAACGGAATCCTAAATGTGCACAACAGTCCACAGGCCATAAATACCACAAAATTTAGTGCTGTCTATGCAGCAGAGTTCTTTATGTTTTATATTAGCCTGATCTCAAGCAGTTGCTGAACACCACTTTTCCTTCCCAAGCCAGACCTGAGCTCTGTGCCTGCCATTCCAAGAGTCAGCATTTTTGCACTGTAGTTCTCAAGACACAATGGAAATACACAGATTACAGTCCCTAGCTCTCCCAGTTGCTGTCATGGAGCATTTTCCGTGGCTCAAGATGACCAGAGAAATCATTCAGTTATGACCAAACACCAGGAACGAGCATCTCAGCTACAGCAGGAGCAGTAATCTAAATCATTACAATACAAAATATCAAGACCTAAGAAGTAAGTATTTACAAGTGCCCAAAGTTTTATGGATAGCAACATCACGACCAAGTATTCCAGTGACCATTTAAACATGGAGTTAGGAAAGATTAGAAACAATAGAAAAATAAAAGGCACCAAGTATATGCCTATAAGCAGATTATTGCTATAAGTATAGCTACTATATGAATATTTAATGCAATTATCAAGGCTTTAAGCTTTAAAGCTTTAATGAAATAGTCCCAAGACTTAATCAGATTTTCATTTTTAAATAACCAGCTGCTGAACTGTAAATCTGCACCTCTTTTTTCTTTTAACTTCATAGCTCAGGAGTAAAAAGTGACTCATCCAGAGGTAGAAAGCACCACTGATGTTAAAGGGAAGAAAAACTGTCTACGGAATTGGGAATAGCATTAGAAAACATGGTTCAATAAGCAGATCCAGTAAGCCTGAATGCCAGAAAAAGTCCTTAAAACAAACACACACAAAAATAAAGACAGAGAGAAAAGGAAATAAGCATTAGGAATTTATAAATGAACAATGAAATCATTACTTCAGTGTTAAGGAATTTTATTAGTTTTCATTGTGTGCTCAGATTTCACTTCGGACCTATGAAAATACTGTCATCTATCCATAAAAGAGTAAGAAATGTTTTAGAACATTGTCAACACAAAGGAATTAATTTATTAAGGCTAAGGGATTATTTGAGATCATTTCTATGCTTCCTTAATTTCTCATCATTTGTTTTAAAAAGGAACTTTTACCACATCTTACTTGTAACTATTCAGGAAAGCAGAATCGCTGGAGGGAGCATCTACAGTTGAAGAGGAGGCAATTAACACCAAAAGGAAAAACCACAGCAGAAACTGTAGTCAAAAATCACAGCCCTTCGAGTGCTCCTCTGCCATCAAAGGAGGAAATGGGAGCGAACGCAGATTGTGGCTGATAGCATGCTCCTGCATACACAATTCAGCGAGCAAGCGAACAGAATACAGGCAATCCAGCACTGGGAAATTTCAACACATGGAAGAGGTGAGCCTATTCCAAACAGCGGTCAAAGCAATCTGCGCTCAGAGATCCCCCTCCAGCTTCCTACTTCCCCTGGTTAACACTAAGAACAAAGCTTCTGGGAATATGAATTACATTCCTCACTGACATAGAATCACAGGTTGCTGTGCCTCAGGCATAAAATCAGGCCAATAAATTCTTACTTCACAGAGCAGTTAGCAGGACTTGATTAATAGAATCTATAAAACAACAGGGATCTAAATTGAAGGAGCCACAATGCAGATACAACTCTCATGACATACTGTTTCACCTTTATAGTCTCATACCAAATTGTATGTCTTTTATCTAAGCAGAAGGCAACTAAAGGAAATGTCCAACATCTGCCATACAGCAATGCAGGGGTAGAGTATTTCTGAAACAGTGGCTGTTTTGCAACTACCTAAATCAGGAAATGTTGTACTGCTCTTTTGAAATGATCTACTATGTGGATATGGAGCATTTTATTCATTTTAACTCTCATATGAATTCTTAAACAAACAGATAGCCAATTTCAAAGATGAATACTTTATTATTTTCAACCCATCTTCCCTTTGCCTCCCTCTTCTGCAGTACAGGTTGAGGGCCATCACAATTAATTCCGAGATCAGTCAGTCTTTTCCTCATCTCTTTTGATCATGGGGTGTACTGCCAACAAGGAAAACTGTATCAGCAACTTCTGGCTAAAGAGGGAGGATACTAGGAAACATTGTCTTATCCAAAGACCACATGGCAACCCAAAAGACCTTCATCCCAGAAACTAAATGGTTCAAAAGTCTCTCAAACTGGCATGTTCTTGGAGTGAAGGGGAAGAACAGGTTCTAATAACCACTGTCCTTGGATGATGAGTTCATTTCCCCGCAATACTAAAGAAATAAATGTTTCCTGTGCAGTTCTCACAGTGTCCTTAGAGAACTGTAATCGTGGGTATCTGTCCTGTTTTCAGGACACACAATCGGTCCTTTGCTCCCTCATAACTCTAGCCAATAACAGCCCAATTACGTCGTCGTTTCTTTACTGTCATGACTAGGAGACTACAATAGTAAGGGCATTCTCAAGCTATGTAATTGTTTTCTTTTGACAGTAATATAAATATGACGCAGTTAAGAATCTGGCATTTTTCTCTTTAAAAAGCCATTGATGATTGAAAAGTACCTCCATATTTTGCTAATCAAATTAAAAACATATAATCCTAAAGTACTGGACTAATTCTAGACCTACATTTTTAAGAGATCAGTGAGGTCCTTCCTGTTACCCGTCAGTAGGCATAACCTTTATGGTGTTCATTATGTTTTACTGTCTGCTAATTTGAGGTAGCTTATCCTCTTGCGAAATTTACCGAAACACTGAACAAAAGTAGATCTTGCAAAATATTTCACAAGTTATAAATAAAAAAGTCCATTGGCCAGAAACTTTTAATCTTATTCTTTTTAGAAAAAATAATGAATTCAAGACTCATGTGTCCTACAAACCTGGCCATCTGTTTATACGCTTCTTCAGCCACCGCAAAGATATGTGGATCCATATCCCCCATATTTTGGCCACTGTAGGCATTGATGATATCTTCGCCATAGATAGGCAGTTGTTCATAAGGATTTATGGCCACTAAGACAATACCTACAAAGCAAATGAAACAGAGGGTGTTATTAACACTTGTCTTAAACCAAACCAAAAATGGTTTCAACAACAACTACCTTTTGTTCTAATCTTTCTAAAACTACTAACTGTAGAAGAAGGACCTGTAATTGACTTCAACAGATATTTAGTCTGACCTCAGATTTGCCTATAAGAACTTGTACCTTATTATAAGAAACTTGTACCTTATTATAAGAAACATGTTAGGGACAACTTTTTACTTCATTTCTCCATCTCTCTTTTCTCAAGCTGGCATGCATGAAACAACGTAACCGGATTTAGAGTGCATCTGCTTGAAACACAGCCAGCTCAGTGCAGTAAATTCATCAACGGTCGCTGTGTTTCCCCATATTTTCCTGTACGAGTTCTTGGATTTCCAAATTATAACTACTGCAAAGTCCTGCTGACTGCAAGTTTGGTTACAAAAAGGATGTTAAACATTCATGGGTCATGCTGTGGCCAGGACTAACGTTTTCAGTATACATTTTTGTTACAGGTAATCTCATAACCATGGTTTAGAATTTAGATTCGAAGGGAACTCTGGAGGTCATGTAGTCCAACATTCTGCTCAAAGGAGGGCTAAAGAGTGACCTTCTACAAAAGATCAAAAAACAAGTGTAGACATATTTCATAGGGCTGACACACAGAGGTACGTAGTCATATCAAGAATTCAAGTGTTTACACCTATAGAAGGCACCATAAAACCCTTATCTTATACCTCTGTATAAGACACATGTATAATAATCTACACCTCACATCTTCCAAATTTTCCATCCCAATTTGATACATGTATCTGCCTTTCTTTACAGCACTCATTACTACAGCATTTCCCAACTCATCGTATCCTTCTACTCTCCCCACACAGACTGCCTCCAGTTCCCTCCTGTTTCACAGGAAGACTCAGCCTTACTCAATACATCTTTCCTGCCCACAAAGTGAGATCTCATATGCTTCTGATCCAACTTTTTTCATGAGAAATGAGGATTTCTCTGTCGACAAGGAGGGTTTGAACAAAGACGACTAATACCTTGCTCTTCTGCAGCATTTACAATGGGTAGGGAACACTTATTTGCTCCATGCGGGGGTGAAAACATTGATCACTGCCACACGAGACACAGCCGTGTCAGGCAAACTGTGCTCTCTTCACATGGCAAATCCTCCTCACCTTGACAATGTGATAAGGGGAAAAAAAAAAAAGAAACTCTAGTTTCAATTGTGGCCATTTTTTAAATGGATTTTCTTCTTACATATATATTTCAGCACCTGAAAGTGATAGCACGGGTGCAAGTGGCTGCATAGTGACTGCAGCAAACTATAAACACTTCTTGGACTAACTGGTCCCTGATGAACCCACATTGAAAGCACTTCCATAGCACTCAGTACATGTCTATATTTACTCAAATTCACACATACACACACACACATGCTTCCTGGGTGCAGCTCCCCGCCCTCTGTTCTGTGCAGATTCCAGGGATGTGATTTATATCTAGGAAATTTTCCATGCAAAAGCTGGGAGAAGAGAAGTGAAAGCACCTATAACTGGCTCTGCTGCCGTGAACATCATCTAATTTTTAAATCTTGTCATGCATTTATAAATGAAGCACACAGCATAGCAAAAGCATTAAACAACAACAGAATTTCTTTCACGAAAAGATCTGAGAGACCTCGATCTATTTCTGCAAACATACTGCAAGTTATATGTTTAGACACACCTATCTAACTAGAGTCAGTGATTTTCCACTAGCTATGACTTCACTGAAATAACTCAAGGATGAGAGTTATAAGTGTCTGTAAAAAATGCCAAGTTCAAATGCTTTAATGATGAGCCAAAAAATAAAGGGCGCGGAGAGGAGGGGAGAAAAGGACTTCAGTACTAGCAGACTTGCGGAATGGTTTGGATGTCAGTGTTGAACACCTGCACTTTGAAATTATGAGTAAGGAATAAAAAGGTAAGTGTCTTTAAAGAACATTCCCAGATCCATCAGCTACACTGAAAAATAAGCAACTTGGGATTTTTGAGCCAGTCAGCAGTAGGTTAGGCTGGGGCAGCTGAACCAACAGCTTCCCATGCCTGCTTGACATTACGGGAGGGTGCGTCTCTGACTGGGCCCACGGTGGGCAGACCTGCTCCTGCACGGCTGCAAGTTATATCCCAGCACAACATAACTAACCACGACCAGTGCTGAAGAGCAGCAGGGCAGTCAGCCTGGGAGAATAGCCAAACTAGCCATCCCAGGCTGACCTGCCACAAATTCATGCTAATACCCTTAATTTGACTGAAGCATAAAGATGGAGCAGTAGATGTTAAGGATCAGGGTTGGGTGCAATAATAAAATTAGGCAGGAGTTCAGTCTGGATCGCCAGAGGGGATACAAACCAGGGCGAATGCGCACTGGCAATACTTTCCAGAGGACAGTGCCAGGGCATGTCCACAGCACAGTGGCCTGTTCTGTAAAACCAAATGCACCCATGCAAACTGCCATACAGCTGCAGCACAACCAGTTCCACAGTGAAAAGCCTGGAGAGAAAGCCAGGTCTCGCTAATGCTTCAGAGCAGCTGCTTGTTTGCTCCTGAGCAGCAATGCACATATGCTCGCCCCACCGCAAGCTTTTACTGTCTCTTGGAGACTGCAGGTATAAACTAGAGATCTGGGACACTTAATAAATTGACACCAGATCAACTCCCCAGTACACTCTCCTGAGCGCTCCAAAGGACAGCAGAGCTCGGCCTCGGGTAGCAGAGAAGGTGGTATCCCAAGGCTCCAGTGATGCCACCAAGAGGAATTAAGGAAATCATCTGGCATGAAAAAAACACTGAGAAGCACTCTTGGATCCTGAGGGTCCTTGGGGATTTGTCAATATACAGAAAAATATAGGAGAAATGCTCACTCTCTTATTTCTCTTCAACATACTTCAGTGGCACAGACAACCACATGTCCTCAGGGGTTTTACAGGTCTCTCAGAGCACTGAACAAGATCCATGTTCCAATTCCTAATTCCATCAATAAAGTACCATTGCTAAAAAAAATGAAAAGGACTGACATGATTTTATCTGTTCTTAACCCATGGTGTTCTGACAGCTTCACTGGAGAAGGAATTAAAAGGTTTACAATCCGGTGTTTGCTTAAAGGATCTGGATCAAGGTAACGTTTTCTATATTGCATATCCCAAGGGAGCTGCGGCTGCACACCTTGCACAGCCCAGTGCTGAGAAGCTGGGTTCGTTAGCTGCGTCAGAGCTCTGTGCTAATTCAGTGGTACTTCTCTGTACCACCCAACTGAGCTTTTTCAGTGCCTCTGTGCGGTATAGCTTATCACCGAAGCAAGCGCACCACAACATCGCAGTGGAAGCTAAAGAAAGTCCTTGTAGGAGTTACTGTGGAGTAACTAGTGTGCTTTGAACATCCCAGGCTACTCCTCACTGACTTCCCCATGTAAGCAACCCAACTGCGAAAAGCGTGCCTTTGCCACTGATCACTATGATGCATAGACTCTCTTAAAGCCTCTCAGACTTGCAAGTCTAATCAAAGAGACATTAAAAGTGCTGTGCAAAATTTCAGATGATTCCCTTCTGCTTTTGGTTACATTGGCAAAAACACTCCCTTGAATTCCAAACAAGCAGCCCCGTTACAAGTCTCCAGCATATTAAATCACTTAACTTCAATATTGATGTGTAAAATCAACATGCAAACAACTACCATCTGGAAATATCCAAAAGATGTAACTTGGGAATTATATGTATTCTATGGAACATTTAAACCAATCTACCTCACAGGGACATAATTCAGAATAATTTATATTAAATTTTTTTACCTCTACTAAATCATATTAGATTTTTCATAAGAAAAATCACAGCCCTTCCCAAATTAGATTTACATGTGTTTTCATTTTATAGAATTACATTAAAACAAACTCCTTGGTTACTCTTTTGGCTATTCTTATACACACCCAAGATAAGTGGCACCAATTCTTTCATCTTGAAGATATTCATCAATCTGCGGAAAGCTGAATATTAATAATTTGTTAATTTAAATCAAAGCTTGCCCTCCTGCATAAAAGGCAGCATTTTATACATCTGAACTAAACCGCAGTATTCACTGAGTTTTGATTATAGCCACAGCAGTTTTTCCACGTAAACATTCAAATTTACTTTTTTAACCCTTCAATTAACTTCCTTAATTCTTCATTTCACATTCTCAGCAGTAAAGCAGAATTATGAAATCATCCCTGGATTTCAGGGATGCCTTGAAATCAGGAAATCAAGAGTTCTTCTGTTTAAGAATGTAGATGACCTCAAAGTGAAATTTTGAAGAATTTAATATCCGCTTGACATATTACTCTAAGGACAGAACAGCTGAATTAATTTCTAAGGCTGTGGACATGCATCCATCCCAGATCTACTTCTGCTAGTTGAGAAGAATGTTACCATAATTCTCTTGGTGGATTAAAGCTTTTCTTAATCTTCAGGCTCAATCAACTGGGTTAAACCACCTTCACCAGGTGTGTGAACTAAACTAGCTAACGTCGTCTGAAGCAGATTAAGGAGGCACATACAATTCCTTCCATGGGCAGAGCTCTAAGGCAACAATCTTTGGTGAAGGGGAAGTAATTACTTTGGATGGAAACCAATGGAATGATTTGAAAAACGAATGTCCACAGCCAGAGGATCAGGTTTCTAAAAGCCAACGCACCACCATTATTGAAGCTACTTTATAACATAAGGTATATATGCCTACATCCCAAGCTACCATATCCTCACTATACTGTATTGCTCAGTTCACCCGTTAGTATTAAACTTCATCCATCTGTACTCTGACCACCTGGAACTCCCAAACTACTTAATCCACATGTTTCTAATAAATCCAATATGCATTTCTGAGAACTCTCAGTTGAGTCTTGTTTGGAAGCAAAGAGGCTTGTCAAGCTCAACAATCCCATGCTCCTTGACAAATCCTTGATTTCCAAAAACAGTTAAAGGCCTTCCAACCATTTGGCTGTATAAAATCAGCCAAACCACCAATAAATGAAGCACTAGGAAAACCATGAAAACAACATGTTTTCCCAAACACAGCAAAACAAAACTAGCAGACAACACATTCTTTTTGAAAGGCTCTTAAATGATGCTAAACATAATCCACATTTGCAAGCAAATCAAATACAAATCAGGCAGGCTTGTCTTATGGGACTGGTATGGTTGTACTAGTAACTAGTAACTCACTAACGTGAGTAAACCGTATAGACTGAAAGCCGTTTACAAGTTTACACCTTTATCAAGGGTTGCCCAGGGAGCCTGTGGTATCTCCATCCATGGAGATACTGGACAAAGCCCTGAGCAACCCGATCTAGCTAGACCAGTTCTGAGCAGGGAGCTGGACTAACAACCTCCAGAGGTTCCTTCTGACCTAAATTACTTTGTGCCTCTAGTCATGCTCTGATTCAGTGACAGGATGAGACGTGATGGGATGAGATGTGGGTGTGAATCACCTCCCACACCTAGGAGGAAGAAGGTTGGCTACAGGCAGAGGGAAACAAACTCTGATCGAGTCCCCCATGGTCTGGACACTACTGAGAGCGGGACTAGGGAGTAGATACACTCTGCTGGGCATCCAGACTAGGAATCACCAAACTGAGCAAAAGGCGGTGCGTTATTAATGCCTGCAGTCTGCTCATCATGCCACGTTTAACACGCCGGTTGCCCTCACTCTCCATATCCATCACCATGGGTGGGGCTACAACAGCAACCTGAACAGGGCAAATCTGATTCTTGGCATGCTCTGTATGCAGACCAGGATAGGACAGGATAGGGCTTTCAGCAGCAAAACACGAGTTCTTACTTCAGATATCTGCAACCATGATTAACTGATATCTGTCAGGGGCCACCTTGCAACATGATGAGTTCCCCAGTCTTGTGACAGCCTAACCTAGATTTTGCAAAGCAGTGCAAAGTGCAATAAAATTATAACTAGTAAGTCTACTAAGTAAGTCTAACACATGATGATATCAAGAAGGCTAGGTACACTTTGGGATGCCATACCAAGAACTGGGACTGTCCTACATAAGTTTGACTAGAGATAGTCTAAATTGAAAAAGCTGAAATTGTGTATTTAAAAAGAAATCCTGAAGCATATCTTCTGTTGGTATTAACTAGGCTACAAGGAGTTTAGAAAGATAATTTGACTACGTGCAATGGAAGAATGTGTCTTCATCTTAACCAGACAATTATGAGACGGAAATTTTCAATATCTGTTTTTCATCAACCACATCATCATATTTTCTTTTATTTTACTTAGCTTAAAGTGTAAAAAAACAACTAATGAGTTGAATTTTGTTTCTTATGCACTAGCACAATGTCCAAAGTCCTATAGTTCTTCTGAATGGAAAACATAAAAAGTAAAATAAACCGGTATCTTCTGTAAAGAGATACAGGAGTTCATACAGAGGTAGGTAATCACAGGTGGGAAGTAATAAACGCATCAAATAGACAGGCTAAGCTCCTACGTTTGCACCATGCCGAAGGGAACAACCATCACCAAGGAATCCCATTGGCAAGCTAAGATTGCTGAACGCTCATTTTATAAACAGAGTTCTTTGGGAAGCTACAGGACAAAAAGCAAAATCACTTTTCTCTGAACCTTAATACTTTCAAGTCTACTCAATGCAGTTAATAACCACAAACATAGGGCCTTTCACAAGACAACCCCATCACACTCTGTCATTAAATTACTTTAAATTAAAAGCACACATACCAATAATCAACTTTTCCCCCGCCCCCATCTACGGCATTTTCTGTAAAGACTATACTCTGTGGTACAAAAAGACAGTACTTACCACAGTAGGTATAAATTAGTTTAGAGTCTATAAACCGAACTTTGAGGTTGTGCAAAACAGCAGGTTCATGGAGGTAACTCAGTGCTGTGAGGTCATTTTCACCAACAAGTATGTCAGGGTTTCGCAAGGGAGGGAGTTCCTTGGTCTTCGGATCTAGGCAATATTCTAAGTCCTGAAAAATAAATAGAAGTACACGTTGAAAGAACTTTTATTTTTTTTTTTTTTTTAAGGTTTCCTCGTTCAGTTCGGCCAACCATTCTTTCCCAGCAAAACGTTCCCAAGTTACAAAAACACAATATAACATTTAAATTAACTGGTGCTTTGATCTAGTACTGCTTTATCCAAAAATGTCATTAAAATTTTCTCCCAAAGGATTTTCTATAGGCAACATGCAATCATAAAGGGATATCATCTTGTTAAAAATATTACTTAAACAAATTCCTTGCTTTTGCTACCAAAAGTTATTCTTAAATAAACCAAAATATGTTATATCATAAATCTAATTATTTTTTCATATTATTTTCCTCTTACATAAAGTTCATAAAGTTCTGTCAGTTTATAGTCAGCTTCATATACAGAAGTAAGATATAAAAAAGCTGGCAGAACACTAAGAACACATAAAATGAAAAAAAGCTATTTAAAATTTGTGCAGCTATGAATTTATCTCTACCATAGACATTTTGCTTGCATCTGTCCATAGACCTAAAAATACTTCAATTCAGCTGGTGCCCAATAAGATGACTGGGACAAGATATGATTTAACTACCAAAGATCTCCATTCCACTATAGGCAATATCCAAGTGAGTAACACCATCACATATCCTGGAACACGTGAGGGGAAAGTTAATCTTGTTAGATTTTTGAAGGTTGTACTCAGCTTGTGCTATAAGGGACATGACAGACTCAAAGACTGAAATTATTCAAATAAAATATTTTATTTAGAAAGTTTTTCTATATATAATCTGTTAATTTGTACTTCTTTACTATGTATACCTCTACATAAAAGCAGGATCTAAGCCGCTCACTGGTAAGAAGAAAAAAATTGCAAAGAAAAAAAAAAAAACGTGACCAACTGCAGTAGATCTTTATTTTCCATCCATGAAGATCTGAGCAATTACCATCCTTACATATCAGGATTAAATAACCATTTAAATGTCATAAATAAAAGTTAACAGGCCCTCACTAGACAGATGTGAGGGTTTTTTTTATAGAGCTGTCATCATTTCTTTATATAGTATGCAACATCATGTTCATAATACTCTTAATCCTTGCTCCATTTTATCTTTATTAATCTTCTGATGGTTATGCTGGACTTAGAAGTCACAGTTCTTTTTCTGCAACACTCTTGTCCTAGCAGCCCGCTGGAATATCAGATCAGGGTTACAGCTTTAACACCACAAATAGAAAAAAGATGAACCAACCAAACATAAGGAGCAGCTGGATAAAAGCAATCAAGAATAGTATTTTTAAAAATCAGATAGAATGGATTTTTGCAAACAAATTTTTGCAGCAAGATTTGTCACACACACAAAAATACTACTCAAAGTCTATGGGTAAGAATAATTGCACTTTCATACATATATTTTGATAACACAGCTTTCTGTGTTAGATACAATAGACTCCAGTGAAGAGCAAGAACAATCAGCTTACAAATAACGTGCAGACCTACCTTGCCCTCTTCAAGTCGAAGCTGGAGAACTTTATCTCCAGGTTTATAATCTTTGAGAAGTTCTGCTGACTTCCAGACCTCCTCTGGATCAGGGATCCAAACCCTGGCATACTGCAATATGAAGACAATAGCAAAAGAGAAGTGACTTCTTGTTGTAATATAGTTATGTCATCAATATATATGACAAAAACCTTTTTTTCTTTTTTAATACATATTTATATAACAGCCAAAACTTTAAGCAAGAGAGAAAATGCATTGGAATGTCTGAGGTAAACAAGTTGCTCTATAGATTGATAAAAGCCCACATATGAGCTTAATTTTAGAAAGAAAAAGGTATTTCACATGCAAAATAATGTTTCAAGATGTACACTCAATGCTGAAAATCTAGAAAGAAAAATATCTGTGTTTTCAGAGAGATCAAAAATTTGACTACCAAAAAAATTGTAATTAGAGTGACTCTTCTGAAACTTACCCAATCTGACTACGTTAAAAGTGCATTTGCAATATACATCCAAAAAAATGTTGCCATATAATGTTAAGAGAACACTTTGGCACATCTGTGTTAACTCAGACAAATCTACCTGATCTCAAGTATGCAAAGCTCTTTCTTTCATATTTGCAAAATATAGGGGAAGTTTAGAAAGTATTATCACCAGAACGTCAAAAGAAAAACCTGCAAAGACCTGGTTTAAGGTCTCCAAATAATAGAAAAGAAAAATCTAGAATTCTAGTTAATGACCATTTTCATCCAAACCAAAGGAACAGGCTTGATATCTGTCTTTAGGAAGCGTTACATGTGCCCCAAACTTGAGAGATTGCCTGGGTCTTTTCTCCAATGTTAAGTTATGGAAACAAGGAAGAAGGAAGGCTCACGTGGAGGGCTTCCTTCTGGTCCAAACTGACTGAGTTATTCCTAATGAGATTAATGAGCGTATCCCTTGAATAAAAAATATATAAAAAAGAAAACTAAAAAACCTAATTTTTCTATTTTTAAATTTTAAAGCATTTACAAGGGAAAGAAAGTTTTTGCACATCAAATCAGGTATTTATTGGACCGGCAACCCACAAGACTTTTCCTTAGCTCCAAATCATGCGTGTTCATATAAAGCTGCCACATGCCACTGATCCGCTGGTGATTCCACATTGGCATTACCAATTCTGCATGGCACGTAGTGGCTCAGAGGACAAACGAAGAGCTAGGTCTGCTAATTTCACACACTAATTACAAAATGTAAGTTTGATAAAGTAATCGAGCTGGAAGTAAAGATACGTCCAAACACAAGGAATAAAGTACGTTTCTTAATACAACATCCCAAACGGTTAACAGAGCGTTCCTCTGCAATCGGAATTCCGTTATGCAGCACCTGGATCACTGTCCACTAAATTAAGGAACCGCATGCAAACTGTTTTTCTCCTCCTGTGTAAACGTACAGGCTGTTGAGTATCTTCCTACCATATTTTTAGCATTTTCTTGACGTGACAGCTGTAACTTTAAAGCTAGAATATTTAGGGCCAGTAACTTCCTTCAGTATCCAAGCACAGATGCTGGTGGCTGTCCTCCGCAAGGCGGGACGGCAGGGAGCGGAGCGGCGGATGCCACCCCGCTCCCCTTGCCGGCAGCCGGGCACCCTTCGTCTCGTCCGAGAGCGGTCACAAAGCACGACACCCCGCGCACCGCCAGCTGCACAGCACTTCTTGGCCACTGGTAACCTACTACAGGCACTTCAGGAAAGACAAAAAGCTGCAACTATAGTGTGGGCAAGGAGCAAACAGGAAAGATCAACTATCTCACCCATACCCTGCGCCTCTGAAATTGCAGGGTATATATTAAATAAAACACTCTCTGGATCATAAGAGGCAGATCACATCCCATATTGCAGAGGAGGGCAAATAAAACTGGCCCTGCCAATGTGACCTGGAGAGAGAAACGCCCTCCTGATCCCAAATCTGATAACGAGTTTAACTTTGAGCATTTGAACATGGGCAATAACCTCTCTACGTTTTGGAAAAATGACAAAGTATAAGCTACACTGCACTAAAAGACTGTTCTTAAAAAACAGAAGAATTTGGGAGAATATTTGCCTTTCCATCACCAACTCCAAACAGTCAATAATCACCACCCAAGTCTCCCCAGACTATGATAACAGTTTCAAAATTATAGATTTAAAAATGGTGACTGGCTCTAGCCTACCCTGAAACGCATTCAAATATTTCCAAGAAAATCCACATCCACAATCAGCTCCAAAAACTGGAAAATTCAGGGTTGCCAGAGACCTGAGATGGACTCGCCTTTTGTGAAGTTACTAAGGCTTTGGGAAGTTTCCTTTAAAGAGTACTCTCTAACTGAAAAGCAACTGTATTGTCAAATAGCACTTTTTTCCCCCCTCTCAAAATAAAACTATGATGCACTTAATAAAAGAAAAATAAAGACAAGAAGATGATGCCCAACAGGAGAAAGCAGCAAAGAACAGCAACATATGGAAGCCTCCTTTAATACCCAGACACGCAGCACTAATAATCCAAGGCAAAAAAGTTTCCATTATAAGTAACTGGATGGGCACAAATTTAAGAGCTGCTGCTTAAAATCCCAAACACCATCTTGCTTGTTTTCTAAAACACTTGCTTATAAATCAACAGAGGAAACTGTTACAGGAAAACAGTTAACTAAGAAATTTCAGAGATTTCAGCAGGGAGTTTACTTCACATATTTAGGGTGTCCAGCATGTATCTTTAGTTTTCCTACTGTTTAGTGACTAATGAAGCAATTGCCTTGGAAAAGATGGGAGAAATTCATATATACATACTCATACTATCAGCCAGACAACCCCACTAACATGAACCTAACAGAAGTTTCTATATTTGGTCTTATCAACATGACAACATGCAAGAGGGATAAGCTCCGCCACTGATTTCAGTGGTGCAGGATTAGGCCACCCCATTGGAACAACAAAGAAAATATACACAAAACCAAAAAACACTAAGAATGACCAAAATGTTTTTCATTTGATCCACAAAAACACCAGTAATGGTAAATCCCCCTACTTCGACATCAACTGCTGCAATTCGTCCCAATTCACCTCTGATAACGTATAAAGAACCTGACATAGATTAATAAATAAGGTATTTAAAATACTTTAAATGGTTCTGAATATTTGTTAACAGCATGAAAAGGTTATTTATCATTTTAAAACAAAAGCAGTCACATGTTTTAAGACATTAAGCGTGAGCTAAGTGGCTAAGGGAACCAGACGCTTTTGGATCTTCCTACAACTCAGCTGCATTAGGGTAGATACAAAATTACTTTTATGAGTAAAGTGAGATTGTGTAATCCAGAACAGATATAATACATATTTTCAAAAACAGAAAGAAAAGTCATATTTTTAAGTGAGTGAAGCCAGATATCATGGTTATTTCATGCTAGAGAATCAACTGAAAGTGTACGGAAACTTATGTAGTTACTTATACCTCTGTATGTACGTGCAAATATGTACATAGGAAAACAGCTCTTGAGTAACACTATGCAAAGGATATGGCATTTTTAATGCATTAAAGCTTCTGAACTGATGCTCCTGCAGCTTTCAGGGAGTATTGAGCTTGTCCCACGCCCCTTGCCTTTGCAAACAAAACAGCTGCTTGGTTTTATAGGTGCCATCATGTTGCAAAACATCTTCAAACATGAATCCCAATAAAAAGAGAGTAGAGAATCAGAATCAGCCTTAGGGCAAAACCAGTTGATATTTTCCTTGTAATCAGAGAGGAGCTGCCTTTGCTGCTCTCCCTCGAGCTGATGGTACGTGCTCCTCTTCCAAAGGCCTGAGCCGAGCTGCCTGGGGCGCGATGCAGGAGAGGAGAGGGGAATTTATGCTACGCAAGCATAGCGAGCCATGTGATTCTGGAGTCCTTGATCCAGAGCTTTTTTTGAAACAAGGTATGTATAGACAAGTTATTCAGCAAACATGCTGAAACTGCTCTCCGTATGTCTCTCTAAACCCAGCTTTCTAGATGGCAACCTCAATTCGCTTACATTTTAAAAAGTTGCTTGAGAGTTTTGTTTCCTTAACTTGGAAATTAAAGGTGACAAAATGCTCCAAAGGGAAGCAAACAAAAAAAAAATCATACCTTGATGGAAAATCTTCAGCTTTTGCCAGATTAGTACATTCAAGTAGTTATTTCTGGTTTTCTGATAAAAGTTAATCCTTTTTCTTATGCGCCTAAAACAAGTCAGTCAGCCATCTCATTTTAATGGATTCCCAAAGGACAGCAGGCTCAGGGATCTAGTCCACACTATTCTGGTGCAAAATACAATTAATTCACATAACATGCTTAGTTCATAAGCAAATAATAAAAGCTCAGTATTCTTGAGACTTTGATCAGATCTGTAACCAGCCTTCCTACCACTGGTCATGAGATGCTGGCAGGAGGCAAGGATGTAGCGAAAGGTCTGTGAGGTCCTTGACTCGCTCTCCAGCAACGATGTAAAGATGGTTCCTGCCATTCCTACACTCTGAATACAAACCATCTAAAAACATTATGTGAATGGGTAGCTGGGTATATAAAGAATAGTACATAAAAGATACAAATTTTAAGTGTACAACGATATCACAGTGTGGGCCTTTACGCATAGTTTAAGGTTATTCTTTCAGCCAACATCCACATAAGTGCTCAGCTAAGACTCATGTCAATTTTTACCTTTCAGTAAAATCAAGAAAAAGGATGCACCCTTTCTAATGCACCCAGAAGTGACTAGAGAAGCAACTTAATGTTAAAATAAGGCTGCAAATACATTTTGGCTGACCAGACCTCATTAAACAGCTGTCGGACTGTGCACCGAACATGCAGTTAGCAAAATCTTACGTTTTATTCTTATTTTTGCCACTAACTCTCTTTGTTGGCTCAGCTAAGTCAACAATTCCCTAATCAATGTGCCTACCCAATAAAATAAGGATAAGAACAACAGCGATAGGCATGAAAAGCAGTAGATTTCACGTTGAGTATATCGCTTAGGAGGACACCAAAGAAAATAACAAACAGGTCATTAACAATCATTATCCCCTAAAAATGTTGATTCTGAACCTATACAGTGTGTATTTACTTCGGTAAGTAAGAAAATAAAGTTTCTCCAAACTATAAGGCTATGACTAACACACCACTGAAATTAGTATCCACAAACTGTTTCAAAATAACTGGGAAGTATTTGTCAAAGCATGGCATTTGATGGCACAGAAAACTATGTATTTGGTCATACAGCTTAATCATCTATTCTTACACAACTTATTTTTGTATAACATCTTCTGTCTCAACAGAAAGCTAAAGCTTTCTTTTCTTTTTTTCTCATTAACCTAGCTTTCTAACTACTTCAGTGACGAACTTCTTGTTTCTAGCAGCTTTTTTTTTGAAAGACAAAACTTCAGATCACCTTCTCACTGCAAGATAGAAAACAACAAAATAGGTTCACCAAATGCAACCTCTTCTGGAATGAAGCTTGAGGAGTATTTAAGAGGACACAGCACCAGCGCTTCACCGGAGGAGAAACGCGCTGTCCGCTCTGAAATTGCCAGGCAGAGTCAGAGCAGGGGTGCAATTACACAAGCTGCAAAGTATCCAGGGCACCAAATTTACATTTCTAACTCTTGCAAAAGTGCTATGGCATTTTTAATTATCCTGCTTTAATACCTCATTTGAAATATTTTGAACTCTGGCTGAGTGCCAGCGGCAGTAGGCAAGTTCAAGACAGCAGCTCTTGGCTGATGTTTTTGTTTCTCTCAAACCCAAGCGCGTGCCCTTTCCCTTTCAAAGGGGGGGGGGGGGAGTCAGTGCTATCACTGACGTTTCAGCATTTAATGCAAGCGTTACTGCATAGCCAACAAGGATTTTTAATATTACACCTTCCCCTTATTTCAGGTATATTTTAAGCCTACCATGGGGGCATGCCATCAACCAGGTTAATTTAAGCATAGCCAAAGCAATAATTGTGAAAACCTTTCAAAAATAAAAAGGTCAGAATACGATAAAATTATCAGAAGCAAAAATGGCCTGGAATGTGCCTGGAACTATTTCAAACTTCACAAAACAATTTGCTTCCATAACTAGGATGTTTGTGAAGAACAGTGTACATGACTAATTTACAGGAGCTTAAATCAACGGCTTTCATCCTTGACATACTGCAGCCTTTAAAGCACTCCCACCGCCTCCATCTAAAAAGCTTATGTCATATATATATAAACCAATTCTCTCTACCAAGCGAAAGCAGAAAAATAACGAAATAAAGACTTGAAAATTCACTTTCATTGCTTCCATTACAAAATATCTGATGCTCCTTTGCCTGGTCTTCTTCCTGCTCACCAGATGATTATGCCAGCCCTAAGAATGTATTTTATACAATGACGAGAAACTTTCATTTCTGTAGTAAATATGCTTTTCTTTGAGCTTTATTAGATTCATGCATACGCTACTGTTTTTAATATAAAAGTGCAGTATTACTTTTTGGGTACATACCTTCCTCACCACTCCCTGAAAGGTAAGAATGATGATGAATTATTTGAAAAATAAAAGATTCAGAAAACAACTCTTCGACATGTGCTGTTGCAATTCACGTAGCAATGTATATAAAAGTAATAGAGGCCAACAAAAAAACTAGCAGAGCAGCCAGGAAATTAGTTGCAGAAGCCATGGTTTGGTCACTTGGATTACTGAGGTACTGCTGTTTCTCTAGTAAAATCTCTGAAGGGAGATTTTCAACTGATAAACCAATGTCAATATTGGAGAACTGGAGAAAAGACTGAAACACAAGCGTGGGGAACAAAATGTATGGGATTACATTAATCTATCTACTATTATTTAGCTTCAAAAGGACTAACAGCTCATTAGCTACCAAATAAAACTTGGAATAGTGGTCCTGAATCACTGTATATGCAACATATTTACAATGCCAGATTTTGATATTTAGGGAGAATCAAAATAGTGCACTCAGGAGCCCGTTTCTTCTCTCCTTTCCACTTGCTTTTTAGACAAAGGATATATATACATAAATATACAAATATATACAAATATACAAAAATATACATATTTCCAAACTCACTCAAATGAATCTATTTGCAGAACTTTTTAAACTAAAAATTAAAATTCTGCCAGAAACTGAGGATGCTTAGATTAGCATCTGTGTGTTAAACCACCAGACATATCTGAAAATAGAATCCATAACACATTTCTCCCAGTGTTTTAAGTTTTTTTAATTTCTCAGCTGAAGCTGCAGTTTCCCATCTTCAGCATTGCTAGTGGGATATTGTCTTGTCATAGGAATTAACAGAAAGCACGGTTAAGGTAAATACAAAAGAGGAGGAACGCTTTTATATATTGTCTTAGCAAGCAAGTTAGCAGGCCAGTTTCCTCCAGGCTACATAAGGAAAAGTTTTCTCATGTAAAAAATGCAGCAGCATTGTAAGACATGAGTTCTGTTAACTTCAAGTGGCAAACGTTGCATAGCAGCGTCTAAGTAAATGTTTCAAGCTAGTATGAAATAGGCACCTGCAATTTATTCAGTCGAAACTGTACATTTTCTACCATCTACAGAAGGTAAAGAGAAAGCAGAAAGCAACTCGCCATAGAAACTGGATTACTACCAACAGCTGAGTCTTTCACACGACATAACCTTACAGATATTAAAGTCATCTTAAGAGCGCTAAGCTGTAGCTTTTCATCTCCAACATGATCGCTACGCAGACTTAAATCCCTGCCAAAGAAAAAATCTGGTAAACAGAACAGGTGGGAGGAAAGAGAAAGATGTTCCTAATTACCAGGACTGAATCATTTCACAACATTCACACCTTGTTAATTGAGCAGAATGGAATCAGATCTTCGTGCTACCTTCTACATAATCAGTTGATGTTAAAATCCCATTGCTCTACAGGTTCTCGTGCGACAGTGTGACTTTAGTCACCTTATAGCAGATAACATAAAATTATCACTGGCAGAAAAAGACCAAGTCCTGAAGAATGGGAACACTTGGTTTCTCTCTCTTGGGAAATACCTTCGGTATGTTTATTATTCATCCCTCCTTATCTACTAACGTATAAGATGAAGTATATGAGGACATTAAAATAAGACTAAAATATGATAAGCTTTTAGAGACAATTATGTTAAAAAGAGAAGGAAATTCTGGTCTAAAATGGCACCAAAGTTGTAACAAAAATTACAGCAAGAACTCTATTGAAATTGTGCCCAGTTATGGTCAGTGAATTTACTGCTCTCTGGAATAGTTCAAAGCAAATTTTAACTACTAGAGACAAAAAAATTGTTGACAGGTGAGATGATACATAGAAAGGCAGTGAATCAAATTTTAGTTAAATATTGTTACTGTTCATGACATCACAAGCTTGCCAATAGCGTCACTTTTGCTTTACATTTCAGTACTAGGTTTCTGGCTCAGCACTGACGACTCTGAGTCCCAAGCAGAGGTGCGAGGGCAGAGGAGGCATCCCGAGGACACGCGGCCCGTCCTGCTGCCCTCAGACGGGCAGCGTCTGGCCCGCGGTGGCTGCTGGACAGCAGCTGCATATCCACAGCTGACGGGTCACAAGACTGTAACGTACTTTAAGGTAAGAAGAGATCAGTTGCGCCAAGCAGTCTTCCAGAAACGAAGAGACTGTGTTCAGAATGAATATAGAAGGGACACAGATGAGACAGCCTTGAATCAGGAGGAAAACAGAAATAACGAAATGCATATGAACAGCTTCATTTTGAAACTTGATTTCTTGCCTAGACTCTCCGAGCCTCAGAAGAGCGATAAAAAGGAAATATCGTCTCCAAAATCACACAGAAGTATGGGATCACTGTTCTTTATTCAAGGAATGGTAACTTGGGCTGCTAAAAGGCAATAACTAATGATATCTGTATTATGACTACAAAGGAGCTCATGGCAGAAAAAAAGACAGGGAAAAGTTTTCCTTTTTCACTGGTGGGTGAGAAAGATAGCTGTATTACCACAGTTTCATTAAATAAGAAAATACAATAGAAATTGCAGTATTCTCTCATACCTCATGATTTCATCTTAGATCACATGAAAAAAATCAGCAGACTATAATAATTATCTATCAAATGAGACCACATGACTCACAAAGCTTCTCTTCTGAGATATTAACCTCTTGAAGTACTAATTGACATTGCTGACAGACAGGAATTAAAAATCCAAGTGGCGCAGCACTCACATCAGCAGTCAAAGAGTTTTCTGCTTCTATTGCATAATTGGAATTATTACAGAAGGAGACATAACTCTTTGGCTAGCTTAACAGCTCTTCTGACATGCACTGAAAGAGTTTGTGGAATATTCTACCTCCCCCCCCCCCCCCAAAAAAAAAAAATCAGAAATCAAAAAGGAATTCAATGCGTAAAAGCTGTCCCTACTTTCTCAGCAAAATCTACTTACACACGTGAACTTGCACTGCTTTTACTTTAACAAAGATGACCTGTTTGTTTATTTACAGACAGCCTTCAAAATCGCAGTCTTTCAGCTGTTAGAGATTTATGATAGACCCTTGCCCCTCCCTCTTTCAAGAATGACCTTATTCTGGGGTGGAAAAAAGGAAAGTTTCTTACTGTCTGGATCAAAAACATACTGCTAATTTTGACAGCACCAGCTAAATCAACTGATGGAACAGCATTAACTGATGAAAGCCAAACCCAAATTCAACCAAAATCATTCATGTGAACTGGAAAGCGGGAACATCACTGTTACTAACTCCGAATGTGGCCTCCTGGAGAGAGCAGTCTGCATCAAGGTTGGAAAAAGAAAACTGTCTATGTTAGCGAGCTGTAACTATAACAGAGAATACAAAGTTTTAAAAGCTTACCCTGTGCAAAACTGTTGAACTTGCATCGTCTATGAAAAATGCTTATTTATCAGAAAGGGAGTTCCTGAGCCATGCCATTTCCTTGGACAGAATTGCTCTTAAAAATATAAGTTGATGCTATTGCAAGGGCATGCTTTCACTTCATATTTTCCCTTAAGTTTGGTTCACACTGCCACCACCATGGATGATGATACTAAGCCTAAAAACAGAAAGGCTTAATCTTTTATATTCATAACACAAGCAGATGCACAGCCAGGTAAGGCCAGGCTTAAACACAAGTCCTAACCTGACCAATCTATACCCCATACAAAGAGATCCCGATCATTAATACAAGAGGCAGGAGAAGGTTCCATTTCCTCTCAGGCTGAAACCAGTAAAACTGCAGCCAGTCCTATGGTACAGAGACAGTCTCAAGGAAGCACTGCGCTTCTGTTAACAAAGTGCTAGTGCTCACTGCAATTTAAAGAGACAGACAAGACTTTACTATCCTTTTATAAAAATGCCAAGTAACCACGAAGAATCAGTAAGCAGCCAAAGACAGCATTTCCATAACAAGAAGGCTGGACAGACATGAGGGAAATGGCATAATCAATTCTGCAAAAGAATCAAAACAAAAATTATTGACTTTCTTAAAGGTAGTAGCATTCCTTATTCTGGCTATGGCACAGCATGCCATTAGAACTGAAATGTATTTTTTGTCTTGTTGCTTAGCAACAACCATTTATATCTCTCTTGTACAGTTTAAGGCCTGATACTTAGAGAGCATCAGTTTAAAGAGACATTTATATTATGATATATAGCAGGGAGAACATCTGTGACAGTCTGATTAACGCTAACTATCTGAACAATAATCTCACATAATTCGTTTCTCTAATAGGAAGACTAAGAGCCCTATGTGATAACATAAACCTCTTACTTATAGGAAGAGAAATTTTACTTCCTGGTTTCCCCAAATTTTTCAACCGTCTTTAAGAACTGCAGTTCCCTGGAATTGCTGAACTCTGCAGACACCTTGTCTAATATGTAATCAATTTTCTTCTGTACCTAAACTGTACCTTGCATGCTTTGAAAGGTCAAAAAAAGAAAATTCAGCTGAATACTTCTGTCTGCCACTTCTGCAATTCACATCCTAGCTCTGCAGGGAGAATAAGCAGCCTTTCCACACACTAATAGCTCTTAACTGCCTTAAAACTAGCTAACCACCACTACTCCCTCATACCGCGTTTAGTTGTAATAACCAAGAAAAAGAATTCTTAGACTTCATTGCTATATCCTTCAAAGACCAGTAAGTTACATGAAGTTAAATGAATCAGATGGTCAGATCACATTTCATTTGTACCTTATCATACAGATTGTTTATAACATTTAACATCAGCTGGGCTCTACCTTTTCATATAACCAAGGACAGCTAATTTGGTAAACTCGGTTGTCTGAAAGCACCAATCTGACCAGCAGCTGCTTCTACGAGTAGTAATGCAAAGCATTTTAAGATCAACTTCAACATAGCTGAATTTTAAAAATACGTAAGAATCTTTCAGCTGGAATAACATGAAACTTCCCCCAGCTACAGAAATAATTATACTGATGTCTCAAAATATTCTTACATATAGTTATAAAATTAGCTGAGCTTGAAAACATTGAGCTCCACAGATTAGCATAATCCTTAACAGTTACATAAGAAGAACTACAAAAGGCACAGAAAAAAAACCAAAGGAAAAACAAAGGAAAAAAGCAGTGGGAAAACATGATACCTGATGGGAACAGAGAGACAGATGAGAGTCCTTTGGGCCTGCAGAAATATCCTCAAGTGAGATTATTAATATGCACACAGAGGGCTACATACAAACAGATTCTGAGATAAACAAGCAGAAAATGAGTCATGAACACCACCAAATAATGCTACCAAATGCTTCAACCATTTTAACTGGCCTCAGAGTTCACTCAACACTGTTAAATAAATGGCAAACATATAGATAGAACTACAACAGAGCATGAACATTATTAAGAGCTGAAGAAAATTACTATAACACTACCTAAAACTTCACTATAATTTCACAGCTAAACAGAGCTTACAGAGACAAGAGCCAGGACCTCCATTTTCCATATCTCCTGGCAAGTAAAAGTGTAGCACAGAAAAACACAGAGGTTCCTCCTCACAACAAAAAGAGAAAACGAACAGGAAACTAATAAGAACACAACAGCATATCCATGAAATTAATAAACATAAGAGGTTTCCAAAAGGGGAAGTTGTACGTTTATTTTTAACTATCACAGTCACTCTAAAGATCAATTTTTAAAAATTGATGTAACAGTTGGAACATGTAAACTTGAGTTTGGCAGTTTGGCTGAATCACTCTCCAGACCAGCAAGGCAGGTTCTTCCAAACTCACTCCAGGTGAGAGTAAGAATTGAAAATGTGCATGCAATTATATGTACAGATGAATGTGTTACTGGCTGTATCCCCCCCTCAGCTAAGTAATCCCCTTCAGTCAGCAGTCTCAGCTGAGCACAGCAGTGAGCCCCCAGGGATTCAATTACAGGTTGAGGATTTTAGGCTGGAATTCAAGAAGATAGCTACAAGATAAAGATGACCCGCGGGGCGGCGGATGTCTGGGAAGCTTTTTAGGAACTACGGGAAGAGCAGCTGATGATTCAGATAGCGAAGGTACCTTTGTACTGACATGTAGGCAGCACTGCGGCCACAACACTACACCACAGCCCCAACCTCGTGCACCGAGCTGCAAGGAGCAAATGTGCCAGGACATGGGCCGGGCTGGGCTCTCGGCGATGCCCCGCTCCGGGGACCGGCGCCCCGCACGCCGCACGCCGCTGGCCGGCTGGGCTCTCGGCGATGCCCCGCTCCGGGGACCGGCGCCCCGCACACCGCACGCCGCTGGCCGGCTGGGCTCTCGGCGATGCCCCGCTCCGGGGACCGGCGCCCCGCACACCGCACGCCGCTGGCCGGCTGGCTCTCGGCGATGCCCCGCTCCGGGGACCGGCGCCCCGCACACCGCACGCCGCTGGCCGGCTGGGCTCTCGGCGATGCCCCGCTCCGGGGACCGGCGCCCCGCACGCCGCACGCCGCTGGCCGGCTGGGCTCTCGGCGATGCCCCGCTCCGGGGACCGGCGCCCCACACGCCGCACGCCGCTGGCCGGCTGGGCTCTCGGCGATGCCCCGCTCCGGGGACCGGCGCCCCGCACGCCGCTGGCCGGCTGGGCTCTCGGCGATGCCCCGCTCCGGGGACCGGCGCCCCGCACGCCGCACGCCGCTGGCCGGCTGGGCTCTCGGCGATGCCCCGCTCCGGGGACCGGCGCCCCGCACGCCGTGCTCCGCGGGGCCATACTCCCATGCAGCCCGCTATCGATGAGCTACGGCAACAAGCCCAAGTATCAACCAAAGATAGGGACAACTCTGGTCACAGCACGCAGAGCATCCCTAACCCCCGAGCCCGCTCCGGCCCAGAAGGCTCAGGAGCTCCCACAGAGCCACGGTGGGACTCGCCAGCCTGAAACAACACCCACGATGGATGGCACTGTCTCCTGAACCTAACTGAGTATATTAAGGCATCTTCATCCTTGTTTAACCATTCCCAGAGTTACTGCCACCTCTCAGGGAGCACCGTTTGATAGGTGCACGTGCCCAGAATGCATATTTTCTAATTTCAGATAATTACATTTCACTTACATTTCACTGCCTGTTTTTCACAAGCTGAGCATAGCAGACCTCTACCTCTGTCACTGCACACAGGCACCGGTCCTATATTAACACGCATTTCATAGCGCCCCCGCCGCTGGAAAGAGCGGCCATCTCTCTCTCCCTTCTCCCAGGCGCTTGCTGCTGCTCCGCTTCCCGAGCTGTGACGGCACAAGGCCGTGCACGGTCACTTCCTGAACCAGCTCAGAGAACCGAACCTCTGAAAAATAACACAGAAACAAGGTGTTATTTATGGCAAGACTGAGGTTGTAGAGCCCGTAAGAGGTCATTAATTTCACAGAAAAAATGTTTTACAGAGGAAGTGTGAGGCGAAATTCAGAAATATCTTAAGCGCGGGAAACTTTTTACTTGTCAGTCACTCCGCTTCCTTCATCAGCTGCACTGCAGAGCTCCTTAAATGCTAACGCTGCTACAGGAACAGGCAACCGGCAAAAGGGAGTTGGAAACACTTTCTTCAGTCATGGTGCTGACTTTGGCACTGAACTACTGCATAAGATATTAAGTAGGCAGCATCTACTATGTGCTTGCATGCTATTGGGGTTTTTTTTTTGTTTTAGTTTTGGGGTTTTTTTGTTTTTTTGTTTTTTTGTTTTTTTGCAGATTTGGGTCAAAGCGTCTGCAGCACTCAAAGTTAATAAGCACATGAGATGCTGTACCCTTAACTACTCACCAGGAAACTACTTGAATCACAACCCACTTTAAAAAAAAATTATATTGCATTTGCATATTATATCTACTGTATAAACATCCATTAAATTTGAATCCTAAGGACATAAAAATAATATCTTTTCTAAACATTTTTACAAAGTATTCTTTGTATTTAGGGCCTGGCCACTTGTGACAACAAAAACAATGTGTATGTTGCGTGCCAAACCTGTCTTTGGTACGAGGTACAATCAAAATGTGGGTGAACTATCAGCATCCTATAAAGAATTACTACAGTACGATTCATAGCTATTTTTTGTTGTTGGGATAAAGCCAATTTTGTCCATTGACTTACGTGTACATCAAACTTCACCTTATTTTAAAGAAATTACGCAAAACCCAACCACAGGATACATACCCATGCTACTAATCCATGTAAGTTTGGTTAGAAAACAGAAATGTAAAAGTTTTTTTGTTTCTTAAAATACTGAAATTATTAGCAACCTTCCTACTGAAATTCAGAAAAAGTTATCACCCTGGAAAGCTACACCTTGGGTGTGACATCTAAGCCAGAAAACCTACTGTTTTATTTTAAACTGTCAAATCTAATCAAAGAAGAGTTAAACTTCCAGGTTGTTTTTCATATGAATTTGATGAAAATCATTTCATAAGAAGTTAAAAATCATAAAAGTGTTTTAATATTGTAAATCCTCTTTGAAAACATAATTCTCTATATTTTATATTGATTGTACCTGACCTCCTTTTTAAAAAACATCATATAGAAAGAGTTAGATTTGGCTTGTAGTCAGTCAGTATTAAATCATATAATATTTTAACTATAAAAAGTTTGCCCATTCAAATAACCCGCTAAGCTGCTACATGCAATAACAGCCATCTGCCAGCTCCTGCTTTTTTCTTCCCCACAGATCCTCTTTCACACTTAATTTTATACCATTCTCCAAAAGCAGTCATTTTCAGTCAGCTCCCACTGTTAAAATCCTTTATTATGTGCTATTTATTATTTTTATTATGCAACTTGTGATTCTAGCAGCATTTATAGTTGAAAAACACCATTATATATCTAAGGGAAGTCGCACGCAATATTCCTTTGGTATATAATGAATTTGACCACATGACGTTTTTCACAGGGCTTAAAGTAGTATTATCAATTACATTAAAATAAAACATATTTCCCAAAGTGTCACACAAAGACTAGCATGGACACTGGTCTGACTAGCATGTTCCAAAAAAAAATAATAATAAAAAATAATAATAATAAAAAAATTGCAGCCACAGCATTCCCTATGACTTAAATGCACACAGCTCCCTTTCCCAGCAGCCACAATAAGTCTATGTACAGAAGATAAACAAATTATCAATGCATCCTCTCTGCTCCTTCTTTGGTTACCTAAGTATTCCACGTGTCCAACAGATTCCTCATTCAGCCACTAACCTTCAGAAAACCTACAGAACAATAACCCAGTTAAACACCAGTACTTCTATGTTAATGCTGCAGTGTTAATTCAGACTATTCCTCAAGTAATAAGCACATAGTAAAGTAAATTGAGCATTAAAAAAAGCAATGTTTAAGAAAATCTTGTGTTTGCAGTAATAATGATTTCTAGACCTGTCAAAGAAATGAACGTGATTCAGAAAGGTCTTCACAAAAGATGGTAATTACAGCTTGATCAAGACCACAAATGTTTTGGTCACCACTTGAGACACAAACACATAATTAACGTTCTGAACAAGCACAATAAGATTAGTGAAAAGCTGAGTAGAAGTGTGACGTCTACCCCAGACTAAGCAACAGAAAACTATTCTGATTTATGATGTATGGAAAATTTAGTTTTGGCTCATATCCCCATAAAGAGGTACAGTATTTCAGTCCATACCATCAAAACACAGAATTATATGCTGGTGATTTCAAAAGAAGTTAATTACAAGTTTGCCTTAAAATACTTTCTAAGCCATCCAACCTGAAAACATGTTACAAGACATATAAAATCGTGGCCACAAGAGATTTAAGAGCAAACGAAAAACTACCGCCATTCCCTGCATATTAAGCTAATGAGACACGCTACTTTTAAGAAAGTTTAGGAAAAGGATGCATGATTTCACACTTGTGTGTTTACAGTGAATGTTGTGGGTATATTACAAAAATACTCTGAATTGAAAGGAGAATAAGTCGATACTTATTGACAAGACTAAAATACAAGTCATAATAGACTTTGTGTTTAAATAGATGTTAAAATAAGTATTATTTCTGGATAACTGGTATAAATTCAGTGAAGACCCTTTTTTTTTAATGTATTTTTTTCATGTTCATTTCACACATTTTCTCAAGTTCTCAAATCCCTTACAGTTCTTACAGAAGAAGCCTTTTAACTTATTTTTCCAAAAGTTTCTAAAAACTTCACCTATAACAGACAGGATAACTGAACTGTTTCTTGCAACATGCAGAGTGACCCAAGTTTTACTTGGGGGAAGAAGTGGCTCAGTAGCGTTGAATGCAGCTGGTTGTTCATCTTAGGTTCACAGCAACCGAAAGAGGAAGTCTCTTCTTCTGTATCAGTGTGACTGCTTTAGGAGAGAGCCATCTGCATTGCTGTGATGAGATTATTTGGCATATCTAGCATGCACTAAGACAGGAAGAGAAAATAAAGGGCTGTATTGATTAGACAGATGTACTGAACCATGCTGTGCTACAGCTTTAGAGGCTGAAACAAGAAGTTATTGAGGAAAAGCTGTGGAGCCATAACTGATCACCTATTTCACAGGGGTGATACAAGGCTAAATTATGTTCATCTGTGAAACATCTGAAGTAGGGACAATTGTTGAATTATCTGTTAAAACTTAATTTAAAAAAGTTAAAAATAAAAGCAAAGATGTTTGGTATAAACGTGGATAAGGAGATAAGGCTGTATTTTTCCTGAATATCTTTTTATAAAGTTGGGATCAAGTCCTAATAGCCTCCTTTTGGTTTTACTTACTCCTAGCTCAGAGAAAAGTCACATTGAAGGTAAAATACCTGATTGATCTTACACAAATCCAAAATTACTGTCTGCAAATCACTGCATTAAGTGTGAAAATAATCATTTTTGTTATAATGATTCAGAAGCACCAGGTGTAGATAATTCTATCACTGAAACTGAGCTTTTACTGACTTAGTCTGATTTACCTGGGGAAGCCAGTTTTACTCAGCTGATCCAGAACATAACGCTGTCATTACGGGCGAGCCTACACCAGATGCCTTACTGGAATATTATAACAACCTAAGTAAAGCACATCTGACGAAGCTACATTTAGTCTCATGGTTTTTTCATGAGCAATTAACAAAGAGTCTATACGCAAGGAAAGCAGCAACTGTGTGAACAAGCTGTGAAGCTTTAACTTAAAACCAGCAGGCAGAGTTGCATCTCCCACAGGTCCTCCACAAGTGTTCAGGGGGAAGCTGTAAAAGCAGAACTAAGCTTAGTGGCCAGAGCATATACGCTGAGAAAAACCAAGTAACCTTAGAAGAGAAGCACTTTGTTTCTCCGCCTGTGATGTTAGCTACTGAACCCCCTGCACTCCTAAAGTCCCAAAGGGAGAAACGCTTGTGCAAGCTGCTGGGTGCAGCAATGCTGTGTTGGCTAAGAGAGTATCACGGCATTCAGGATCAGTGCTCCTTAACTCCAGCCTATTTCATTAGTAAAATTCAAACCTTGGTTATCATGAGAAATTATGGAAAAATGCATCTGCGTTGGAGACAGGAGTAAAATTAAAACCGTTCATGCTAGTTTCTAGGCCATATTTAACTTTAGTAAAACTACTCGAGTTCTTTTCTCTACAAGCGTTATGTACCGTTTGCAAAAATTTTGTAGTGCCTTTGTGTTCCCAATACATGTTATCATAATGAAAAAGTGCACCCTGATATCACATTATGCAAATGCTTCTTCTCAAATAAAAATTTCTAAATGAAACAATGTCCCAAACAATGAAGTTATTCTCTGGTATGTTTGAAACAATCTTGTTTATCTACCTCCGGATCATAAGCCAAAAGCACACCTACTTTAAACTTGTATTAATAAACTGACAAAACTGGATCTATTATATATTTGACTCGAAAGCCTTCAACTACAAAATCAACAAAATAAACATATACTACTTACTTTAACATATACACAGTCTAAACCATCTACTTCCATCCCGTATCTCCTGCAATACAGATTTCCAGCACTTCCAGAGTCAGCCGCTCTTTGCTTTTCAGGCAAAATAACCTTAATCTACATGGAAATTATTTCCATATTTCTGCTATCTGTGTACACTAACTCATAAGGCAACTTGAGAATATCTCTCTGGTTTCCTCAGCAAAACAACTGAGGTCATCTGCTTTAAAGATATGTATGAATAACCCATGGAGCCTGCAGAGGGTAACGTGTGACAGGCCATGTTGGAGCAATGAATTCCCTCATTGTTAAACTGACTCAATATTTCAGTTTACTTCTCTAGCTCTACAAAGAGTAAGAGTGCTTTCCTGTAAATCACCAAGTAACTGCAAAATTCTGTTGTCTTGTGATAATCAAACAGAAGAATTCAAAGACACTGTTAGTAATTCCTGCAAGAATTAATGATTTGTCATACCCATTTACAAAACAACAAAAAAGACCACATGGGTATGAAAATCTCTCAAATAACAAGGGTCTGTTTTTCTATATTTAGAACTGGCATGCTACAAACATGCAGTTCACATCTACCTTCATAGCTCTTATGAAACTTTACATGGCAAGTCACAAGTCGTATTTTGCTTCTGTGTTAGGTACTGCAAAGACAGAATGAGAGCTCTTCAAAGCAACGCTGCTTTAATTTTAAAAATCCAAACTTTCATCAGACCAAAGTGTAAGTAGCTTGGAAGAGTCTGCTCTCGACCACCTCCACTGTCTCCTCAGAACTAAGTAAACTCAGCAAGCCAATTATCCTGTTGAATATTTGTAGCAGTTTTTGCTCTGTATGAATTAACCTGAAAGCCTTAGCTACAACCATACTTGATTAAAAGGCAAAAGTGGAGGATTTGATAAGCAATCCGAAAGAAACGCAACAGCTTTCAAGATACTCAGAAAAAAACCCACAACTTTCAAACAACATGAAAGTAACAAACTCGAAGGTAGGACCGCAGCCACGCTTCAAGTTTGAGATCTGGCATGCACATCGCAGCTGAGCAAAGCTCGGTTTTTTCCCCTGTCCGTACAGCTCTAACTTCGTACACAGCAGCTCCCTCACCCTTTGCAACAGGGCATGATAGCAGGCCTCTTTCCTTATTAGGAGCAGCTGCTCCCCTGTTTCCAACACACTTCAGTAAGATTTTCCCATAAAGGTAGAAAGCGCTTTAATGACCATTAATCAGGTCTCAGACTTATCCCCAAGACATCTATCATTGCACTCACTGAACAGATAGAAAAAGCACACACCAAGAGACGAAGCAGTCTACTTGGACTCACGCAGCATGTTAACCAGACCGTGGGAGCAATCCTTACTGCCTGGCCTCCAGTTCAATCTCGATACTGTTCCCTCAGACCCTTCATCAGCACAATGACTTCTCATTGACTTTTGCTTGTTTGGTCTTAGGTTTGTATCTTTTCTCTTAACACTTTAAGAAGCTTTACTTCAGCCTTGAGTACTGCCATGCTATTATTATTCAAGTAAAGATCTGTGACAATACTCGTTATTGTCCCAGACTAACAGGCCGAAGAAGTTAAATCCATGTCACTAAGGAAAGCAGATGGTGTAAAGAACACGACAGATCCCCACTTTCATAAATAATCCATTTTCATCTTCTTCAGAATTTGCATTAGAATTTGCAGATACTCGCGTTAAAAGGTAGGTTGATATCTGCAATCCACAGACATCCAGTAGGAGACAAATCTTTAGGCTTTACTAGCAATGCCTGATATTTATCTGTGTTTATCTTATAGCTGCTTGGTGCCCAGGAGTCAGCAAGAAGGGTAGTATTCTGATGTAATCACACCAAGGACTTATGGTCTTCCCCTCCCCCCTCCCCTTTTGGCCAGCCCTGATCCCTCCTTTACATTTTATTTGCATAGAAATAAAACTACTAAATGTTGCCATTAAGTGAGAGCAGGCAGAAAAGAAGTTGTATTCTGGCAGAAAAGGATTGCGTTATAACCCAGATGGCTAGAAACAGTAAGATACCAAAATCATCAAGATCATCAGCTCAAAAATCGCGGTGCTTTTTGCATTTGCACACTCTGTTGGGTAGTTCCGGTTATCCATCTCGCACAGCATTCCACATCGGGCTGCTGCCTGTAGCAAACTGAGAAAGAGGGCTGTGGCTACAAGAGCATGAGTTCAATCCTTATCTCACTGAGATGGTGGGCTACCTGGAAAGTGAAAGCCGCTCCTGAAAACATGCTCTTGCTACTAAATATTAAAATGGCATTTTAAGTAGACATGTCCTCCCTAACTGCAACACTGCATATGCACAGCTTAACACAAAGACTTTGTCAAGGAAACATCCCAAGGATAAGTTTTCACTTGTTTTCTTGCACAAAATCATTCTGGGTAGGTGTATGACAGCAAAATTACTTCTCTGCAATAAAAGGAAATAGAATACCAAAGCCCCAATCTTGCTGATTTACATACTTGATTTCAAAGCAAAGCACAAAATTAAGCAATAGGATTACTCACAATGAATAAAGATAAATCTTTGCAGGAGCAGGGATAAGTAAAGCCATACAATACCGAGTATAAGGAGGAAACGATGCGGTCGTTGCAAAGGGTAACACAGAACTCAGCCCTGGCATGGGCATGAATGTGCTGCTGCTCTATCATTAAAGTCACTAAAAGTGTTGCTATCAGCCTTGGTAAACGAGGCCTTAGCAACCCAATCATACAACACTCCATCCTGGATGCAGCTCAAAATTAAAGCCAACATAAGGAAAAAAAATACTGTACAAAGAGCCTTTGAATCCAACACAGCTTGAATTCACCCTCTGTATTTTCCATTACCTTTAAGTAACAGATTTAATTTTGTGCCTAATGCATTTCTACTTTTTATTCAGAAGTTTGGATTCCAATTTAAACCAATCACACTCTTAGGAGGATCATCCCCCAGTGCAAAAACATACATTGGTTATGGTGTATCATGAATGGGGTTATGGTCTATGACAATAACTTAAGCAAAAAGACAAAACGTCAAAACCACAAACATGAAGACAATTTCCAAGAATCATGGGTTTATTCTGACTCCCAGAATAACTTTTCTGCAACAAGGACCATTTGATATTAAGTGAGAATATGCAATTCTTCCTTGCTTTTTCAGCAGCACAGAAGACAAAGATACATGCTGCTACCTTAACTTGTTAGAGTAGTTTGTTTCTAATCTAACAGACCAGCAGAAACAGCAGTCTTGCCCAAGCGTCTTGTTTCTTGGCCCCGGGCCCAACTGTACAAACACTTACTATCAGAGTCAAGCAAGATAGCCACAGTAGTAAACACTGTCCCCCTGCAAGCGAGCACAAAACGAGATCAGAGATAACCTCTGCGCTTTCAAGTACACAAACAAAAAGTCCAAGTAAAGAGGGAGTGCAGATTCTGCTCATCCCCAACTTCGCACATACACAACAAAGTACTGACTTGAATCGGGAGGTTTAAAACAAACCGCTGGCTCTTCCCAGGGGAGCTCTTGCTGCTTGACAGCTGGAAGTACAACTGGGCCCACCACCTCCACCCAGCCTGGACGGCCCAAGCCATCGCCAACTGGGAGCGGGAGCCAGCCCGAAGGGACAACCCGCACAGCAAAGGGCCTCCGCAGCTTCCCGACAAACCCCGGGGGCTGCACCGCTCGCCAGCGGTCCTGAGGACGCTCCCAATGCCCACATGTACGCTCACATACACACTCAGGTGCCAAGACTCCAGGAATATAAGCAAGACTTTAAACAGTTCTTTTAATATTACTTTTGTGTAGATTTTGGATTTTCAAGTAATGACATCTAAACAATATCCCTTTAAAACACATTAAATGGCTGGCTTTTCTTAAGTCTTACTGCAGGTGGTATCCTGACTTGTCAGGAATCCAGCCACCATCACACAGCGTTAACCAACACAGCAGCGTATTTGTTAGCTGCGCACTGTACTTGCCCCACAGCAGAAACAACACTATCTACATTTAACTTTACTATCACTTCTTGCTTTTTTTTTTTAATCCTATTAAAAACAGATCATCCAGAAACAGGTCTTGTGATACTGGACATATCTGTGACTTGCTCAAAACTAAAAATGGTTTCTTTAATCCTGCAGGGATGAAATGATGAGTCTCATTAAACAGAGAGAGAAATTACTTTGTTATTAGAACACGTGGAAAGGATTAGACTTTCCCAGGCCCCACGAAAGGACCCTAAGAGCCAGGCAAGTCTGCTTGAGCTGCCCCTCATCCCTTCCAGCTCAACCTGGAGCTCTCTGAAAGGAAGGTATCAGCGGTCATTGCACACATTTCCTGACATAGCAGGAGCTTCACAGGACTTTATCTAATCATTTGTTTATGTAAAAAAAATAATAATAACCTATTATCTAAGCCATCTGGCACATATTACAAAATCACTGCAGTAGAAACAGACAGAAAATAACCTGTGCCAGTTCAGTAAATACACATCATTATTCCACAAGGATTTCTGATGAAGGTTTGTGGGGTGTCCCACATAATTCACTAATACTATTGAAAGATAAACGTTTTAAGTGATACATAAAGAATCAGATAAACAAGACTAATTATCATAAATTGAAGCTTCACAACTATTTCTTAAATGCAATAAAACTGATATACCTTTGAAGATTTGGCATTCAGCAGCAAAAAAAAAAAAAAAAAAAAGAAAAAAATCATTTTGAGTATACAGCTATTTTTCCTCTCCCCAAAAAGCAGTACCCAGTGATGCTATACTTTCAGTTTCTCACTGGGCTTGCGCAACACACCCTTCAAAATCCTATTTATGGACTGCAAGAAGCTTTCATGAAAAGCTTGCTACCTCTCAGGCCATGCCGCCCTGCCCAGGGTGATACCATTTCCTTCTCTAACATGCTCCCGGTTCAAATGAGCGGCTCAGCTCTCTGCATTGCCTGGACAGCTGTGGAGCAGAATGGCCTCAGATTCAAACTGTCATTAATGTTGCTTCCCAAGGTCACATTTTCACTTAACAAGAATAACAAAGTCTTGAAATCTCACAGAATTGCTAATAGAAAGCTAAGAGTTTTTTCAGTTTCTTAGGCTGCTGTGGTTGGCATCCAACGACAGGATTTTTTTTCAATCAAAAATATAATAAAATGTCAAGCTTAGGTTAAACCAAGTATCATTAGACAGGTGGGTAATTACACACCAAGCATCTTCAGCTTGAAGACAACAGCAACAGAATTGCTGCACATAACTGTGAGTTGTCACTCACAGACACACTCCAGTCACTTCAATCCCAATCATATGGCAGGCCTCAAAAGTAGAAAAGCAACCAAAATATCCCCTTCTTCTTTTGCATTAGATTTTTAGAAGACAAGAGAGAGATACAGTTACAAAACATACTATAAAGGTTCACCGTCATTTACAGATGTAATTGCTTGAGAGCGTATGCCTAATTTCTAAGACAGCTGCACTGTTCTGAGCTGCACAGACCCTACTGGGGAATGAAGCGGGATACTGCATCTCTCTCCTCCTGATCGATGTAGCACACGACACAATTTGCACATGGAAATTAATGACTTCCATCACTACAGGACTAGGCAGTACAATCTGGAAGAATAAAGCAGTTCTCTGAGACAACTGGCTACTGCTTTATTTTTAGAAAATTCATATATCCCATGCAGTAGTTTGAAGCAGCAACACAGATTCTACGAGATAGGGCGTTTCTTGAAAAAAACACCCTAATAAGCACAGAAATTTTGAAATACTGTTATCCTTTCTCTATTATGCTCAGCTGAGTTTTTGATACCTTTCTCTCACCACGTACCATGACGAGACCAGAAGTTCGCCCTGGTTAGAGTCTGCGTTTGGTCATCTGCACTTTGAAGGCCTGGGCGCGCGGCGAAGCGGCAGACCGCGCGTGTTAACACCCGCCTTCGGCGGCCCAAGGAACCCGGAAGGGGCTTCTGGCGATGCTGGGAAACGCGGCAGCGTTCTTCTCTTCCATGCAGTTCCCTCCGACACTTCCCCAAGCCAACGGGATGCTTAGAAACCCTCAAACTGACCCATTTCAAGGAGAGAGCGACAGAACTGAAGGTCAGCTCCCGAGTTCAGCTTACGCAGGCCTGTGTTCTACAATGAAAACTGGTCAGTATTTCCTTTTACAGTCAAAAGGAGTATTTCCATCCCCTTTAACTGAAATTGGACTAGGCCCTAAGCTAGGAGCAACCTAGTTGGAGCTAGCTGCCCCGAATATGAGAGATATTGGAAAGGGAGGAAAAAAACAGTAGCAGCAAAGATAAAAGTAAATAAATACATTGAACACAATTGTACAAAATTCTCGAAGAAATCCTGAGATGATGATGCAAAAAGCTCTGGGAAAACACAGCATAGAACATAATTCCAGAAGAAACAAATAAAACTAAGGAAATACAGGGATGAAGAGGAGGCTTATGCACAATAGCTCCTCTGCTTTGTTAATTTTTGTATGCAGATAATGAGAATTTCTGCTGGGGCTTGTTTTTCCACAAAGTTGAAATTCACAGATTTGAAGTCTGACACTAAACTTAGCTGTTCTGCCAGTGAAGATAAGTCAAGCGTGTTCTAGGTCTAGGCAAAGCATTCTCATTCGTCCTTAAATTCAGAGGAAAGCAGATTACACTTAGCACAAGTTGATGCATGGCCTAGCTCATCCTTACTGATCTTTATGGGTCAGCACAAGTACGTAAATGTCTGTCGCTGGCCAACAATTATCGAAATGACGACCGATTACTTATGCGTGCCATGTAGTGGGGCTACAATTACTTACAAGGCATATGCACATTCTACTAAATTTGTTTTCAAACTCAGAGAACCAAAACTTTCAATAATTATCTTACAGTAGGACTACTGATCTGTCATTGATAGATTTCCATCTGGACGAGTAAAATGGAGCTCACAAGCACAAAATATTTTCGATAAGAAGGCCTATGATACAATACAACCCACAGAACAGTTTAAACCGCTGCACCTCAAAAGCAAAGCTAATAATTTCAAGCAGAATTTGTATTCGAAACCTCAATGGGTGCAGGAATATAAAGCACAGCACAGCGTAAGACCGTTGTTCACAATTAGCTTGTGAATGTTCCTGTTCTAGAGCCATCCCTCCAATTAGCTAACATCAGTGTACAACAATAAGGCTGTCTATACGGTCACCAAATTTAAACAAACATATACATGAAATAAAAGGAAGAGGATTTTCATAAGAGCGGCATGACTTCTGGGAAAACATACGTAGCTCGCTTCTGATAAAAAATAATTTAGCTTGGGAAAATAATGGCTCCTGTATACTATTTCAAGTTAGCATATGTGGTTGGGACAGAGGGCACTATTTTCACTCTGGCATGCAGCGAAGCCAAGTTTGAAGGCTTCACAGTGGATGTTAACAAAACTGGACGCACTGAGGGATAAGGCACAGACCTCCACTTCTGCAAACAGCAGTTTGAAACAAAAAATGAAACAAAAACAAAGTCTCATGCTTTCTCAGGCAATATTTAAAGAGATGTTGATAACTTCTCTGCACCACTGGCACTCCAGTTATTTATATATTTTTATCAACTTTTTTAGAAAGTAATTCATACAAACACAGCTATCTGCGCAACTTGGACAAGCTGGAACGTGGACTGACAGTGGAAGAGGGGTAAGTGAGCTTTCAGATACTCATTTTCAGACCACACAAGCACTGGCCCAGTCAGTTTGCACTACAAACTCATACCCTTCCTTACCCGCCAGCAAAACATACATGCCAGTACCATATGTTAAGTGTCACTTTTAAGTTGGATGCTCTGCTACTTTAAAGAGCTGTCCTGAATGACAATCCTGAACGTGCCTGCCAGTATAAAAAAAGATGTGAAAGTCACTTTTCCTGTGCCTACATATGGTTTTAAAGAGGATAAGAATAGCCTGTTGTGTGAGTAAAGCACAGAAGCAATCTCGATGATCTTAGTCATGCAGTAAGTCCCCTACTGGAGCACTATACCCTGCACTTGTTTTGCTTTTTTGTTTGGTCTTTTTTGTTTGTTTTTTTTTTTTTTAGCTTTCCCACTCCAATCTTAAATCCATTATTTATGTTACTTGATCAAGGATGAGGTCTGTTGTTGCTACTCGCTAAAAGAGATACTGAACTTGATTGAATAGCAGGATGGTTTTACCTGGGGACAAGCAGGCAAAGAGGGGAAGGATGCAAAGACAGTCTCTCTTTCTGCCCCCAGCGACTTCCATATCCAGGTGCCTGTACCAGAGGCAAGCCTTCTTCAGGAACTGGAAGGCGGCCCTGAGCTTTCCACTGTAATGTAGCGCCGAGACAACAGGACACCCACATTCCTGGGGTAGTCTCTGACTAAAGGACTTAACCTTCCAAGGAAGTGAATTCCAGCTATGACAGGGATTGAATTTAAAACAAAAAATAAGTATCTCGGATTAACTTCTTATATGGACATTTTAATTCCGTAACAAGAACATCCACAGAGAGAGGTAAATCAAGATCAACTTTCCAGAATAACTCCTTGCATAGACAAACTCCATTGGGTGCTTGCGAACAACTCTACTCCATCATTGCGCTTTTGACCAGAGTGCTAATTTTCACCCCTTTTGCAATTACAGTTAATACAGATACTTGTCTGTGAGATATAAAACATAAAGATGCATCATATACACTAGTTTATTTAGCTTTCTTTAGGGCATGCAGGCACATATCTTACTTCCTTACATTCAGTCTACACAAATACACTATTCAGATGTGGCCAATGAAGCCTACTGAAAGGACTGTCCAATCTGATTTGTACCGATGCATGTGCAGGGTGCCGGCTACCATAGCTCACGGGGTGGACTCCACAAATAAGGTGGACTATTCATGCCAAAACAAACAGGCTGTTTCCTTTCTCTTTCTCTCCTCACACAAAGAACTCGACTGGGGATAATTTAGGAGTATTTCATCAAGCGGTTCAAAGATCTAGATGACACGCCTTTCAGCAAAGCAGACTTTGACTTTTTAAACTTGTTTGGGGGAATTCTGCACTGTACCATGGCGCTCGCGTCGGGTGACCCCCCCAATGATCCCTTCTGCCCTGAAGAACATATGGTCAGCCACTCTTCTTTAGATATTTTGCGCTATAACTAGACAGAGGAATGAAAACGATGCATTGCTAATGCATGAAACGATCATTTCAACAGCTCTCAATTTGCAAGTTTTCCCATCAGAAAGATGCGTAGGGCAATAACTGCTTCTGGGTACAAGCTGATGAGATACTGAAACGCAAACCTAAAAAGATCAAAATATTGTCTGTTGAAAAACTGCGAGAGAGGCACCTCCCGCATCACCGCTGGCTGGAGGGAGTGCGAACGCCTGCCAGAAGAACGAACGCGATCTAAAGGTGCAGTGTCATCAGAAAGGTTAGTTTAACGCCACGAGGCCCCCACCATATATGCTGTAGCAGCTGCTTCTCTAAAAGGAATTTGACGACGTTTTTGGAAGACGTGGCTGAACGACACAGAACCGTACGAAATCGTTATTTCAATCCAAACATATTAAAAATAGCGACACGTAACTAGGAAGCTGACTAAACCCTTCGGAAGGGCTCGCTCCCGGGAGGCGTGCGTTGCATAAGCTGGGGAAGGGGTAAACGCGGGGTTTTGCTGCTGCTGGCGGCGGCAGCGGCGGGTCGGGTCAGCCGGGGCCGGGCCGGGCCGGGCCGGGCCGGCAGGAGCGGGGTCCCGCCGCCGGCGAGCGGCGGTGCCGGAGCGGCCCTGGGCACAGGAGGCGCCGCACCGCGCTGCGCCCAGCGCGGGGTCCGGCCCGGCCCGGCCCGCTGCCCCCGGCGGCGCCTCGCCACTGCGGGCGCGGCCGCCTCAGGGCGGCACCGCGAGGGCCGGGGGGCCGCGCCGCCTCCGCCCCCGGCCCCGGCCCCGGCCGCTCCCGCCGCGCCCTCAGCCCCGGCCCCGGCCCCGGCCCGCCGCCGCCGCCGCCGCCGCCGCCGCCCTACCTTCGTGTACAGCTCGGAGGCCGCCATGGCGCTGCGGGCGGAGGAGGATGAGGAGGAGAAGGATGAGGAGGAGGAGGTGGAGGATGCTCAGGCGGCGGCCCGGGCGCGGCGCGCCATGTCGCTACCTGGCGGGCTGCGGGGCCGCCGCCGCGCTCTGTGCATTGTGGGAAGGCGGCGGCGGCGGCGGGCGGCCCGCTCGGTGCCGCTCGGCTCCGCGCCCCCGCAGAGCCGCGGGGGGGGGGGAGGGGGGGCGCGAGGCGGGAGCCCCCGGCGCGGGTCACGCGCGAGCCCCCGGCCGAAAGGCGGCTCGCGCCGCTCCGCGCGTTTCTCGCCCCGCGGCGGGGGCGCCGGCGGCGGGCGGAGCGAGAGCCGCCCTTGGCGCGGCGGCGGCCCCGGGGTCGCTCCCGCTCCCTCCGCGGCGGCCCTCCTGCCACCGCGCCTGTTCTTCTCCTCTCGCGTGTCTGCCTTTTAAAGCGCAGCCTTTTCCCCTTTCAGTATTTTCTCTCACTGATTATAATCCCAAATGTCCAAGTATTTCCAGCCTTTTGCAGCTTGGTAACTTCTACGAATTGTGCGTCTTTATCACCTAGGGCATTAACGAAAACACGGAAGAGAACGGGCCCCCTTAGGTAAGCCAAGCCCAGTTCCCCGAGGGAAACAGATGCACGTCTTGGAAAAGTTTAACTTCCACGTCAAGAGAACGACAAGCAGAATCCATGTTCGGGTTGGGTTGTGAGAAGGGAGCTCATTTGCTTTATGAATCGTTCGTTAACTGGAGTTTCTTACAGCGCGCACTGTGGCAAGACTTCTCTGATAACAGGACGGAAGCCACTACCGTCTCGGGAGTAGTTTACTTTTTCGCCTTGGGAACGCAGGCCATCGTTCATTGCAAGCGGTCCAGAGTACAAAACAAGATCGAAACAGGCATCTTTGCCATACTCTGCATCAAAGCGCTTTGAGTCTTCAAGCAGCATCTCCATGAGAAATTCAGCTGTTTAAATAGCAGCTTTGTATTCAGCAGATAGTATCTGCACCCCCACAGAAACGCGCAGCTAACGCTAGCAAAGAAATACAGAAATCTGTTCTACAGATAGAGAGAGCCATGAAAGAGATGGCCTCAAGATTACACATCAACTCTTGACAGCTAGAAACAAAAGCAAGCTCCCTGGACTCCCAGAATAAACTCCCAATAAATGCTATAATCGCTAGCTGCACTTTACTGTGCTATCCGAAAGAAAGGAGATAGAGAAGGTAGTAAAGACAAATGAAAAAGATGAAAAATAACTGAGATGAAAATATGGAGCCCTACTGATAGTTGTTCATGTTAGCTCCAGATACAAGATCATGGCTAATAAGCTAAAGTTAGTAAGTTCAGAAAAGAAGTTTAAAAAATTGTTGATTTTGCTGGGAGAGTTCAGAAAGTTGAAACTGGTTTATCAGAACTAAATTAAAATAATACCTTCCTTCCCATATTTTGCCAGTATGTCCAGGATTATCAGCTGAGATTACTGTCATTGCCCCCTGTCTAGGTGGCACACTGCCATTGACAGAACTGGGACACTTGCTCTCAGTCCTAGGAGAAGCCAAGGACAGAGTCCTGCTAATTCGAGCCCAGGTCAAGGCAAGAAGTTTGCACGGCTGCTCTTTGTATGCCCACTATGGTAAAACAGGGATCTAGACTACAAAGCTACCAGTCACCTTTGATCTACAACAGAAAAGAACAAGTGGGAGTAATAGCGATTTGGGCTTTGCGACTCTGATCACCCCCCTTTAACAGACTTGATGCAAGAATCTTGCTATTTGGACCACAAAAATTCCCCAGTTTTATTTCCAGAAGGGACCTGAATCTCCCCTCGCACATGTGTTGCTTCATATCTGATATTTAATAGCCTTTCTTCAGGATGTCATCTATCCTAAATTCAGGATGCCCATTTCAGGAGTTCAGTTGGACTGTGGATTACTGTATCAGCCATTCACAGCTGGCACTCAGGAGCCAAATGTAATTACAAGCACCAGCAAAAAATAGATAGCTGAGTCCAAAATACTCTATGATTTGACACAATTTGCATAAACCAGGATTTCAAACCTGTCATTAAGGACAGGAATTGGGGGCAATGAAAGTTGTAGAGAAACAACCTGTTTTTAATATATCTAGAGTGACTGCTTAGCTATTACTTTAACAAGTGGCTCCTACTTCAAACACTTGCTGGTAAAATTTGAAAGATGTCCTCATCTCATACCTTGCACAACATCCTTTCACAAAGATCATGTATGGCATTTTGTTTCAGGACAGATATATACACAGTATTCCAGCTATGAATGGCTCACGTAACTGACACAGTCCACATACACAATTTTATACTGAATTTCAATCCCATCAAAAAAAGTAGGAAAGTTATCCTTCTAGGAATTGAGATTAGTTTATATAACTTTCTTCAGAAGTAACTACAGAGCATCTGTCATGTCTTTTGCTTATATCCATGTTCTGTTTATGCTCATAGTCTGTTCAATTGTGGCATAAAAAAATCCCCCTCTGAATTAGGGCTACATGCTCGGTTGTTGTCATGTTGTGCCACAGTGATCAATGGATTCTCTGCTGATCAAATGAAAAACAGAAATCATTAGAGGCGCAGAAATAACACACACTGGTAACATGAGGAACATGGTATTAGTTTATATGATATAGTGGATAAGCCCAACCATTCCCTCAGGAAAGCTCTTGTATATCCAACGTTGACCATCAGTTCAATTCCAAGGTTCCACTGGATAGTGGAAAAAGCTAACACAAAGTTAATTCAGGAATTCACAGGCTAAAATCCTCACTCTCTCCTTTCCTGTATTCTCACACATCAAGGATTAGGCCTATAACTTTTAGCTGTAGGAAACAAACTGCGTTGCTTTCAGCCAGTACTGACTGAACAGTTAAAAATCAGTTGAAAGCGCTGAAAAGTAACATAAGAGAATCATATTCTGTGTACATATTCTCCAGATAAAACTTGGGATTTACTTCTATTTTTGTGGGCTTTCAGAAAAGAGTAGTCTTAAATAGCATAATGACTCTTAACGGCATGATGAAATTCCCATATATTCCCCTAGTATTCTCATCCTACTAGGATGATTTCTGCAGCCTTTAGAATTTACTTATTTTCCTCTCAATGTAATAGCAGAAATTCTTTTAACAGTATAAAAAACATCACCTGAGAACAGACTTGCTGCTTAGAAGAACCTGCACCTCCCAGTTCTTGCATCTAAGCATCCTTGTCATTTCAGCACTATAATTCAACTCCGAGAAAATGCTGTACATTTAAAAATCCAGAACCTGTTTCTCAAGACCCTTATAGTTGTTTTGTTTTTTGTTTCCCCTCAAATCCAGTAAGAAACAACACTGTCATATTAGCACTCCTTTTAAGACAGGAACATCACCAGAAGTTGAACCGAGTCTCTACGAATTCAAGTTATCCTGCACCAGAAGTGGCAGAAGATGGCTATTCCATAATACTGTCAAGGGAAGCTGACATATCATCTAAGCATATTCCTCTTTAAGTAACAGCTGCAATATTGTCCTGCAATAAGGTGAACTAAAACCACCAACTGGAATCTGCTATTAAATTAAGACAAAGTCAGAAACAAAAACTATTTCATATTACTGTCTTAAATTAGAGTCAAATAAACATCCATCTGAAACTGGTGGAGTCTTTGGCAATGTTTTCCACAGCCATAATTAAGCAGACTCCTGTACCTGCTATAAATATGCAAAAACACTTATACATAAAAATACATGAAGCAGCACCCCAGTTGCAATAAAAAGAAGCCTGAGAAAGACAGGCACAATTCAGTCACCTTCCTCTAAACTAAAGCTAAAGTTTATCTGCTGCTGTGCAAGTATTTCAGAAGCGTTTGCAAGAGAAATATTTAATGTAAGCAAACACCTTGAATACATACAGAACTCTTAGGATTTCAAGTTACTCTGGATCTAAAGATGCCAGAAATTAGGATGGAAAAAGCCAAGTTTTGAGCTTAAACTATTGCAAAGACAAATCTGCAAGAAGGGGGCTCACTTGTACTACAGCAGAAATAAACATCAAACCATACATTCAGCCCAGCTCCACTTTTAAGTTTAAAAGCACTCTGCCTGCTCACATGCCACACATGCTCCCCCCGTCTACTCTTTCACATCTCTCAGAAAGCCCCCTAGTCATCAAATCAACACCTTGCTGCCATCTTGTCTCCCTGCTGATTTGAGGCAGGCATACTCTACTGTGACCACAGCTACCAAATGCAAAGCTCCTTTGAATGCAGGCCTGTGCAACTCTACTTGCTTCATTTTCAACTGGAAATAGATTTGGGCAATGAGCCTGTATTTAAACAGTTTGACTTTGCCTGAAAATGGATGCCACTCCCCATATACTGAGATTCAGATGACCTAGGACTCTTCACGCTAGTGCTAATGCCACCTTTGCACTGCCTCAGTATGGTATCCGGACGACACTACTTAAACTGGACATTGTTCTCCTCAGTTTGGTACAGATGTAGAGCAGGTAGGGTGTTAGCCTAGATCTGGTTAATGAACTAACTGTATAAGCATACCATGAGGCTCTTGAAGTTGCACAGAAGACCGTACCTAAGTCACAATCGGAATATAAAATCAGTGGGATTCCCCCCCCCCCCCCCCCCGACCTTGATTTCTTGGAAACTTTGTCATAGTCCGGTCAATACAATCTATAGCAATGCAAACTTCTATATGCCAAGTTAATCCCCAGAAATCCCCCTTCACTCTGTACATGGGACCAAAACAATCATCTATTACAGAGTTTTCAAACAATAAGCTTTAATTGCCTTATTAGAAAAATAAGCACTGAAATATATATAAATGTGATTACATTGAAGTAATTCTGTAGTCTAACATACTAGAAACCAAAGCCCAGTCATATTTTTAATGATACAGATTCAGGTTTTAGAAATTTTCCATAAAGAATAAGGAAGTATGCAGTATCATTTGGGAAACCACGGTAAAGACGAGACAAATCTGCACACTGCAATAAAAACTAAGTAGATCAATTTATTCTGTATACTATACAATGTGTATGTTTGTAAAGAACAATTGACATTTTCATCACTGTAACATCTTGACTGGGTGTAAATATGTCCAACAAAATGCACTCCTGTGGCCTTTACACAAACACTGTCCTACTACATCAAGAACAATGAGAGGGAAGCCTTTGGTGCTACAGATTTGGGACATATCTCTGAAGTTGTAATTAATCCACTTGTAACTATCTTGAATAAAACGTTGGTGCTTTCTGCTATTATTAGCCTAGATGAGTACTACTCTAATAACTAAACACTATCTTTAAAGGCAAGATATGAAAGGGACTGCCAGACTACAGTGTGGACAGGTTTTCTTTGAAAAAGGTCATTATCAAATGGTAAAACTCATATAATACATTATGTACATAAGTTTGGATAGCTGAGTTATCTTGCTGGAGTAAGCTGAAAGTAAGCATCAATTTGCAGTCAAGTCTGATCTACTGTTAAGTGATTATTGGACTTAAGTTTTCAACAGTGTACATAGAATTAAAATAGCCGTGCCTGCTGCTGAGGTCTGTCAGATGTGAAGGCTCATAATCAGTCACTAACCTAGTCAGTAATACAGTACTTTAAATATACACTTTGCACGGATATTTGTAGCTGAATTTGTAGTAGCGTTAAGAACAACAAGCCACTGAGCGAACGTCGGAAGAGCTTGCGATGTCCAATCAGCAGGACGAGCCAAGTTGTAGCTGAATGAATGGAATGTTTAAATTTGAATGGCTATTTTTAAACCCTCCTAAACATCAAGAAAACTTACCCTATGTGAACTACAGAATAGTGGCACCAGACAACACACAGCAAGTCATCTTCAATTGTTCGAAATTTGTTTCAGGCCCACTCCTATAATTAAGTTTCAGTTTTCATTTATACTTACAAAAATAAAAAGGGATTTTCACATTACGACAAACATCTATAAAAAGCAGTTTACTTCAATATATTCAGTTTCCCTGCTATTCTGGTTTACATTTAACTTGATAAATTCTTCTCCCAGCCTAACTTCTTACCTAAAGAAACCAAGTAGGTCTGTTTCTTCAGCCTGTTCCTGTGAAAAAAATCACAAATCCATTATAATGCTAATGGCGGATAAAGGGGAACAAAAAAACAAAAACAAACAAAAAAACACACCCTCTCTCAAGTCTGTCCTTAATTACTAGAAAAGGGCTATACTGACCGAAAGACTGAAAAGTATAAAGTTACCAATTTGGAAATTCTCTGAACTGAGAAGAATACACAAGTTATATAGACACTGATAGACTTTGCTCATGCTCTGATAAAAACAAGACCAAATTAAGATTATTAATTTTTCATTTTCTGATGCTACAGTTCGCCTTTAGAAGAGAGCACTGCAGAAAATATGGACCAGTCAGTGTTGGTCTTGACTCGCAATTATTTATCCTGTAAGACCTTTCTGAATGTGTCAATACAAAGCATATCATTTGAAAAATGTGTACCTTTATTAAGAGCATTTTCTCTTATAATGCCTGCATTGGTGCTTTGTTTTTAATAGAAACTGTATCAGAAAATTTTTTAAGGAAAAAAGTATTGAGTAGGCTGATCTTTTTAAAGAGCTTATACTCCCAGAGAACATCAAGGCTGTGATTACTTATATTAAAATCAATTATATTACGGATCACACTGCACTTTAATACATCTTATTTCATTGAACAAACATGCTCTTAAACGCATCAAGTTACCTATCTAATAAGCAACTGTATTTTGGCAATCTAATGAGCTGTATCATGTAGATGAACTCAAGTTTGCTCCCATTTACTGACATGAAAAACTGCCTATTTTTCCATAGGTCATTATATAAATACCAGTTCCAGTTTTTTACGTTGCCGAAAGCCAGTGAGCAGCTGCCGTATAACAAAGAGTCAAGTTTACTTCCAGGTTTACTACTACTTCAGGAGTTCAAGAAAAAAAGTGAAAAGGGTACATACGCTTTCACTTCCAGAAGTGGAAGAGCCAAAGACAACAGCATATCAAATGTTAGCAAGCTTAGATTTGGAATTTGCCACAAGGGAAACTCCAGCACAGTTCATTTAACAATCTTTCACGTCATCACACAGAGCATTTCAGCTTTAAAAGCTTAAAGAGATGCTGAACAGAAAGGACACCTGCCTTCGAATATAGGTACGAATTTCAGATTCAAATTTGAAGGTGGGACGTTGTTGCTAAATAAAATATACAACTGCAAAAGTATATGGCGAGTCAAATGTAATTGTGTTTCACAGATCTCAGGTTTAGAATTTTTACTTTCAGTAGCAAGATTCTGGGCTCTTAGTTTCAGATACTTTGAAAGATACAGAATCACTTGTGCTTTGATTGGCACATTATCTGCTTTTTAAAAACGTAAAATTAAAAGACATTTGCAAAAGGTTGTGCAAAACTATCATATTTACAAAAATGGCACAAGCGTGATTTCAACAGTCTATGCACGTGCACACTTCATTCACATCTTTAACAAAAGTGTGTTCTAAGCTACGGAACTGAAGAGAATACCAGCTTCAACAGGCAGTTGTCAATAAGCACTAGATTCACAAGAGTTACACCAGAATGGGCAAATATTGCCCAAGTAAAAACTCTATTGTTAAAGCTGAAACAGGTTTAAGGCCGTTCAAGTTCGAGAGCAAAAACAAAATTCAATCAGAGCCCTGTCTTTGTTTTTATACATGCTTCACCTTCTAGCAACTCGTGGTCTAAACCTCTCTTTTAGACAACAAACCCAAACACAGAAGAAAAACCCAACACAAATGGAGGTTATATTAAATACAAATATGCTGTAATTAAGGTGAAATAACAAAAGCAGAAACATTAAAAGTTGTAAAACTTGCGATGTCACTTGCTGGAACCAGTCCTACGCTAGGAAATGGGCAATATGTACATTTTCAAGTAGATTACATTGCTTTAACCAAACTTGTCCTTTTAATCAGTGCATTATTCTCAACTAGTCCAAATACTACACGTTTTACTTCTTAACAGTACTCCCTTACAATAGCAGCACATGCTATCGCTACCTGCAAAGCTGTCAGTCTCATGACTTAGTGTAAGGAGAAAAAAAAGGGGGGGGGGGGAGGGAAGAGGGAAGTGAGGGTGAGATATAACTATTAAGGAGAAATAACAGGAATGAGAGTATTCATGCAGTTCAGCTGTTCTAGTCAGCCAGCCAGCTTGCTAGCAACAAGAGATGGTTTCCGCTGAGGGAGATCTTGTGGAGTAGGAATATGGTCACCAGTGACTTCTGTCTTGTCAGGAGCTGCAGTAGGCAGTTGCTTATTCTTCATCTTTGCTTTAGCCATGTTGTAATCACCAGAATCAAAGTACTTTTGCTAGAAGACAAAATTTTAAATATATATAAGCCTGAAGTGTTATTAGATATATACACTGAATGACAGGGTTAAATAACTATTTTTAAGTTTTAAAGAATCAATTTAAGCTTTTTTGATTTGGCAAGGTAGCTAGCACTATGTTGATCCAAAAAAAATCATATCAAAACTATTAGGCATGCATAGCTAGACTCTGAACATCAATAAGTATATAGTTCAGGTTCTACCTACACCATTAATCTAATACCATGTGAGTATTATTTTTGCCTTGGTTTTCACAAGAACATTCCTCACCCATACTTTAGTCCTTGAGGCTTGTAAAATTTGTTGCAGTGAGCAAGTTCTGCTAGACAGAATAACCAAACAACCTATGAACTAAAGCTGGAGAATTGAGCCTGCTCTATCATACCAGATCAAAGCAGCACAAAACTGCATATAAGAAGCAAATCTCTTAACTGCATGCATTAAAACAGTAAAGCTACGATTCCTAAGTTCCAAAACCTATTATTTAGTTAACCAAATCAACTGTACAGTCCTTCTGAAAAGCACTGTGTGAATGAAATTCTTATCCCTACTCCAGGTTTCCTCTGGACATAAGACTTTCATTTAGAAACTAAGGAGTACATTCAGTTTGAATTTTGCTTTACTTTCACTTTGCAAAACAGTGTTCCTTAAATACATGCGTTCTTATTATATTTCTGTAAGTTATTAACTTTAACAGTCTTTTTGGTCATATCTCTAAAAAATGTTATCTATGGATGTTAAAGACAAATGACTGTTACAATTATCTGCATTGTGATAAGCGTAGGTATCATCTGAACCCTACATGAAATCTTCAACCGTTGGTTGACACATTTTAGAGAAATGCAGTTGTATTTTGTTTATACCTTACTCAGAGGCCTACCACTAAGGTGCTTTTAACCTACAACTTTGCACAGATTACCAAATGAGGCCAAAAGTCAGATTCAGAGCAAAGATTTACACTAGCAATTGTTGCTTACAATGCACAATCATCTCCAAAGAGAACCCTCCCTAGGTAAGTTTACGTGGGCTTGTACCTCTAAGGCAGTTGAATAGCAACCATCATCACCTGTTATGTTTCAATTCTTCCAGAGAACATATTACTACCACTCTCTTCATTTTGTATTAGTATTAACTACCTGTAAAACGTTCAGTAGCAGTAGTTGAAGAGAACTAATTTGAACACCTGAATTAATAGGGCTTTACCTAAGAAACAAAAAGGATGTTTATTTAGGGCTCCTGAAGAAGGCATTCAATGTTTCCTGCTGTAGTTTGCTAGAGCCTTAAAAATCAGCAAATCTCTTCTTCCCAGGCAATCAGGACACCTGAACCACATATGTTCATTGGCAAACCTTCCAAATCTATCCTTTTGACAGTGTAATCCTATTTACAACACAATACTCTGGCACTCTATCTGCTGACAGGCCTAGAAATAGGCTTTTGTATTTTGTGCTTCAAGACTGAAGCAATAAAAAGGATCTTAAATAGGAACTAAGTAATAATAGAATTGTTCAATCTTTAGAAGTGTTACTACTGTTAGCTGATACACGTTTCCATCCACAGAACTAAAATTCTCTCTGCAGGAGCATAGCATCCATTCTTATCTATTACTATTCTGGAGGAAACATGCTAATGATATGTGCATCCAACTATACAGGACGCTTACAGGTGCAGAGTCTAATTGAAGGCTTGTAGCTAGCGGTGTCCCCCAGGGGTCAGTCCTGGGTCCAGTCTTGTTCAATGTACTCATCAATGACCTGGAGGAAGGGACAGAGTGCACCCTCAGCAAGTTTGCTGATGATACTACACTGGGAGGAGCGGCTGACACACCAGAAGACTGTGCTACCATTCAGAGGGACCTGGACAGGCTGAAGAGTCGGGCAGAGAGGAGGAACCTCATGAAGTTCAGCTTAGGCAAGTGCAGGGTCCTGCACCTAGGGAGGAATAGTCCAATGCACCAGTACAGGCTGGGGGCTGACCTGCTGGAAAGCAGCTCTGCAGAGAAGGACCTGGGAGTCCTGGTGGACACCAAGTTGACCATGAGCCAGCAACGTGCCCTTGTGGCCAATAGGATCCTGGGGTGCATTAGGCAGAGTGTTGCCAGCAGGTTGAGGGAGGTGATCCTGCCCCTCTACTCAGCCCTGGGGAGGCCTCCCCTGGAGTACTGTGTCCAGTTCTGGGATCCTCAGCACAAGAGAGACCTGGAGCTCCTGGAGAGAGTCCAGCAAAGGGCTACTAAGATGATTAAGGGACTGGAGCATCTCTCCTATGGGGAAAGGCTGAGAAAGCTGAGCCAAGCCTGTTCAGCCTGGAGAAGAGAAGCCTGAGGGGGGATCTCATCAATGTATATAAGTATCTGAAGGGAGGGTGTCAAGAGGATTGGGCCAGACTCTCCTCCGTGGTGCCCAGCGATAGGAGGAGAGGCAACGGGCACAAACTGAAACACAGGAAGCTCCGTCTGAACACGAGGAAAAACTTCTTGACTGTGAGGGTGACCGAGCACTGCAGCAGGTTGCCCAGAGAGGTTGTGGAGTCTCCTTCCCTGGAGACACTCAAAAGCTGTCTGGACACGATCCTGGGCAACATGCTCTAGGTGACCCTGCTTGAGCAAGGGAGTTGGTCTAGATGATCTCCAGGGGTCCCTTCCACCCTCAACCATTCTGTGTGATTCTGTGCGATTGCGTGACATTTCTGGAGAGCGAACAGCAACAGGCAGAGTGTGTCCTAGTTGTCAAATAGAAGAGGATCTGAAAGTATAAGTTTAGAAAAGTGTCTAAAAAAAACCCACCTTTCATGCATTAGAATATCAGCTCATTTCTTCCTTTAGCTTATTTCTGTATTTCCTTCTGATATACTCCAGCTTTTCATAGATGGCCTGTATTTGATCATCCCACTCAAACAGACTCTAAATTTGCATAGAAGTCTTGTTGTCACAAGCACTATTTGAAAGTATACTCGCTATCTGGACTCTATTTTAAAACTGCAGCAATTCAGGCAGCCCAAAGTGCACCAGGGGCCTACACCAAATAAAGGTGCTTCCTCCTTTAAGACACTGCACACATTAAACGAAAATAATAAAAGACATAACATAGGAGAAAAGTATTACCACCACATCATGAGTGGAGAACTGAAGAAGGCAGGTTATGAATCAGAATCCACAACCTTTCGTCATCCTTCATCTCAGTAGAAAAATCCCAAACCCTGAGCCAAATAAGATGGCCTTCTCTTGATCTGAATGGGTCTGGATCAAAATACTAAAAATAAAATGGCATCTAAGTACTAAAATTTGAAAACATGGGCTGTAACATCCCCTGCATAAACAGTACTATTATCAAGATGGAGATATTGTAGAGATTGCTATTACTGTTGGTATTTGTTTCATATTTGCACTGAATACAAAAAGCCATAACAATTGCTCTGTGGACAAAAATAACATCGATCTTATACTGCTCTCTTCCCAAATCATCAGCACCACACACGTTTACCGTGACCATTCTGTGCCTACATGCATATTGAACCAGCCTAAGTCTCACTTAGGTTACCTTTGACCATGTAACAGCATAGCTCACAGAAGAAGCCGTCTAATCTACTACCTGACTGTTCACAGCAGCCATTAACTATGCTGCGTAGGCTCTAACTTATGAAAGGGCATATCCAAAAAAGCCACCAACAATAGTCAGTTCCCAGGAGATGTTATCAGATAGCATAAAACGAGATCAGTACAGAACTCCAACAGCTGGTTCACAAAGGATTCATACTTGGAATCACTGTGCACTCAAAGGGCCTAGACAATACTGAGGAAAAGAAAAAGTTTTACAGTAATGAAAGCACCAGCAAAAGTTGTGCTATACTAGGATTTTTCCAAGAACAGAGGTCACTAACTTGCCTGAAATGCACAACAATCATTTTAAGAATAATTAAACAGTAGAATCAGTTAAATGACTTTAAGAACATAAAAGACATTGGTCAAATGTGGAACAATACTGAAATATGAATTCACTCTTCATTATTCTACCAATTACTGTAGGCTAGGGTATACGGTCAAAATTACAATTATCAAGCCACCGATGCGAGATGATGGTTGGCGTAAGATCATAGATGCTCTAAGTCTTCACACGCTAAAACATGGATAATAATTAAGAATGGCCATGCATTTTGGCAATGTTAAGAACGGGTAAGATAAGATCAAAAACAGGGATGAAGTTCTGACCCTTAATGTTTACTATAATTTTTTTTTTTTTTAAATGGAAGTCTATCACAGCTGCAGTGAGCCAGCTTTTAAGTCTAATTTTTTTCTTAAAGATGCAGGTAAGCCATTCATGCCATAAGCAGCTACCTTGCCAACTGGACATTTGTTTTGTGGAAATTATGTTTTAACAGGTTTCTCTTCCTTGTGCTTTTCCAGAAAAAGTTTAAACTTCTTAGCATTTTTATGCATGTGAAGGTCTGCAGAGGGAAAAAGAATCACAGATATGGGAGTTGGGAATTTCTTGCCCATACCCTGTGGACAATAAAGAACTCACTCCTTTTTGAAGCCTCTTTCTCAAGAAGTCTGAGCCTCCTGGCTTCTGGCCCAGATGAGGATATCTTGCTTTCAATTTTGCTTCTTCAGCTTTTTCTGGGCTGATCACCTTATCCTCCATTTCCTGAAATATAATTAACAATACTGTAAGTTATACGTATCAGAATACACTATTTATGTCGGAACACCTACAGAGGCAATCCATCAAAATACTGATTTATGCTAGCATCTGAATATATCAATTATCTGAGCATACATTTTCATATCCTCTCAAGAACCCTGACAGCAACTGTATGAGTTCAGCTTCCCATCTTACATAAATACTTTCCGTGAACACGTTAGAATATAATCAACACAATTCACTTTTACAGAAAATTAAGTAGCGTATATCAAGAGCAAGCTATGTTCTTCAGTTTCAACAAAAACATTTTTCAGTCAAGCGCAGGGCTTCACTAGGTCCAAATAGAAGTTGAAAGCTGGACAAGAGACACGGGACTTTTTCCAGCTACCTCTGCTTCATTACTAAGTAGCAGAGATAGATTAGTACTTGCACGCTTGGAACAATTTAATTTTTATGCCTGTGCTATAATTGTGATGCGCTGATGTTCACCATGAAACAGTGTTTAAGTACCTCAGTCCCAAAAATGTGCTTGCTGTCATATTAATGACAACAATATTGTAGTTCTCTACACTGGCCTTTTATGGAAGGCCAGTGTTATCTACGACCGTCCTAAAATTATTAAGACGGTCAGATAGTCCATTCACGTAGGGTAAAATGCGTATTTTATGAGTGTACTGTAAGATGCAGATGCCCAAAGTAATGATTTGAAGATATTCTTTTGGTAAAAGCTATAATTTGTACATCCAGTCTTTCCACACTGACCTCTACCTTACAGTCATCTGCTCCAGTTCACATAGCAAATTGACATATGTATAATACAGTTTTTCTCTACCAGATCATTTCTAAAATATCTTCCATTCAAAATTCTTCTTTCACTACTTTTCAATATTTGGCCAAGATCATTTTTTGCATGCAAACCATGGCTTGTTTGGGAAAAAAAATATATTGATTTGCACTGGTTGCTGTAGCCCTTGAAATGCAATTACCATCTGAAGTCACAGGAAGACTTCTAGGCAGGAAAAGAATTGTCATTGAAATGAGGAGAGCCCAGCATTCACCCGTGACCAAAGTTTCATATTCACTGTAGAGCTGCATAGGCAGCCCCTTCACACTCTTTTCCATCCATGTCATCATCCTTTCATTGTATCAGTCAGCATGACTGTGTATATTCCACATAAACAGGTTAGAGAAACTAATTCAACTGAGAAACAACCATATATTCCTTTCCCTTGCTGGGTGTGTCTCAGCTGGACCAGTCTCCCCAGTCTGGTTCACCAAGCAGCTACATAAAAAGGTATGTTAGCACAGCAGCAGGGAGGACAAAGGAAAAGGAGCAGTTGGGGGCTCCTTCAGCCAGAACTACCAAAGAACTATGGCCACACTACTAGCCTATCACAATTAACAGTGCTCCCTACATCTTTTAGGAAAGCTCAAAGATGTAGGATATGCAACATCTTTCTGGTAAGGAACTCCAGAAACAAAGGATATGATAATAACTCCCAACAGATTTAAAATACAACAGACAGTCTAGTTGCTCCATTAGTCCAAGACCTCACAAAGAGAACTTCTCCCAAACCAGTAGGAATCTAAATTAACAGTTCTACCAAGGAAAGACAGTAACTCTCCTAACACTTTCAGAGAAAATTCTATGAGGACCAGAACCAATGGTTCTCGGTTACAGATGAAAAGGTAGCTAGGCAGTACCAAGATATGCAAAGTTTACCTGATATACTATAGAACACAGAATTGTATTATTTTTCACTATATATCGCACCAATCAAGACTACGGTTTTCATGAGTTATAAAGGTCACTCCCCAACAGCTGTTCCTCCTGTCACGCTTTGCTATCACATCAACATCGACTCCCAGATTTTCTCAAAAGCTATCCTTTCAGCTAAAGGCACTTTCAACAGCTGATGCTGGGCTATTCATCGCGGAAGGAGCGGAGCATTTAAGGGGACATGTTTTGCCAATATTAACCAATATGAGATAATTTAAGAACAGAGGGTCAACAATAGATAGGTTGCGTAATTATGTATTTATGGTGCATCAAAGGAGACATTTATGCAAATTCACAGAGTTGACATATCACACAGCAAGGAATCAAAAAAAAAAACCCCTAATACTGCGTCATACATCAATTTGGCTAAACTGGACACAGACTATGGCTACCTACTCTTGATTGAGAAAATCAAGATCCCCCAGAACTGCATAAGACAAGTTAAGGAAGAATTTCAACCCCAGAGCTTGGGGCATCAAACAAAATCAGTTGATGGTAGCTTCAAAAGAGACCTAGGAAGATAGTTCTTCACATAACATACAGTTAAGCTACAGAACTCCTTGCCAGAGGATATAGTAGATGCCAAGAACTTAGATGGATTCAAAAAGCAATTGGATGCATTCATTCATAGCTCAGAAGGCTTTTAAGCCATGGACTGTTGAGACCTGGGATAGTATGCTGAGAGAGATCACTGCATGTCTGCCCTAGCCCTATATTCTTCTGCAGGCTAGACAGCACTGAGCAGTCTTAGAGATGCGTCACTCTGCCAAAAAACCTTGAACTCAAGTCAATAAGGCTATTCTTATGTTCAGTATTTTTCCCTTGAGTTACAGAAACAATAACCAAGTGACTAACAACTGACGGAAAAAGAATCAAAATACACCATGTTTTTCCTCCTCGTAAATTATAACTTTTGTGTGGTAGTTAAATTCTCTACGGGAATGTTTGCATAGCGAATGAAGTCTGCTTACTTCATAAAGGATAGCTAGTAGTTAGTAGTAGTTCATTGAAAGGCAGCTTTTGCTTTTCAGTCTTTACAGAAGTACTAGATGGGTGAGGTTTCATATCTGCTGGACAACTGAACTGCATGGCTAAAAAAGAACCATCAGCCTTTTCAAACTGCGGTATGAACAGCTCACCCTCTTTAACAAAAGAATCAGAGGAAACGTCAAGTAGAAATGGGAAAACATGACTATAGCAACAACATAATTCTTCAGCCAACAGCTGTGGCAAAAGTCAATCCAGAAACAAGATGCACCATTTTTAACAGCTTCCTGAAAAACAGGGACTTCTAAGGCAAAACAAAGTGAATCAACCAAGCATATTTTCCATAACCTAAAGGTTTCTTTGTTCTCGTTCAACTTCCCCCTCCCAGTATCCTTAGATTTTACACTGAGAACTGGAAACGCTGGCCCTATGGCAAATTTTCAAATTTATATCAATCTCCTGTTTAACATCTTTCTTACCTAACGTACATACATTCTTCTTACATCATGTTAGAAAAGTTTATAGTAAAAGGTCTGCTCTTTAAGCCACTTCCTAGTTAAAGTTCCTTTAAGGGCTTAATCTTTTCCAAGCAAATACATCAGTAAGTATTACAAAACAAGTTCATTTAAATAACTACTTCAGAGCGAAGCATTCACTAAGCCAATGTCCAGTTATGCCTAGCCAGGCATAAACATTTTTAGTGCAGTTTAGTATTGCAAAGCCATAACACAACTTTGTAATACTGATGCCATAGTATCCTTATAGGACATAATCTTACAGAAAACACATACAATTGTATTTGCTTTTTTCATTTCATTTGGCTTGAATAACTGACCAGATTAAAATCGAACTAGAAAATTAATGAAGGATTTTTATACCACAAGCAATCAGTGAATTTTCAAAATATAATGTGTAAGCACTGCATTCTAAGGCTTCATGCCGCAACTTAGTTGGCAAAATGAGCCCAAGTCACCTGACTTCATCAGAACACACTAGAAGGCATCACAATAAACTCGCATGTTTTACTGTGCTCTTATTACAGAACTATTCTGGGACCGTGGCCACAGATTTATTTTCATATGCTTTGAATAGAAACACTATCCTTTCAACGGTCTACTTAACGTGAAAGTTGAGTCGGGCTGCAAGACATAAGATTTTAAAAGCGGGGACCAGTCACAGAAGGTTGGCCCCGATTCCTGCACGTACAACAGTATCATTCTGTATGACCCCAAATCTTTCCTACTTGCACGACAGATTCATATTACAGGCTGTGAATTATTAAACAAAATCTTAAATAAGTAAAGTAAATCAAGTTTTTCCTTTTACAGTCCTTCAGAGCAGTGCTTGCGTTTAATAACTTCTTCCTATCAGGAACAGCTTGCATCTGAGTCTGTACAACAATGACGAGACAAAGAAACCAAAGGACTTCCTAAAGTGAGAGCCAACAGAAGGAAAGGGCTAACAACATACAGTCGCTTATGAAGCCAGATCCCATTTAAGCGCCTGCAAGATTGTTAGTTACACTGATGACATAACAGCACCTTTAAACTTAACAGCTGTTCTTTCTAGAAGCCGTGCTAGTAAGACAAGTTGCAACACAGCAATCGTGTTTTGGGTGTTTTTCCTCCTTGCTAGATGATCTTAAAAGTTAAGAGAAAATCTAAATACATAAATAAAAGTTTAACCAGCTGGATTAACAGCGGCCTCCAGCCGCTGCGACTGCGAGGAGAATATCCTTCCCCGCGGGACAGCCCGGCAAGCAGAACACGAGACGGCGGCGGAGCCGGGGCAGGCGCAGGGGCCAGAGCGCGGGGCTCGCCCGCCCCGCCGCGCTGCCGACCGGGGGAAGGCGGAAGCCGAGCGCGGAGGTCGGCACGGCGGCGCCGCTCCTCCAGCTCCGGCGGCAGCCAGGGCCCGCAGCAGGCCCAGGGCTTCGTCCCGCCCCAGCGGGCGGCGCAGGAAGGCCTGGGGGGGGGGGGGGCCGCGGCTACTGCCCAGCCAGGGCCGCGGCTCGGAGGGGGCGGCCGCGGCCCGGAGAGCCGCGCGCGGGGCAGCCAGGCCGGGTGACGCCGCCCTGAGGGGCGCGGCGGCCCCGCAGGAGGGGGGGGCGGAGGGAGCGGCCCGGCCGCCGGGCCCGGCGGCCCCGCTCGCCGCGGCGCGCAGACGCAGGCGGCAGAAGCCGCGCGGGCCCGCCCGCTCCTGCTCGGCGGGCACCCACCTTCTGCTCCTCGGCCGAGGCGGGCTCGGGGCTCTCGGCAGACATGGCGCCCCGGCAGCAGCGACGGCGGCGCAGAAAGGGCTGGCGGGGACGCGCGACCGCCGCTCCTGCCGCGCAGCGCAGCCGCCGCCTCCCGCACAAGATGGCCGCCGCTCTCGCGACGGTGAGCCGGCGGGACCAGACTTCCCCCGCGCGCAGCCTCCCCCGGCGGCACGGCCACACTCCCAGAGCGCGGCCGAGGAGGCGCTTCCGCCTCCGCGCCGGCTGCCTCTCCGGCGTCACGTCCGCCCTCTCGCCGGGCATGCCGGGAGCTGTAGTCCGCCGGGAGCGGCCCGAGCGTCAATGGCGTCGGGGTCCGCCGGGAAAGGCGGGCTCGGGTGAAGGCTGCAGGGCCTCCGCGCGGAGCAGCGAAGACCGGCCCCGGACGGAGGGCAGCGGCGGGTGACGAGGCTCCGCGGGCCCTGGCTGCGGTGCCCGGCCGCCTCGGCGCCGCTCGGGCTTCGCTCGACGCCCCACCGCGCCCCTCGGGCCAGCCTCTGCTGCCCTGCCGCTGCCTCAAGCCCTCAGGAAGAGAGGAAAAGGCTTTGGGGGCTTGGTCACGATTCACTCCGCTGGCTGCTTTTAGATAGCAGCACAGCCGTTTTTCGTTATTAGGTATCAGAACCCCTGTTCTAGTGCTGAGGCTTTCACTTGGGGATCTTTTTTTTCAACCTCAAACACCAACTAACAAGTCAAGAGTTCACAAGTATTGGATTAAAACTTCTCAACAACATGGTATCAAATTATAAAAAATCTTTTCTTCCCTCCCATCTGCTTTTACTGTCTAGTTCTTGTAAGAATGACAATTCCTCTTATCAGACTGTAAAGGTAGCAGAATTTCTATTCTAAGAGTGTAAAGGAACGGAGGGGCTCAAATAGCTTTTAGTTAGTAGTGTTTACAGGTTCCTAAATAAGGGGATTATGCAAACAGTAAGCTGTTGATTTCACTCCACCTAACACATGTCAAATTTAATGGATCTCTATTCCCCTCTTCCAACACATCTCTCCCTAATATCCTATACCTCTTTCCTCTTTATGTATCTTTTAAATCTTTATATTTCCTATAATTGTGACCTTCCAGCCCTCCTCATCCAGTGTATCACACTTGTGTGACCTGCCCTCTGGCTGGGAATCAGCATATGCTCCTCATCTAGAGCTAGGATACGCACATGGGTCAAGTGGTCCTGTCCAAATACAGCTCGGGAAGGACGAGCAAAGACAGGCATTGGGTATTTAAGGTCCAGAAGGCACAGTGAGACATGTCAGTGAAAGCCTCTGAATTAAGACAGAAATGATAAAATCAAGGATTTTGCTATTGATAAATTCTGCTATGAACCCCCCAAACCAGATGGCTGAAGCTTTTCTTGAGCACAGATTTTTTTGATGATATATTAATTCAGAGAGCAGGATTTTGTGGTAATAGGGAACTCAAGCAATATGCACACTCATTCAGAAAGGGATACAGCGGGGCAGATTGCACAGTAAATTCTTAGAATGCACCACTGAGATTTTTTTACCTGATGATAGAAAAAAAGCAATTATAAAGTTGGGTGTCCTACGAGTCCTTCTAGCAAAAACAGCATGAAACTTGTTTCAAAGTATAAACACAGAGAGCAAATCACAGAAGAATGACCATAAAAAGGATATACCTCATGAATTTTAAAAGGAAGCAGAACCACAAAACAGTGACAGCAGACAAAAATGCAAACCTCAGGAATCTTGTATCTCTTGGGAAATTAATCTGAGGGAAAAAGCAGCTTAGAGGATTTAGCACTTCCTTAATAAAATGATAGTAAAAGAACAAGTGTAAACTTTTCAACGCAAAGAAAGGATAGGAAGTATATGAATCAAGTACCACAGGAAAATCCCAAGTTCTTCAGTGACCTCAAGTATAAGAAAGCCACATACAGAAACTAGGTCAAGTCATCAAGCATGCATATCAAAAGCAGAGCGCAAAGACATGGGGTGTGGAATCAGAAAGGCCTGGACACAGAAATGAGATCCAACCAGCAAGGGACATAAAGGCAGCATTCTACACAGCGTATTAAGAGGAAGACTTAAGAAAGAGTTGTTTTACTATCCAGACAGGAAAATTACTAAACTACTAATATAAAGACCAAAGAAGGTAAGGTGGGGATTTTTTTGCTTCAGTCGGGTGTGATCAAGATATCTACCATAACAAACTAGTAAACGAATATAAACTCAGGCTAGAATAAGGGAAGATAAGTTTATAGAATACTCACATCAGATTTTTTTTTTTTTTCCAAACTGATAAGTATTTTCAACTTGGATGAAAATTCACCCTTGAGTATTTAGAGAACTGGCTGAAGCAATCTCTGATCAATTAGTAGTCATCCATATAGGAACTTGTAAAAAAAAATTAATGAGGTTCCAGAAGACTAATAGCTTGGCCATTCTTCAAGTTTCTTTCTATAGGAGTGAAGGGAGGGCAGAATACAAACAGGAATTTATAGTTAAGCTACCTAATCAACCAAAATAAGTACTCAAAAGAAACGGAGTAGCAGTAATCATGGATTTGTAATTAAGAACAAGTATTTCAAGCAATCGTATTTCAAGTAATCGTATTTCCTTTAATGAAAAGGTTAACAGACCTTGTGGAGAAGTGGGTGAAAGGAGTGGAAGTTCCAGAAGCTACCTGACATTCATAAAGCTTCTGACACTTCGACATGGAAATTAGAGAAGCATAACTAGATGGAATATTAATGTGGTAAGTGCGAGTCATCTTGGAAGTAGCTATCAATTGTTCAAAGAGGAATGATGTATTTTGGACAGTTTCACAGAGGGCTTCCCAGGGCCAATATTACTCATCAGTTTCACAGATAACCCAGATAACATACCATAATCCTTTTTATTAATATTAGCAGATTACGTTGCGGTGAGAGACGCTGCTAGAAAATAATTGCAATTCAGAATGAACCAGAAGACTAGATACAAAATCTTAGTTAGCGGGAGAATGAAAGTCAATGATGACACATGCAAGACGGCTATCGGATTGGGAATAACTAGGTAGGATACCTCTGTTACAGTGGAAAACAAGATGAATGTAAGTTGACGATCTCCTGCTACTGAAAAAAGCAAATATTATAATGAGGTGGATGAACAGCAGTTTCATCCATAAGACACATCCACCTAACCGGCAGAGACAGGCATAATCCTTCCACCTCAACTGGCAGAGATAGGCCTTGTGTGGCATGCTGCGTCCGGCACTAGGCACTACACTAAGGCAGGCTCAGCCCAAAATAAGAGGGCAAAGAGTCAGAATGATGGGGGGCAGGAAATAAAATCTATGAGGACAGGCTGAATGAACAATCTGGGGTTGTCTTGCATATAGAAAACAAGACTGAGAAGGGAGAAAGGGGAACTAAATTGTTTTCTTTGTTTATTGTGAACAAGACAAGTAGCGTTTGCCTTCAATTGCAGCAAGATTTAGTGCGACATTATAAATAGCTTTCTAATGGTAAGCACAGTTGAGCACTACCGGAGATTAGCTGGGGTCTCCATCACCGGAGGCCCTTATAAACCACTCGGAAACATTTGTCAGAATTAATTTTATATGGTTGATCCTACTGAGAGGTAAAGAGAAGACTCTCTCAAAAACTAGTCTAATCTCATTTCTTAACCTATGCTTAAGAAGTTAGGTGGAATTCAGTTCATATTTTACAAACACTAAACATTTCTCGAGATGTGTCCTTAATGGAAAGCCTAATTCAGATCAAGGTGTAAATGGAAAGTGATTTTACTCATGCACAGATCACCTAAGATCACTCTCATTCTGATGGGCGTCCCTATAGGGACAACTATTTTGTTACGTTATGACATTACTTGTAGAGACCATGTATCTCCAAAATCCACGTCTTTGCTGTTCAACAACTACACCACTTGGAAGAAAGAAAAGTGATTTCTCAAGAAGATAAAAGGATGGTTTGCAGAAGTCATTTGAAGTAACTAAGACAGAGACAGAAACATCACATAGTGTCAATGTAAAATAAAAGCTTAACCTACTATAGCTGAATTATGACTTTTCATTAAAAATGTGTACTTTTTCATCCCTTATTTCATCAAGCATATAAACAGATGTGCACCACAACATAAGTAAGTACTCTGAGAGTACCTGCTCTTTGCTTGTGACTGAATACTAGATACAAAGGAACTAGGACACATTCTCATCATACCAGTCCTAGATCCTAGTTACGTACACAGTACAATTGTATTGACACTTCTGCTACCAAAAGAAACTTTTACTTATTTTTACAGGACTTACAAATGACTAGAAATGGTAACAAAAGATGTCTTCCTGTACAGTTCTTCCCAAGTCTCCATAAAACAAATGCTAACCTTTGAAATTCCAGTGTAACAGAGGGAAAAATACTGCTGAAGTCAGAAGTGAATTCTGTAATACCTCAGCTTTGCCTTTCTGCAGCAACAGCTGTTTGAATATACAGTATCATAGTTGTAAGATGGCTGGTAAGTGTCATCCAAAAAGTCTGGTCTTCCTTTACTTTCCCTGTTTGACTCAACCAAGAGCAGTGTTGAACGTACAACATGGACATTCATTCTTTCTCCAAAGTCTTCATCAGATAAGGATGTTATACTCCCAAATATGGACATCTCCTTTTATATTATTGACACTATGAAAAAATATAGTGGTGTAAAAAAAAATACATAACCCAAGATAAGACAGTTGAGAAACTCAGAGATCTTCAGCAAATACCGTAAAGCTTCATGTTCATTATTATAGATAGACCCCAGTATAATAAAATACTGCTCTTTTTTTCCCCTCAGCTACACAGTTTAACACTTAGCATAACGTTTTTATCTGACTGTGCTGTCTTAAGAGTAACATATGTATTGGAAAGTATTTATATGCCCAATGTAGCATTTCTAGCAAAACATATAGCCACCTAGTGGCCTACATGGAATTTACCTATTACACGTATTTCAGATTACATGAAGAGTCTCCTTATGGAAAAATAAAACAAAAAGTACAAGTTTCATAGCTTTTGCATATATTTAAGATATAAATACTAATTTGTTTGCACAGTACATCCTTTAACACAATCTGAGAAATCAAATATGGGGGAGGGAATTTTATGTGAAACGTTCAAACTATTAACAGAAAGGAATATTAAAGTGTCCCTTTATGAAAGAAAGGAAGTGAGGGAGCAAAATATGAATTGAATCTGTGATCTGAATTCATGAGTAAATAAAGAAACATTCTGCACTATGGCTGCAAGTGCTATTAGACCTGTATGTGAGAAAAAGGGTACCATCACAGACAGAAAAGAAAAAAAGCCAAATGCTTTGCATAGTATGAAATGTTACGGAAGTTCAACTGTTGTCCCCCTTTTCAATAAGTTAAATGAATATCACTTAAAACATCACACAGATTAAAGACATCTGTATATATTTCAGATTTCAATATTAATGCCAAAAATACATAGTATGATTTTACATAGGATTTATGCTACATTAGAACACTAAAGACAAACATCACTTGAGTATTAAATGAAACATTAAATATTAAATAACTGAAAAATAAAATAAAAAGTGTAAACACTAAACTAAGTCGGGAATTTGCTATTGCAACACATCCAATGAAGTGGTTTTAACAGTACAAAAAGATTAGACTTAAGTATTTGTTTCCAGTCTACTTGGAATACACAAAGCTCATTCCAGAAACCTTTACAAAACTGGTCCAGGATCACAGAAGAACTTTGCCTCTCTTGCGCACTATTTTCATTCCTTTACAGATTTAATTTTATACTGTCATCTATACCAATCTTCGCTTTTAAGGAGTAATCAACAGTAAAATGAATACTTTAGTTTGCCATTGTTTGCTAACATCTTGGTGAAAACTGAGGATTTGTTGGAGATTCAGTGTAAGATTTGAGTTCATATGCAGCGCCACTATCAACTTCCATGGATTTCCGAGAGAACAGGAGCCTTACATCTCTGTGGAGGTAGATCTTTCCAGATTTAGAACTCTGGAACCTGAAAAGATATTTATTTGTATTACAAAACAAATAGAAAAAGATTCCTCTTTAAATACCACTGTATTAAATGAGTTCATTTAAGAAATTAAGGCCAGAAAACATCTCAACAAACAAAAGTAGCCCGTAAGTAATGAGCACATTAAAATTAAAGAATAACAACCTGATCTTTTCTATCTACTTTGTCTTCTTCGACATTTGAAGATTCTGTTTCCTAACTACCAATATGCTCTATAGCTTTGGAATTGGCATGGAATATTTAAGGTCCACAGTGCAATTACATTTGTCATAGATTAAAGTTCTCAGCAACCTAGAAAGGCAAAAAAGGATTCCTAAGCGTGTACTCCCCAAAAGACGCTATGGGTGGCCTAAACACGTACAAAAGGGAAGGTTCAAATCAACAGCAAAGGTGACCCCCAATACGTATCTCAGTGCTAGCTATCATGCAGATTTCATTGCTCTCTTTATCAATGTACTAGCAAGAAGTTTACTACTGCTTTATACCACATAACAAATCTAAGTCGAACTCAAGAAGCAGTAGCTACAGGAGTCTCTGCAGGCAGACAGAAAGAGAAGCTTTTGGCATTTTTTATGCGAGTGCTGACAGCTGTAATTAAGGCCTCTCAAGCAGATGTGCTACCACAATGCAGCTTACTGTCTTTGTTTTTTTAAGCAAAATTTCAACCTATATACCTATATACAACCTATATAAGACTGACTTATTAGCGGTATTGTATCACTAAACAAATATTTACATTTTTACCACTAAGCACAGCATTCTTAGGAGTAACTCAATACTTTTCACATTAGAACCCACTCTGCTGAACAGGCAACACGCTAGGATATTGGCCACCATCTCTGCATTGATCCTTAGTTTCGGCTTTCACCCATATAACATCCACATTCACTCTTTCCTGTGACCTCAAAAAAGGTACGTTGCTCCAGCCAGAACGACATTTCTCTTGGTAGGAAACGAATTAAGCTATACAAAAACTTCAATGCCAAAAAAGAGCTTTATATTTTAACTTCGTTTCTCCCTAGCAGAGTCCAAGTTATTCGTTAGCGTTTCTTCCTCTACTGTCTAGCCTGAAGTTCAAGTTAAAAGCGTTCTTTTTTTTAAAACAAGCCTGTATACAAAAAGGCTGTCTGGCAAAGAAACGAAGAGAGAAATAACTTTTGTCAGGTGCTTGGAGTATTTTGCTTTACTCTGAGGAGCTTACCTCAGATGTATGAGGTAGCGTAGTAGCCTTTCTTCAGTCTGTTGAGTATTTTCTTTATTGACAGTTCTCTTGATATCTCGTCTCACAGGAACAGAAAAAGTTCTTTGCCGTAGGAATGTTTGATGATTAGCTGGCATTTCTCTCAAGTCATAGATCACCACAAACATCTTCACCACAGTTTTGTTAGGGTTAAATAAGGTCTGAAAACACAAACACTTTAAGTACAATGGTCTTTAGAATTTACAAACTAAAAAAAGACTTCACCTATTGAAATAGTCAAAATCACTTATTTACAGACTGTCCTCTATGCATTTTGTTTCTGCTTCATACAGAAACACGTATGGAAAAGGTACTACGGTTTTTCTGTTCTCCAACAGTTCAGCCACTAGCAATTCCCACTTTTAAAAATAACATTAATCATTATCTAAACCAAAACACTAGAATATGACTACTACTATTTGATAATCTGGATCCACATTTTGGTTTACTCCTTCAGTCAGCCTTTTGTCTACAGTATTTTCTAGACAGACAGTCTGTTTACAGGAAGCACAACAGTAGGCTTCACTTTTAAATAGGCTTCAGTTTTGAATATGAACTTGGCAGTTTTTTATTCTACACTGGATTCTTTGAAGAGAGAGATAGCGTTGGTTTTAGGAGATGGCAATTTAATTTCTGATTTTATTTAAAAATTAGGTGTTTTAAAGTTATTTTTAACAGTTACATAAATTATATAAAGTTGAATGTTTAATAAGGATGTTGCCTTTAGAAGAATTTCAGAATTTGGGCAGTGACCTAACTCATTACTTCTTCAAAGCCATTGTGCCACCAACTACTATCCTGAACCTTCAGTTACTGATTTCAAACCTCTGCATGGCACAGATGGGTTCAAATGTTTGGAGCAGTTTTTGTCCCACAAATTCCATACAGACTTATGCTTTGAAAAATCAGCACATCACGGTACCTGCAGGGATTCACATTTTGGTCATTGCTTCATGACCATCTCTAATAAATAATCTAATTCCCTCTGCATGAATTCCTTGATATTAATGGTTTTAATGCACCCAAATCTGCCGAGTACCTACCACTTGTATTGTTCCTGAAGGCGGTACCCGATAACCCCTTTTACCAAGGGACTCTAAAGTAATAACACCCTAAAAAAAAACACATAAGTTTAGTTCATAGGGAGTCAGGATATTAACGAATGAAAACATTCTATTCATGTAATTGTACTTATTCTAAAAACAATAAACAATGTATTAAAGAATTGAGAAGGCAACGCACTTAAGATGCAGTTAAAATCAATAGTAGGGGCCTTACAGATACTTTGGCTGACCATTAAAAGCTGTGCAATAAGGGGTACGTTCGCCTCTTGAAACAACATCCAAGTTTCCACATCTTCAAACTAGTAGTCTGGCAGCCAAGGAGAAACGTAGCTTTATTCTTAAAATGAAAGACTTGTACCTTTCTTCCCATTTTCAGATGGTCTGTAATTACACCAATAATACCCCAAATCTCATAGAACTAATATCTGCTTATCAAAGATAGTAGACGCACCTAAGCTTCCATCCTAATTCAACACTTTAGCAATGACGTAATTTGCTTTTGTACCATCTGCGATCTGTAGAACACCTGACTTTCCCACATACCAGGCACCGGGGAACTTATTCTCCTTTAACAACGCCGAGGTCACCATTCAGGTATTGCAGTAGAGTGCACGTTTGATTAAACTGCAAAGCACAACTGTTGTGCTTTGTATGTGGACATACACAAAAAAAAATCCCCAAACCCCGAGCAGAGAAACTAGCTATACAAATAGAAACAATGTTTCTGATGATGGAGGCACTATATAAATGTTATATTAATCCTATGAGACTCAACCATAATAGCATGTTTACAGCATGTGGAAGAGAATGAAACAATGACATCCAGCTAGTAAATTAAGCAATGCTACTTTAACCATTTGTGGAACAAACTCCTTCAGGATCTGGAAAATCCTGTAAGAAACTCGAAAGATGAAAGAAAAAAGTTTAAACTGTATTACTCAAACTTAACTAGCAAAGCCATTTCATTTCATTTGCTGAATACTTTCAAAAACAGAAGGTCTAAAATACAGTCAAGTGCCATGAATTCTAAATATCAAGATGATCGGACATTCAATACTATACTTGCACGTTTAAACAGACTGTTTACCATTGTAGACACAGACATACATACTAAAATCTCTCTTAAAATTAGATCTGTCACCCAGGGAACACTGAAGTCACTTAGCAGGCATTCAAAACAAATCTGACCGATTAAATGTTAGCATATAACAGATCTTTTTGCTTTTTGCAAAGTAGCATGGTAGGCATCCAAAAAACCTGCTGTCATTACAGAAAAGCAGAACACAATAAATACATGGATATTAAGAACACAAATAGTGTGTCAGTAAGAACATCAGCAAACTAAACAGCTGGTGAGAATGTTTTGTGTTACCCTAGCTCAGATAGCATTTGCCTAAAAAGAAAGGATTAAACAACTTTTGAGTCTCAGCTCTCCATCAGCAATTGTACCTTGCTTGGCCTATACCTAAGCCAGCTGCTGGCAAAGTAGTTGGTTGCCTGGAGCAGCAGCTCCTTGCAACAATAAGATATATTCAATTAAGTGCAGCTATTGCCTCACTGCCTATTTTACCTTAGTTGGATAAAAAGACATAGCAGGGGCTCATCACTCAAGCGTGGAGGGAGACAAATATGTCCAATATCCCCAAGATCAGAGGAGCTGGATGGTGAAGCAGAGCAATGGGAGAAAGCATACTAGTTCGGGAAAGGGAAGAGAGGAAGGAGGATGAGAAGCCCGATTAAAGGCAGTTGAAAATGCCACAATCCCTCCAAAGGCCCACTTCCTGAACTCTCTACTCACCTAGCTCTTGCTCTTCATCTCTGGCCATCAAAATTCCTCACATTGTGAAGCTGTGAGTCCAAGTAAAAACTGGGTTTTTTGCAGCCTCAAAGGACGAAGGCAAAAATATCCTTATTCTTGACTTTCACTGCCCTCAGTTTCACTAATTTTGCTGGGAAACTCTGAACTAGCTCAGGATTGTCTGCATATGTTAATATGCTAAGTATAGAACACCTCAGCAAAAATTAGGGTTATATACTTTAATACAATAATTAAACTTAAGTTAGACAAGTTCGCCTGTCTACAAGCTATAACCAGCTCTGTTCCAGCCTAGCCTCCCAGGGAAAAAGTGACTCTGTATTACACGTGGCCTTCAAATGCTACTTTGAGTACTACTGGGATTGAACAGAGGAAAAATAAATTCAACCATACACTTACCATATAAGGAGAGGGTGCGTTATCATCTGAAACGCTGTAGAATGACACTTCAACTGGAAGAGTCATGTGAGTAGGACAAAAGACTCCACTTGCTCCCACTTCGGCTGTGAAACCATCAACCACACCTAGCGGGTCTAAGCGGAAATTCAAGACAGACTCCTGAAAAATCAAAACATACGCAGTTTAGGTTAGGAATGCCTCACATAATATATAGCAAAACTAAGCAGCAAATAAGCAGTTTATGCAAGAACTTGGGTCTTACAGTCTTTTGCAAAGTGACCTACCAAAAATCACAACCACGGCATAAGATTACCATTAACAGAGGAACATTACGCAAGATGATACTGGTTTAAAAGAAAGCGTCATAAAAACCCAATCTGAATTCTACTGAAATCTGTGCAAAACCCACCACACAATTTTACTGCAGTAGGATTTATGGATGGCTTTACTTGACATGTGCAATCTCAAACATTAGTAAACTGTAATTTGTAACTTTTCTCAAAGTATTCAAAACATATTTCATGAAGAAAAGTACAATGCAACCAGTCAATGCACCAGCTCCTAGCTGTTAAAACGTTGACATGCTACATGAAGTAAAAAGCTGTAGGCTATACTTCCAATATGTTGTTTGCTATACTGATTTAACAGAGCTTTTGTGATATATTAAGTAAATTTTAAGAGTAAAATTGTCAAATTCATTTTTTCTAGTTATATATACATCATAAACATGAATAGCTGCAGGATGTTAACTCTCATTTAAGACAACAGAACACCTCCTGATTTGACCATAGTGGGAATTAAACTTACCCCTTAAAATTACAAGGAACTCATTGTTTCTGTATCTCTGATTTTATACTATTAACCCGAGACAGAACATGCCCGGGGAGTTAAATACATGCCTTTGTAGCTGGAAATTAAAACAAATTTTATTCAATTTAATTATTAACTTCCATATTGCAATCAGACAGGAATTATCCATATTAATGCACTTTAAAAAGCAGTACAGAAGAATAATAAAAATACCATAAGACTTCTAGAGAATATGCAATACCTCAAAGTTTCCCAGAAGGCTAAGACTTGTTACTGGTGGAGCACTAGAACTTAGAAATGGTTTCGCATGGCTGTCTGGATCACTGTCTCTGTTTATACATTGTTGTGGGCTATTTAAAAAGAAGACAGAATAAATATAAAGGATGAATGCAATTTGCTTTTGTTTTCTGGGTATAAACAGCTCTAGAACGCCACAGCCATCTCCCATCCATGCAGCAGGCTCTCAGATATAAGGAGATTCTAACATTCATCTCAAAAGATCAGGGAGACTAGCCATCCCTAGCCTATGCTGGAGCCACTTGTGCATTTTTTCACACCACTGACAACATAAAGCAGACATAAATTCATTCTGCTTGGCCAGCTGAGATGACTCTGAAATGATTTCACGTCACAGAAATAAAATAACCAAATACGGATGTTTGTTTTCTTAGTACTTAAATTTTTGTGACAATTAAAAAAGATAGAAACCATACTAAAATTAAGATTATCTACCTTTGTTACACGTTGTCAGATTGTGATGTTAGTTTAATGGCTAAAAAATATGGAATCACGAAAGAAAATCTGTCCAACTAGTGTGCCATTCTAAGGGGCTGAAATCTAAAGTCTCTGCACAATTGCAATAAAGTTTGAAAATAATTACTTCAAAATAAGGATTTTTTTGAAAAGCATCCCCATGTTCTGTCTTTGCTAACTCGCTTTATTGTTGCATACACGTATGCATACATATTATATCTCCAACCAAATTATCAAAAGTTTCTTGTAAATAAAATATACCTTCTTGCAGACAAACATTTCAACCGCAGCAGTGATGAGTCCAGATCAAAGCACCCAGACTGTGTTTTTCTTTGAGGAACCTCAAGAGGAAAAAATGTATGTTAAGTTGAACACTGTATCTATAGGAAGGACTATTCTGAGTTTGGCAGGAATTTTAATAGCATTACAAAATTATAAAAATAAGTCAGCAAAGAGTCATTTTTACATATTCCAAACTTAATGAAGAAAATTCTTAATACCAATACTGTAAATTCTGTTTAAGAAGGACTACTTACAAACACCAAAATAGAAATCTGACCAAGTTAAACAGTCAGAAGCTTCCAGAAGAATAAAAAATGTGAACAACAAAAACTAATTCTACCCCAAGACCACTGTCCAGCTCATTTCAGAAGCTGAACATCTCTTTGGAATGACACAGAGCATTAAATGTAAATAAACTGTAACAATTTAAATCAGAAAACTCCAAAAATATGACATGCTTTACAATGCACCAAATCAACATGTGTATTTTATTATTTAGTACTGATGACTCACACAAAATATGCTAGCTCATACTTAAAATATCAAGCTTTAAAATGCTTTCTTTCATGCTCTAAAATAGCACCAAATCATTACTTGCTACAGAATTTTCTAATATCAACTTTTGTTACTCGTTATCATCAACAACTAACTCTCCAATATGTTCATTCCTAGAATTATCATTGAACTTCATTTGAGTGTTAACTCTCAAATTTCCACTAGCAAAGCGTATTCATTCTATGACATTGAAAGTAAATACAAACACTTAATATAAACTTTTTGTTAATTTTTTTACAATACAAAGATATTAAAAGAACAAAATATTTTCTTTCGCATTTAGAAGAAAAGTTATAATTTCAGTAACAGCTTACAGGACTTGAAAGTAGAGGCAATCCAGTTCTGGGATGAAAAGCCTTGGTTGAAGTTCCATCCAAGGATCGAAAATTGTGTTTCCGCCATATATTTGTGTGTTTGAGAGATGGTACTTTCTGTGAGCAAAATACATATACTCAAGGGATTAACGGGATATTTCAGGGGCCTATCAGAATAAGAGTTGGCTTGCTTTACCAGGGAAGAAAGACTTCTGAACCAGGTGAACGTCCATCACTAGCGTTTTAGGAAATATCCTGAAGAAGTTTCCTTTTGACTCTATGTATAATCACTAAAGATCGCTCACTTTTTAATCACCATATACCACATGCAGACAGTGGTATACTTATAAAGAATAGCATCTCTGACTGCCTCTGCAAACTGTCATGAATAATGCTACTACAGGAAGCAGAACAAGACAATGTTATTCTAAGCGTTAAATACATCATCAAGAATGTGTGTGTGTGTGTGTGGGGGGGGGGGGGGGGGCGTTGCTTCAGGGCCAAACTTCACTTTGACCTCAAAGCAGAGAACAGTACTGCACTGTTTCATATAAAGTCAGACATAAATCCCTCTTGATGCTGACTCTTAGCAGATCTCGAATACACTCCCAGGTTACCTGACTGATAGCAGATAATGCATTTACTCCTTTTATTCACGTACGTACCTGCACATCTGGGTTCTTCAGCCGTTCACACTTTACTAGGCAGTCTTCTATAGATTTCTTCTGAGAAGTGCTTTGTACATCAAGGCCTATTGGGTCTTCATTCTCATCATGTGTAGCTTTTGTTTTATCTTGTTTGTTTTTGTTTTTGAAACTATCATGCTCTTTATTTAAATAATTTTCAATACTAATAAGCTGAGTATTTTGCTCATAAATATTTGTTTTTTTTGAGTCTCTATCTAAACACTTGAGCTCATTTTTGTGCAAAGAGTCAGAGGCCTGCATCACGGTTGCTTTTTTTGTACCTTCAAGTATTCTGCATTTATCTATCTGTAAATTGTTAACGCTGTCCGTGCTGTGGTTCTCACTAACGACTGTTCTTTCTTTAAGTTTATTTGTGCAAATCTGTTCATCAATGCTGCTGAAATTTGAACACTGTTTAATTCTATTGGTTATTTGGTCTTTTTGTGCATAACCAGAATGTATCATTTCCGATTTCTCTGACAATTCAGATTTATTTTCTTTAATACACGATGATGATGCATGCATGTTAGTAAATAAATGAGAAGCTTTATTTGAAGTTTGATGAAATGCATTTCGGACAGCTTCACTGGGCTTTGCTAAAAGTAATTTTCTTCTTGCTTGGAGTTTTAAAGAAGCCTTCAATTCACCATCAAGTCTAGAAGGACTAACAGGAGTATCAGGTGTTCTCATCCTTGATTTACTGTTATCTTCTATCAAAGAAAAATCAGATTTAGCAAAAGAAACAGAAGATCTTTCCTTGCCTTTCTTCAGCAAATTTTCACCTTCGTATGTACTTCGGAAAAATTTTGAAGAAACTGGGCTAGTTTCACCTACTTTGAATGGATGCCCACTAACATGAGAAGTAGCTGGATCACAATGAATCAGGTGTTGGGCGATCCTCGCTATCACTTCCTGCCGCTCCTGAAGCAGAGAACCTATCAAAGGATTGCTCTCTCCTACAGACTGACGACCACAACGGTTCACTGGAACACGAGGATCAATCAGTGTGATCTCTGGTATTGCTCTAGTTTTGCCCTCACCACTATCATCTGGTATTGCATTATCTAAGTTGGCAACAGAAACAGAGGAGGTTTCCTTCCCTTTCCTTGGCAAGTTTTCATCTTCATAAGTACTCCGAAAAGCTTTTGATGTTGCCGAGTTGGTTTCGTGTACGCCGAATGGACGCCCATTAACTTGTGAAGTAGCTGGATCACAGTGAATCAAGTGCTGAGCAATTCTTGCTATGACTTCTTGTCGCTCTTGAAGTAAAGAGCCTATCAAAGGATTGGTTTCTCCTGTGGACTGATGAGAATAATGACTATTTGAAACACGGGAATCAACCAAGGAAAAGGATTTTAAAGTTCTGACAGGTGTTTCATGAGACTGTGTCTTACTGTCTCCTGTAGCATTATAGCACTGAACTTTAGACTGTGATGCCCCAAAGTCAGATCCAAGACCAGCTGCTGGATAAAGTTTTGAACTTCTGATAGATGTGGCAAATTCAGGTGACTTTTTTACATTAAGTAGGCCTTCAGGTGTCATCGTCCACATTTGTTTCCCACACGTGCGCTGCGAACTAGATGTACTGCATTGTTCGACCGCAATGGAATCACTGCGCTGATGTAACTTATGCTCTTGCATCCTCTTTTCATAAAAGCTAAGGTTGGTGTGAATACTACATGTCAAAACTGGGTAGTTAGATTGTCTAGGCAATGACTGAACGCTGACTTTCAAGGCCACATTGTGAGAAACATTAGGAACAGGAAATACATGTTCCGTTGGTGTCTGGGAGAATGTCCATTGCAGGTCCACATCTGCAGCACTTACTCTGAAACAAAAGAAAAGTGCTTTTACAGAAATATCTACATAAAAAGTCTTCATAGCACAAATTTCTAAGACAAAGCGTTAAAGACACCAGCAACTCTCATAATTTGGAAGGTATATGAATTACACACAACCGTCAGAACATAGGGCCCAACAACATGCACCTTCTGAAAGCAAACAGGAAAATAGGTGGAAAGAATGATTTTAAGATGAGTTGCAACAACCTGCAAACAGCAAATCTTTCTCTCAGACGTACCTGTATAGAATGTTACGAGGAACAGCACCATGTGAAACACTTAGCCAAGCACTTAACTGAGAGAAGAAAACAAAAGACCGAACAGCCAGTAAAAGGGTCTTCTCTTCAATAAATCGATCTCCACTTCTAAAATATATTAGAAGAAACAAGTGGATGTTGGTAAAAATATTCACAGAAAATTGAATTTAACAAAATCAAACATTCTTTCCCAACAAGATCTGTTGCTCTCCTCCTTCCTTTTTCCACTTGCCTCCTCTCTCCAGATTACACTATTATCTCTCAAGCAGGAAGTTAAATGCTTTCAAATACCTTGTAGAAAATTACAGTCTTAAAAATATACACCGTGTTATGTTAAAATACTCTGCACTAAAAACTGGAAGACAAATTTATTTTCAGGTTTTCATTCTGAAAATAAAACACATCTAGATCAAGTAAAACAATGAAACTCTTCCAGTGTTGCCTGATTTGTTCCTATCTACATAGCAACTTAAACAACTTAAGTATTTAAAACCTAAGAAATAACATATAAACATTACCATTTTCAGCTAGGAGCATTTTTTTAACTCCCTTTTACACCATGTACATTGCAGAAAGTACGAGCACAGAAAAAGCAAGAGTAAAAGATGCTCAGTTTTTACTGGTAAATAGTGGTTTTCTTAGATCAATCATAATGTTAAGGGACCAATTTAAAAAGTTTAAAATGGCAACATTCTTGCAACCATCAGCTAATCCTAATATCCAACTTACTGTCGAGGAACGGGTTCCAAAATCCACCTTTCTAACAACAATGCATCTTGTTTGATTGCAGGATCATTTAAATCATTCCCCTCAGTGTTAGGCCCTTCATCACTATAGCAACAGTCTGGAAGTAGCATCACTTCTACCATGATTGGAATATTGTTTTTCCACAGTAGCATAACCTCAGATCTGGTTCGCCTAGCTTGACGACACTGAGGGAAAGAAAACATGTCAACACGTGCAAGTCATAAAAATACCAGCCAGATTTAAATCTAATTTAAAAATATGTTTCAAAGTTTTGGAAAAGGATAAGGGTCAAATCCTGTAGACAATGTTTTACGACATCACAGATAAGATCCCAGAGCTATTAAATGAAAAATAATTAACAAATCCACTATGATTGCAGCTTTGAGTAACTTCAGTGCAGAAAGAGTTCATATAAATCAGTTTCCCCAGTCATCACAATTTTCTGCATGAACAACACCTTAAATTTCCACAGCACTTAGGATCTTTTGCTTGAGAGATAGGATGTTCCAATTTTACTCCAATACATTTGGCTAGTTAGATTTGCTCATGTTCATGTTTTTAGGTCTAACCTTTCAATTACTTAACTTTTCAAGATTACCTAGAAAAGCAAAAAGAGTAAGGCAAGTCAGCCTACACTTTCTAAAAAAAAAAAAAAAACAAAAAAAGACCAAGAACTCTAAGTATAGTGCTTGAAATTTTGCATAATGAACATTCAAATAAGTACTGTATTCAGATAGTGTTACAGAAGTTTATATTCAAGGATAAGAGTCTTAATTATCTCTCATTTTAAGGAGATGTATTATTAGTACTGTACTGAGTTACATACTTAACACACAGAAATGACAAGGTAATTGTTATTCAGTGGTTAACTGTGGATTTGCTAAGGAGTTTCTCAGTTGATCTTAATCACGATAGCAAGGGTGCACTCCACGTTACTTACAATAAAATGGGTATCATCGTACCTGAGCCAGCTTGTCGCTGCATTCATGCTTAGTTGTTGGTGGCTGACTTGATTGTGCTGGAGGGCAATGAAAACCCTCTGTTCTACCCTTTATGGAATATTCAGGTGTTCGACCTTCAGTAATCAACAAGGCCAAGGAGACCAGGAACTCCTCAGCTTCGTATTCAAAGTATTCATCTAAAGTATCTGTCATTTCAAAAAGACAAAAAATAATGACATATGCTGTATAACAGTGCCGCATAACAAGTATTTAACTGTTTGCTGTCCCTGCAGTTTGTTTCAATTTATATTTGAAACATTAACTATGTAAAATGAACGTGACACAACTGCACTCCCTATAAGGCTCAAATTATTGTACTATCGTAATATATCTTTGCTCATTTCTTAACTGTGTTACAAGCAGACAAACTTTGAAACACTCTAATGAAAACACCTCATGGAGTAACTGGTCAATCCACCAGATTTCAGCGCTGCTAAGAAATAATTGTTGGGTTGTGAACCACAGCTGAATGTTAGCTTTCTCAAACAAACAAAAAAAAAAAACTTGCCTGGGTTCTAATGGAGGAAGCCTAATGGCAGTATGACTTGGCAGCACTAACGTCATGCGACGAATATAAAAAGAAGCCGTAATGCATATCATAATACATTAAAAATTGAATAGGAAAAAAAATAAAGTTGTTTCTATGAGGAAAAGTGGGACACAATGTTCCTTAAGGTTTTTCTTGTGAATTCCTCTTGCTGAGCGCAGGGGTTACTTAAGAGAGCTCCATTTTTAGTTACCATTACCAGCCTTCACATAGAGAAAAGGTTCATGAGGAACATACAGAGCATGCACTGTTTTGTACAGCGTTCAGTCTAAACCAGCGCAAAGAATTAAAACTCAACAAGTCTCAGTAGACAAAGCAGCAGCTGGCATTGCTCTTCATAAATGACCCTGACACACTCGATTCCAGCAGACGCACGATGCAACACTCTCCTTATTTCGTGGTGCTTTACAGAACCTCCTTCTCCTCTTCCTCCCTGCTCACGAGGGGGTCACGCATCGTTCACACAGATTCCAGCGTAATCAGACCATATCAGTCCCTGTGTGCTCAGATACGCTGAGGTATTAAAATGACTTAGTTACTGAAGAGGTTGCAGAAAAATCTCTCTTCCTACAAAGCTAAAATGTATTCACTTCAAAGTCTATTTTAAAAGCAGCGAAGAAAAGCAGGGGGGGGGGGAGGGGAGGCAAGGCTGGCAGGGATTCTTTACCTCTGGGGTTTTTTTTAATGGTTTAGGTGAACAAAAGCACATGACACCTTCACAACTTTAGCTTGTTTCCTAAGTTATCCTCCAAAATAGAAGTGCCAATAGGCATAGAATTAATTTCTATTCATAATTGTTTTGATTACCGCACATAAAATACCTTTCCACTCAGAAAAAAAGTAGTCAGGAGGAGGTGCTTTTTGTCCTCATTCCCCAGTACCATACCACTTAGCAAACGTGGTAAGACAGACTTGAGAGCGCCATATAAAAAGGGATGTAGTCAACAAAAACTCCAATTAAATGTGCAATTACCTGCATATGCAAATTGTAAAGTGCATAAAACGAGCTTTTCCATGTACCTATTTGCCTAGCCCAAGCTTGCATTTCATGGACCCCAGGGCTGTTAGGCTATTCAGAGAGCTGCATGAGGTAAATAAGAAAAGTAAGCCTATGCCAGGAAACTAAGTTCGTAAACTAAGGAGTCCACATCTTTACTGAACTTTTTTCCCCACCTTTTTAAAGGAACACACTTTTTCTATGTGCAAACGACACAGGTAGGAACAGCTGGGGCTGCCGAGCACCCACGGACCAGCGAGAGGGCATGAGGCCTCAGAAGGCAGGCTGCTGCTGCTGAGCATCTCCTCCGGCCACTGCTGGCCCTTGGGCAAAAGAAAAGCCAGAGGCAGGCCACGGCACAGGATGAATCACCCTGGAGGGCCCCATATGGCATACGAACTATACATTAAATCATCTGCCATGAGTTAAAATAGTAATTCATCTGACAGATGACAGAAAATTACCAATAAAGCATGCCTGAACGATTACAAGGAATGGTAAATAACAAAGAGGACAAGCCACTTATGTAGTGATATGAGTCACCTACAAAATTACGCACCAGCAACGTTTTTTTTTTTTTCCCCCCAGCTAAAAGGCTGGTCAACAATAGGGAAGGCATAGTTGTAGAACAGGGAAATAAGATTTGAAAAAATTCAGAAAAAGATTTAGATATTTTAACTGGCAAAAAAATAACTTGCAGTATTAGCCTGCTGTTGATACAAGCATCATGCTCATCTTTGCATGCCTAAAGGTCAAGGTAACTTTAATAAAGTAGGTCACACTGGGAAAGATCACTATTAGAGTACTTTTTCTACTCTGATGTGGAAGCTTCAAAAATCTAAAAAGTGTTCAGCAAGAGTTACCGGAATTTAAATAAGACTTGTCTGAGGATTCGCAGACTAAGCAGAAGGGGAAAGACGAGACTCATCCTTAAGGAAGCATCTGAGAAAGTCTATTGAGTTAAAACATGCAAAACCACTCTAGCTTTCAAGAAAAAGGTAAAGAGCTTTGATCAAAATCTGCAAGTGCTTAAGCAAATAGATCATATCTAAGTCAAATATTTTCTTACTGTAACAGAAAAGTGCAGAGTAAGAGGTGATACCTGAGAATTTACACTAGAAAAATTGTAATGGCGAGTAACAGTAAAACAGACATGACCTTTAATTAACATTTTAAAACTTACCACACAAAGCCCTCTTTTATCGAAGGAATCTATATTTGATCAGAAGTTTTTGGCCTTGACACCAATTAATAGATACATTCTACTCCCTGAGTGGTTATGCATAGCTGGTTAGGATCAGTTAAAAAGAAAAAAAAAGAAAGAAACAGAGAAAGACAAACAGAGAAAAAGGAAAAAAGAGAAAAGAAAAAAAGACCCTTTCTTTTTGCATTAAAAATATCTTCTGCAAAATTTATATTGTACGCTTGAAGCATTCAGCTTTTTCACAGATACTCTGTACCACAAGCTGACTTCACGAACCATAGAGTTTTAAAATCTCCAAATACAAGAACCAACTAAGGAATAAACAGGGTAAACAAACACAAAATAATCATTACTAAGGATACAGAACACATAAGTGATATCACTTTTTATAAAGTTAAAACTTATTTAATGTTTAATTTGCAAACACTGCCTATCCCCCTGTATCAGACTATCCTCACTATTCCCTTATACTCTATTTTTATTATGTAAATCTAAGTTTAGCATTTAAGGAACTACTATTTCAAAAGTAAACAATATCTTGCCTTAAGGACAGAACAGAAAACCCAAATAGCTCGAAAGACCTATTTGTATTGGCTCGAGTTAAAAATACGATGTCATTTCTAAATTAAAACTGCATCCAGTTAAAGGATAAGAAACACCAAGTAACGAACTAGAAAATGCTACTTTTTTCGTAACAGTATTACAAAGACAGGGCCAACACTTTAAAATTTCCTCAGCAATGTAAAAAGCGAGGCATTTGACTTTTTTTAAGCACAAAAAGCAATCAGTATTAAGAAATATACTTTGGTATAAAGTTCATGTGGAATACTGATTTTTTTTTTTTTTTTAGCTCCACTTGATTTCTACAGTATATAGCAACTTTTAATAGTTTTCATAAAGGAAAAAGACTATAAATATTGAGAAGTCTGGCAACTGTTCCTACAAACAGACCTAGATGATGCAAGTTGATGTAATTGAGGACAAGGCTGGAAAGACATTTATAGACACAGCAAACTTACTGTTTAGTTAGGGGAAAAAAAAGTCTGTTAGCGTATGTGTGCTGTAATAATAATGTTAAAATAGCAAACAATCCAGTTAACTGAAACAAGTCTATAGGAACTAAAGTTCCTATAGGCACTATACTGCCCTTTAATCAATGAATTGAAACTTAAGTTTATTAACATCCAAAAAGTAGGCTAAAGGTAGTTCTAGATTTTAAGAGCAAGGCAAGGATTCAAGAAACTACTGGTAGGAAACAAAACACAACGTAAACATTTGACTAACAGCTTCTCTTTTGGAATTAGAAACATCTGTGAACAGTCCAGTTCACTAATTCCACCTTGTGTTTCACTTCAAAGAAAGTTGCTCTTGAACCTCAGAAATCCATGATTTTCTGAATGAGCAGTCACATCAGGTCTGCATATCACAAACCCATAAGTATATGTGAAGTCACACAGTAAAAAGCCTTGCAGTACAAAGAGTTTAAGTACAATTTAAGCTATCAAGACTGAAAGTCATGAGCCGGCCTACTCCCTTCAAGAAACAAGCTATTAGTTAAGTTTACTTCTATTCAAGCAAATGCAATGAACTGGTTATTCACCATATCCTAGGAATACTCCTACATAGATTTTGTTCATGCTGTCTCCTTTCTTTTTGCCACACATCTGTAAGCTCGGGAAGCAGGATAACCATTACCCCGTCTAACTCTTACCGTCTCCTTATACTTTCTAGGGCATCGAATTGAACCACTACCTATGACAATAGTCCAGCTGCTGGCAGGAAACGATAGCATAGAAGCTTTTACTTAGGATTGATATGTATCTGCTGTTATTCAAAGAAAACTAATTAGATTAGCTACAAAAAGTGCTGGATCTCCTTAGCGCTGCATAGAAGAACCAGAAGAAATTCAGCTGCTTTTGTGTTCTTTTACTAGTTCACAATTAGAAAATAAAACATGCCACCTGATAACATTAAAGAAAAATTAATTTTTAAAGTTAAGACACCACTACACGGTAGTCGATGAAGTTACTGCGGAGACCAGAGCAACAGATATCAGCCAGCACTGTTTCTTATGTTCCACTCCAGACTGCAATATTGCAGCAACTTCCCCTGCATATATCAAGGAAATTTACTGAATACTTCTGCTGTATGTGTCTCACAACATTCAAAACTAATCTTGAGTCTGTTTTACAGTAAACAAACGTATCAGAAAGAGAATAGTCTTAAAGTAGGACTGGAAAAAAGTATAATTTCAATAATGAATTTTACTAAAACTTCTTTAAAGTCAAACAGCTGAGTAAGTATAGAAGGAAAATCTGGGTGAGGAAAATCAGTTTAATTCATTTAAAGTGTAAGCTGAGAACATAAAATACAAACTGTTAAAACCGATCCGGGCGTTGCCAGGCTACTTCCTGCATTTCAGCTGACACCCATTTGCCATCATCATACTGCTCACAGAGTTTTCTCTTTTTATCTAGCAACATCAGTTTAACCTGCTTCTCTTTCTTTTTTGGCTTTAAACTGAATTCTAGACCTAATGGTTCTATTTTGATCAGGGAAACTTATTTTATGAATTAATAGACGAAAGGGATTGCCACTGAACACCACATTATTTAAACCAAACTTGGAGAAAGATTTTAGGGTTTTTTGGTTTTTCTGTTTGCGTAAGTATTTACTTCCACCCCATTAAAAGTGTGTGCAAAAGCTTACCAAAACCCTGCCGTTGTGGCCTAAGTTGCATATCAAGTGTCACGGCGCCTTCAATATCAAGAGTTTTATCCAGAAACGTGGTTTTAGTCATTTTGATCTTTGTTATGTTTTCTCTTCATTGGACAACAAAACAACAAATAATGTAAACCAATTATTTCTTGCTCTGTAATGGAATCCCAAATTGTGAAGTAGATCTATTTTTTTTGTGATTTCATAGTCCATAATTAGAAGAAGAAAAACAAACAAACAAAAAATACCTGAACATACGCACCGAGTTTCTGACTCATGTCAAACCCCAATTCATTTCGAGTTGCAAGACAACTCATGTTATGAATATGGCTGTTCCACTATATCTGAAGAAAGGTGAAGGAGTGCTGAAATGTCAGTGTAAAACTGTAAGAATTTTAAAAGATGTTTAGAATTTTAAACATACATAGGTTAGAGGAACAGAACATATGCTTTTTGCTGACCTCTAGACTTACCAGTCTACAGAACGGGTTACAAAAACATTACCGAGACAGTGTTTAACCAACATGCTTTAACTAGACAAGTGGTGCAAGTTAAGATAACTTTTGTCTCAAATAAGGCCCTTAAGTAAGCATATACTAATTTCTGTTTTCTGTTCCTCAGTGCAACAATTTCTGAGATGGTGATCTGCTTAAACGTGACCTACACACACAAAAAAAGTCCTTAAAGAGTGAAACAAATACTGCCCATCAGGAACAGACTGAATAACTTTTACATTTCCTGTTCACTCTCCTCCAGCTCTTTTTACAACTTTTTTTTTTTTTTTGATTAGCTGATGCTCTGGCCTAAATTAGGTTATGTTAGAAGAAACTGTGTGACTTGATAAAACTATCTGAGCGAAAAATCCTAAAAAGCATGACAAAGCAATAGCATTCATAATTCTGTGGCTCAAAAATGGTATTTTCAGGTATTTTTGTTAGTCCATGAAAGGAAAACATTTAGGAGAAAACCTTTCAGAACAGGTGTATGCCACTACAAGTACAGAATAGCTACCCAATAGACTTTACAGCTGTAACCGGAAGGGAGTAAAGGTTTTATAGCTAGCCTTCACTCTCAACAGCAGCACTCATTCATCATCCTCGTAAGGGTGCTGATACAATTTTTTTACGATCATATTGAAAATAAATTACTACAATGGTCCCATTTTAAACTGCCATCCTAGCTCACAGGAGGGAGCAAGGGAAATGAGGAGATCAGATTTAGGCCAGCTTAAAGTCGCAGTCAGCGTAACGTGAAACTACATCCTAAACACTTGCTTTGGGCAGCTGAAAAAACTGGGGAAGAAGGCAACATATCAACCTAGGACAGAAAACATAGCATACCTAGGTGTATAAAATATAGGAAAATTTCTTCCTAAGATGTTTTCCAGAAAAGCAATTAGGCATTTTTATTTTTTAAAAAATTGATTTTTCAATAGTAATGTTCTTTCAAACGTCCTTCACTAATCAATGAAGAAAGGTTTCATCAAGGCTTCTGTAACCAAGGCAACTTTGTTCAGAGATGATGATGACCAACAACCACTTTCGCTACTATTATTCTAATTCAAGAACCAACTTAATAGCAACTACATGGCTGATGACATACAGACAGTCTATGAAGGCTTTCATAGACTTACTCAAATTCATTTTAGCTGTAAATAACATAATACAGTAGCTTCAGATTTGTGCTTTCTTTTCAAAGGAAGCTCAGAAAGTATATATTTAAAATGAAAAAGGGCATGAAAAAGGGCCAAGCCACCTCTCTCTCTGAGGGCATCCACATGACAGCTGCAGCAACAGAGTACTGGGTGGTCTAGACTATTCAGAAACCAAGATATCCCTCCCATTAAACAGGTTGATAGCACCTATGTATTAAATCCTAGCAGTGATTGTGGATGCAGTGATTGTGTTTCTATCATACATAAATAAAAACATGTACCAGAAATGTTGAGGCCCTAAACATACTTCAAGAGCAATGACATAAGTTCCCTCCTTAATTTGTTTTAAGGACATCCAGCTCGACAAAGGTTCAACTATTTGCAGACTTCTGCAATACTTTATACAGAGATTGGTGTAAGGATGTAAAGCAGCAATTTGTGATAATAAATCAGTCACAGATGTTACTGGAAAAGAACACTGGACTGCTGTTTAAAAAAACCTACGAGAGGTATGTCAATATTACGAGAACTGCCAGAGCAGCCCTGCACTTACAACTCTACATGTTTGTATCCTGCGCTGACAGGATTGGTGTCAAAACGTTATTCAGCGGTTTGCTCTTCTTTAGCTCACCATCTTCATCATACATGCAAGCACCTTTAGAAACAGCATTCTTACAGATGCTGGGTTAGGCCAAAAAAATGTTAGTTTTTAAATATTCCCCACTAAGTTGAAAAACTAATCTCTTCAAGGTACTTCAACATTTTTCTCATCACTTGAAATAATTACTAGGCTTAGAAACTTTGACAGTATACTTAAGTGCTCTTGTGCTTATTTTACTGTGAATACTGATGAAATAGCATTTCTTTTCTGAAGAGGTACGTAAAGTAGTCTTAAGCTCTCAAAATGATTTTGAGTGAATGGTTTGGAAGAGTCATTAAGGGGCTGAACAAAACTGTAAGGGGAGCATGTGAAAGTCCTGGTAGGGAATGCTATCTAAGCTGTGCATGAGCATCAATTCCATTTTTTTCCTCTGTAAACCATCAGGCACAAACCGGTATTTTTCTTCCCTATGATCACTGCAAGAAAAAAGAGTAGTTCCATCATGTGACATTTACTTCAGGCCATAGTCAGACTTCTTGAAAATAAACCAGAATGAATCTGACAAGTGCACGGTGAAAGCAAAACATCTAAACTGACTCATTTTTTGGGTGCAATCAACAGCAATGCCACAACTGTTGAAGTTTCAGATAAATCTAGCTGAAAAAAAAAAAAAAAAAAAGAACCATTTGACTGAAGGGATCATATACTGGCAAATAAATACTCAGCCTTCACAACTCATTTTCCAAACAGGTGAAGTTTTTTTTTTTTTTTTTTAAAGTACTAAAGCACTCAGCCTTCAAAACAGGTGTCACCGTCTAAACACTTTCAACCATCAGTAGCCACATACTCTCATCTTCACTTTAAATGTGCACAAACTACAAAATGTCAGAAAACCCAAGTTTTTTGATAATTTTCTTTAGACTTTGAGGTCAGGCACAAATAAGCTACTTTGAACTTCCATAGGAAACAGTGTAAATTAGACCTCACTAGCTCAATCCTCCCTAATTTTACTCTCTTGAAAAAAGTATTTTTTCAATGCACGTAAAGATACAGGAAGACAGTTTCCAAAGATTACTGAGGAACCTCTTAAGCACGCTGAAAATCTCCTCAAAGTTAGCATATTAAAAATAAATATTATTATTTTTCATTTTTACTGTGGTGTGCCTTAAAACAAAATAACTCTGGTAAGCCAGGGAAGGAAGGTGTGTGTGTGTGGGGGGGGGTGAATCCAGATGTCTGGAAAAAAAAAGAAATATTTATGATCTGGTCAAGTTTTGGGAGAAGCAGTCTACTCTATTAAAAAGCTGTTGGAAAACTGACTGAGGCTTCCTATATGCAGGATTACTACGTCATTTTTTTCAGGGGCAAGAGTTTTAATGAGAAGTGAAACATCTAGAGGGTGATTAAGTTCTGGTATTAATTACTAGCATTGCAATATTGGTAATACAAAAGAGGGGCTATCAGCAATATATCAGCACAACGTTGAGCTTTGCAGTGAAAAGCAATAACTTTTGTTATGGGCACACAGCAGTCACTTTCAAATATTCTGCTGTCTTAAAGGAACCTATAAAAACTATACTTAAATTTTACAAATGAAAAAGTGTTGAAGGGGACAGCACTTGGCACTCAGTGCAGCTGAAATCCTTGGCTCAGTTAACCTGTTATCTAGATTACTTTTTAAATGAATTTGCTTTTTTAAGAAACCCCAGAAGAAATGACAGTCTATACAGTTTTCCACGATGCTTAAAAGACCCTACCTGCCAGGAATTAAAAAACTACAACTGCCTGCGAAGTCAGTCTTCTTCTCAGGCACTTCTAGTTGAATCCAAACCATCAGAACAGTTATTTCAAGTGTCTGGCACCACTTCATCTGTGCTGAGTACTGAACTGTTTGACAGATGCAGGTTTTGTTCCTCCTTGTTTGCTCCTCCTTCATGCAGTTTGAAGAATCACCACAAATCCAGCTGTGTGACATTTATATTATAATTCAGATTTACTTGAAGAAAAAAACCTATGCTAATGAAACTCTGAAGCATTCAGATCTTCTTAGGGTCTCCCCCCTCATCTTGGGAAGTACCTTTTTAAAAAGGTCAGGTTCACTTGAACACTGAAATTTAACTGACATATTTACTTACAAAATTTAAGTGCTTCCTTTTCCTCTCCATCCAACCATCTCGATATGGTCATATTGCAGTTTTCAATGCTATCTTAAATATTCCAACCACTAAGGCCCCTATTGAAATCAGTCAAGTTTACGACAATACTAAATTTGAGATATTATTCTGAACTGCTAAAATTAACACTATTAGAGTAAGAATAATAGTGATGTATTCATAACGTATCTGTTCAAAACAACTCTCCCTCCTCATGGGAAAAAGTGAGTTCATGGATGACTGAGCAGTTGTTGGCACCGTGTGAAAACAGGCACAGCGAAGGCCAGCACACAGAAGTATCCCTACCCAGCTCTGACCTTGAATCACCCATCATCCCTGGCCTCCACTCACAGTTTATTGGTTGCACGTGTGTTTGGTAACACCCTGTACCGCATATTCTTAGAACATACTTTCCAGAGAACCCAAGGAACAGGACTCACCCTTCCTCTATCGTTTTCAAACCAAACTTATTAGCAGGCAGTATCATCCTGCTGCTTAAGATAAATTAGCAGTTTATATAATAATTAAGGATCCAAGCTCTACATTTGCCTGTCTTTAAAATCAGGTGATCTGTATATATCAAGATACAGAGCAATAAACTATTAGGAAAAACAAAACACAGTACACTGAGAACGATGTGAAAACAAGCAGCTCACGAGAGAAAAAAGGTTTTATCTAGTCAAAGCTCAAGGTCCTCCACGGCCTCTTTTGCATTTTGTGCAAAAACAACTGACACAAGCACAGACAGGTAAACAAATAAAACTGAGTCTTAGTTTCCTCCTTCATAATTTGTCAATAGATATGTATTTATCAAACTAAACGTTTATTTAATAAAAAGTACACACCAGGAAAAAAAAGTAAGTTAGAGATCATCAGAAAATGTATTCATTCACAAAGCAAATATTCCATGAAACTTAGATCAGAAGATGCCCAAATGACTTTCTTTTAGGGGAAACTGCTCCAAGCTGTTTCCTCAGCTTAGAAACACCAAAAATTTATTACTTGCAACACATCAGCTGCTAGCACGGTTTGGGCAATGCTCAAAAAACCCACTCGTCAGGCTTAATAGATAGAAATTATTGTGAATGCTCAGGTAGAGCATCAGACAATCCCCTCAACCACAAACATTTAAAAAAAAGAAAAAAAAAAAAGAGTAAGTGCCTGACAGCGGTATTTGTTCTGTTACTCCTTTGTTACCAAAGAAATTTATACAGATATTTTCTGAAAGAAAACAGTGAAGAAAAAAACTTCACTGTTATCAAGTGACAACCATGCATAATTTTGTCTGAGGGAGAGGATCTCTTTTTGAAGAAAAAGCCCAAAAAATTACGAGTAGAAGGCTATAGTCAAAAAACATGTTAAGTTTACATTTAGGAATATATGAATACATTGACTTACTGTAATCAGTTATCATTTACAATCAGTTATCTTCAAGAACTAATGAAAATCTATTTGAGAGATTTTAAGCATGGAACATTTTATTCTTATCATTTAGTGTCTGATCTTGAAAGAACCAGAATCTAACACAGGAATCAAAAAGAAAAGCAACATGCCCTTTTATCCTCAGGAAAACGTGTAGATTGAGTTCAGTACACCCTTCCTGTTGGGTTCGCTGTCCTGTAAATGATCCCCAGGAAACAGCATTTAGGGAATAAATAAAGCACAGGAACATGCCAGGTGTGTACTTTCACATCCTTTGGATGGTGTCTGCCCTCCTGAATACGCTTCTGGAGGGCCCACGATGACATGGCTCAGATCATCGCCGCCAAGCAGGGACACCGTCCCCCCCAGCTTGCAGAGCGAAGTCCCACAGCACCTGTCAGTCACCCCATGGCAATGGCATGCCACAGAAGAACCACGAAGCACCATTTGCACACTGGTCACCATGAACTATGAATCAGACACAGACACTTTCCACAGTAGATTTTACAATTCCATGTATAATCACTACACATTGTCTATTCAGCTCTGCAAATCCTTTGCTGAACATTCTTGAGAGCAATAAAGTTCATTTACTCTCTGCCCAGCAAGACCTATCCCACAACAGTTGGCCTTCAGTACCTGGAGCTGCACGGCTTTAGGAGATGAGTGATTCTGTCTCCCCATGTCTATACAACCAGTCTGGCTAGTCTTCTCCCTCCTCACCCTCCATCTGACAAGCCAGAGTACGGTAGCTGGTACACACAGAGAAAGGTAACAACATGTCCTTCGAATACATCTCTCATTTCCAAAGCACTGCAGAATTCACACCCAGATTTCAACTATCCTAATGCAAATTTGATACAAGCATACAAATAACAGGTGTAACAGAAAAAAATCTGTTGTTATACCATTTTCTTTCAGCAAAAGATTTTAGCTCATGACTGACTAGAGAAGAAAAATTGCATAAAACTTAGATTTCCTCAGAGATAAATTCTTCACAATCCAAGTTATGATTAAGGTGAAAAAACTCCCTGCCAGTTCTGATCTTTAGGTCTGGGTAGAGCCAACGGGAATACCACTGAGTCTTTAGCTAGCAGATGGCAATACCTCATTTGCCTGCTCTGGGAAGTACCAGTGGCACCCATAAAATTTCTCATGCAATTAATCACTGAAAAGTGTGAAAAAGAAAATATAATATCTCACCACCATTCAACCTTAGAAGGAAAGTATAGATGGCTGCTGTCTAACAGGATATCATATCTTCCTGTTGTCTTTTTGACTGTCATCCATCTCTTTGCATTTCTCTGCTGACATCATCACAAGCAAACTATTTTTCTCTACTTTCAAGATCTCCCATGGCTTACCATCGTTCCTTTTGTCTTCCATTCGCTATTATAGTAAATTTCTGCTTGAACTAGCCCTCCGATATTAACTTCCATCACAGACATGTTATGATTTTCAAGACTGAATTACTTTTACTTCCTTCCCTCCTGTGTTGTCATGTATACTTGGGAAGAACACACAACAGACATGGTATAAAATGACTCACCCTTCAAGCTCTTCTGTTACTGTGGTAAAGTCTTGTTAAACTGTGATCCCAACACAATCTTATCAGTCTGATCAGTACTATTCCTTTGTTTTCTTATAACTCTGTTGGAATTCACTCATTCCCTGTTTGATACCTGCATGAGCTCAGAGGTGAGGATGGTCTTTTTGTTCCATGTTTGTACGTTACCTAGCGAATGTGGTCCTGCTACCCAAACGTGATTCAATTTATATCACCAACCAAAAATAATCATCAGATAGGAATTCCAGGAATTTCCTTCCCTCCTCTCAAAAGGTAACATTATGGCTGAGTTATATCTCCTCGGAGGCTGATGAATTCCTTGATCCATTTAAATAATCAAATACAGCAATATGATAAAATCTGCAAACAGAGTTTAAGATGACACTGGCTTGGTACAATTCTACACCAAGGACCCTCTTTTCTGTAAAGAAATCACTTTCACAGTGTAAGAACCACAAGCACACATATACCTCATGGGGCGGGGGGAGAGCAACAACAGCTGAAGAAAAAACTTGCTCTTAAAAGTATTGATAAAAGAGTCATTCAACAGATTGTTTATGCTTTACTGAAAGTAATTATCTGGGTCCAATACCCACAGGTGCTGTTCAAGTCTTTCCCAGGGGAATGGATCAAAATCACCTTCAGAAGCACTTTTCTTCAGTTATTTCAATGGCCTGAAATCATTAGTCTACAAAAACACTCTTTCAGCTACCATACCCTAAAAAGGCATCTTGAGGCACATATTCTGAATTTGCAGAGTAACTCTGCTACACCACATAAGAAAAGTACCACCAAATCAGACTAAGGGTCCTTCTAATACTCTGCTTATAGCAGCCCAAGGCAAGCACCTTTGCAAAAGGAGTAAGGACAACACAAACCTGTTCCCCAGCTCCCCCCCCACCACCGCAATGCTTTTCTAGCTACAGTAAGCTAATTTTCATGTCAGGTTAAATAAAAAGGATTCAAACAGATTATAAACTTTTGTATTTAAACTGCCAGGAATTTTAAGTATACAGTACTTGACATCTTGTAGAAAGATCTTATAGGAAATAAAACAGGCAAGGCTTCTCAGAATTCATATCCACATTCTCTTAGTTTATGTCTTCTTTTCCAGCTGCAATGCTTTGCCTTTTAAAGTTTATTTTATAGTCGTAAAACCAACAAGTCATCTTCAGTTCCATAAACTTTACTATAACCAGAAAAATGTGTAGGTTGCCATGGGAACAGAGAGGAGCTGCTGGGTCAGGATGCAGGGCACTCTTGTTCTGTCTGATCATTTGCATCAGAAGCTCAGCCATCTGTTATTAACTATCAACAGCCTCACTTGTTACAGCTGGTGCTCACCATTTAAGCTTGTAGAATGAATCTCCACACCTCAAGTCTTTTTAAAGAAGTCCTAACAAATGTGAAAATTCATCAGAGGACTTAGTTATCTTTCAGGCAGTATGGCTACTAGGTCTTAGCTTGTTGGTTGATATTATCCTTTCTTACTAAGGAGGAGGCATAAACTTGGCCAGAGAGCAACCTCTGGAAGTAGCAACTGTTCTCAGAGACATCATTTTTATCAGAACTACATCAGAAAGTAGATGATGTAGCTGTACTTCAAGACAGACTACATCCCTTCCATTTAAGCATATCCAACTATATATTACTTTCCCTAGTTCCATAGCATCTCTTGATCGTCTATAGCCAATCTTCTCAATATTGCAGAAGAAACTAGTTTAATAACTTTACTTCAGAAGATGAACAGTGTAAACTCAACTGCGTTACTAGCACAGAAACGATGCCTTTTATCCTCCAAGAGAATCTGAAATATATTCATCTACTAGCTGTATACATTCTTAAGAAAAAAGAAACCTTAGTTCTAATACTTCCAAACTTAGAACTGTGGAGTGGAAATTTTTTAGTTTATCTTGACTTCATTAACTTCATTCAAACCTATATTACCAAAAGCAAAAAATACTGACTCTGACTCTGTCCTAGGACAGTAGGCCATACTTGCTGCTTTTCACTCATGCTCTCAGAAGAAAGTGAGAAGCTATACACTGGCGAAAAGAGAACAACATAAGACCATTTTTCTTTTACTGTTCCTAAAGCTATTTCACGAAAGAGCAAGCAATTGGCCTTCAGCAGAAAGTAATCGTTTCAGTCATTTCATGAGGAAATAGCTGCATCTTGTATGCTAAAAGCATTCTGCTTACAGGTATGGCGAGTGAACAACGTTCAGGTCCCTGAACTGACGAAGCAGAGGAAAAAGAATTGAGAAATATTTGTCTCTGAATATGGAAAGAGATTTGCAGACTAATTCATACATCCAAATAACAAGACAGTATCTTCCAGGCCAGTCTTTCAATCAGATGACAAGCGCACCAACAATCTGTTACATGCACTAGCAATCTCAGTGCAGCAAGAACCAGTGCAAAGACAGCAGTGGATAAAATGCCTTCTCAGATTATATTAGGATGACAGATTTGGTAGATACAAGTAGACATGCACAGAATTGATATAATGCAATGGTTCAGAGACCCAAGCAACACTCTATCAAAACAAGAACCTAGACAGTTTCATTACTTCTGGTTTCAATGAGGAAGATGCAACTAAACAGCCTGGAAGCGTCTGAAAGGTTTTTCTTTCAGTATGTTCAGGAAAAGCACCCGTCACAGAAATTCAGAGTCACATGTGAAGGCTTGGTGAATTACGTTCAGGGCGGCTTTCTGACCATCAACCCACGTCAACTCCAGGGATTTGATTCGACTCCAAGAACCTATCCAAGCACTGATGGCATACCTAAGCCAAACTAACAATCATACTGGGGAAGACAGTTAAGCCCATTTGCTGTCTACATGCGAGGCACCTACTAACGCTGCTGGGCTGCTTTTTTTTTTTCCAGAATACCTGAAAAACAAGAAAGCGTGAGAAATAAAACAACAGTGCAAATGCACTGTTAATAATGAAACTTTTAAAGAATATTCACGAGGAGAAGAGAAAGAAACACTTAAGAACTTTATTTTAACAGACAACACATTAAACATTAGATATACAGTATGCAGGTTAAGTAGGGGGTGGTATACTCTTGGAACTTTATTGAAGTCATCATGTCAGTTAGAAACCACACCTACAGCTGGAAACATATGCACTGCTGCTACAAAAAGAACTAGCTATCAGGCTACTTTAAAAAAAAAAAGCACATAGTAAAAAGAAACATAAAACTCATTAAGAAATGTCCTCAGGTGAGGAATGTAGACTACAAATCCCATTATTTAATCTGAAATGAAGAAAAAACAAAACAAAAAAACCCACAGCAAGCTATTTTCATGATACATAGAATCTGACCTCTTCTACTGCAGTTTTTCCTGCTGCATTCATCTTCTCTTTATGCTTTCTTACCCCGTCTGGCAAGACTTTTTGATGTTATAACCTGTTCATTGTCATCTAAGTGGTGGGTAATTTATCTTGTGCAACTTTGTCAGAACATGTTTGACCACCCAAAATCCTCCTAGCTAGCAAGGCTACCTTCAGCAGGTTTATTTCACTATTTGCAATCCAGATTACTTAGAAGGTGCGGTGCAGGGAAAGAAATAAGGCTAGAAGACCAAAATAAGAGAGTGCACTGCTTCATCAGAAATGCAAGGAACTTGGAAAGAGCAGAGACGGAAATGATGATGGCAGAGTACCATGAAGCTCCTCCAGTAATTTTTCCCATTCTATTAGCCTGCACCTACCAGGCCTGCACTTCAGTGGTTAAACAGTTACCTGCAAAAGCAAAAAAGATACAAAAGAGACAATACATGCTTCTCATTTTCAATACTTCTTGGAGAACAGCCAGGACCGTAACACTGCTTCTAAACTTTAGTTAGGAGAATTATTGAGGACAGCACTACACCTCTCAAGCTGTGCAAAAAAATGCTCATTTTAAAAGGGACACCAAAACTTGCTACAGAATTATGGATACACAGAACAAGAGAAAGTTTTGGATAGTTTTAGAACAGGATTGTGTCACACACAGCACAGTTCCACTATTTCCTCTATGTAGTTCATTTTAAAAAGCTTTAATAGTCTTTTGGTATCCAAAAGAATAACATGTTACACAGGTTCAAAACTTAAATACTTAATAGAATTAGGGCCAAGAACCTAGTTTGTCTCCTCCACCCCTAATACACAATAATTTGCTACATAGAATCTACATAGCAGGCATTAAATTAACACATTTAAAAGTCTTACTATGTGCAATAATTATGAAATTTCATTTTGTCTTAACAATTCCTTGCTGCTTTTTAAAACAATGCTTCAGTGATCCACAACAGATATTCCCATACAAACCACGTAAGTGCACAAGTGGGATCATTCCTCCTCTTGTATCACGAGACGGAAATCTAAAGTCACAAAGCTCACTTAAGCTTGAGCTCTAGTACCTTTCAGACAAATACAAACAAGATCTACACTCAGAACGAGAATATATGTAATTACTTAATCTGAACAACATCTGCATTTTCAGGAAACTTCTTTGCATAAAAAGGAATAGATAATCTTCAATTCAGCATTTGAGTTCAGTATGTTATTTCAACAGCTTTATATATAGCATACAGTTGAGCAGCCAATAATAAACTAATTTAAAGTATATCTCTCTTCTGGTTGCCAAAAGCGCTGACGAATTTGCATCACCTTCATTTGCCCCAAGCCAAACAAACACTGGGAAAGGACTGATAATGCTTTTATGCATTTTATTTCTAGCAGAAATTAAAATACTGTAATAGTTTCCTCTGGCTGGAGGAAGGGGGGAAAAGAGAGAGAGAGACGAGACAGAGAGAAACTTGACCTACATTACAAAATACAGAAGAAACTCAGTTAAACTTAATGTGTTTTCAGGGGTGGGGAGTTTGTTTCGTTTTGTTTTTGTTCTTTGTTAAAGCAAGAATGAAAAGTCATGAAGTTACTAATAGTCATAGTTAGTGTAGCCACGTGTAGATTTGACACCTAACAAATGCCTCACTTTTAATGCTTAAAGACATCCCCCCTCATGACCCAGGCCATTTAATACTCTTGCCATAACAGAACACAACGAACGTGACCAAGAGCTTTAAGTTTCAGGCTGTCATTACTTTTTCCCCTTAAAGGCAGGCTGAAAAAAAAAAATCACGACAGTTTAACCTTTCCTACCGTCAGCAGACGCAACGAGCATATATTTAGAGTCTATTTTTAAGGAGCTAAGGGCAGATTAAGCGCAGCGCAGCTCTCGAGCCAGCCGAAGGGACGAGCGTTAGGAGGCACCACTTGCCAGGTCACCTGCGCAGAAACCGCCACCGGACATGGCCGCCCGGCCCCGGCGCGGGGGCGGGGGGGGCTGCCGCCACCGCCCGGCAGGGGCCTCCCGCCCTGCCCCGCCCGCCGACCGGCCGCCGCCGCCGCCTCCCGTTACGCACCTTCTCCGCGCAGCCCCGGGCCTCCGCTGTAGCCCATAGCGGGATCCGCGCGCCGCGGAGGCGGCCTCCTAGCCGCGCGCGGCCCGCGCCCGCCGCCGCCGCCGGCCGCCCGCCGCCCTCAGGGCCGCCCGCCCGGCCCCGGCGCCGGCGCCGCTCCCGCTGCGGGCCCCGGCCGCTGCCTGCCGCCCGGCCGCCGCGCCAGACATTTTCCACAAAGAGGCAGAGTAGGGGCGCGCATAGCAACAGCGCTCGGCGCCCATTGGCCGGCCCCGCCGCGGCCCCGCCCCCTCCCCGCCCCCCCTGCCGGGGAGCGCGGCGCGCACCGGCGCGGCGGGACAGGCCGTCACGGACACGCGTGTCCTCGCCGCCAGGCAGCGGCGGCTCGACGACCTCCTGCCGGCAGCGGGTTCAGGGCCGCGGGAGGGCGCGGGCTCCGCGGCGGAGCGCGGCCTGGCCGGGCCGGCACCGTGCGGTCCCGGCCGGTGCGCCGCGGCGCCATGAGGGCCCCTGCGGCCGGCATGCACAAGTAACCGGCAGTTGGGGACAGTTCCCGCACTGCTGTGGGGAAGACGCGGTGCAGCGTGGCAGGGCCCGCGAGGTGGCGGGTATTTACACCCACAGCGCCCGGCCCGGCCCACGCACGGCGGGCAGGCGAAGGCTGTCATCCCCGCGCTCGCTCTTCTGACTCACCGCATTTCTGTCGCTCTTAAACCTAGCTGATGGCCTTCCTACTCCAGGACACACTCTTTCCCCCCCCCCCCCCCCACCCGATTCCTCCTCAATTTTTCCACAGGTATTTTGGGGGGTAATTTATCAAGATATTTCAAGACAGTAGTCTCAAAACTGCATGCATTATTCTAGGTGCTGTCTAAACAACAAATGTTATCTACATTAAACAATTTCATCCAGTTTTTACATATCTACGATAACTAAAGTTAGATGATAGGCTATTGACCACAATATAACATAACCAGTATCTACGTATAAATATATATATGTATATATAAAAATCCTACCATGAGCTTAACCATGTCACAAAACAATTAGATGCCTTGAATCTCTCAGGAGAGTCCCGACCAAACTAGCCTCCACAACAACATCCAAAATTCAACAATAATCATTAATACATCCAAGATCATGGAAAACATGCTACTTATTTCACAGCATAATGATTTTTTCAACTCACGTTTTAGAGTAGTATCATTCAGCTGTGCTTGCCAGAAAACAGCCAAGATTTTAAAGAGGTCATTTCATCCAGAGCCTGGATGCCCTTTACCAGGTGGTCTCCTTAAAGATTTTAGATACAGAAAACGTCTTGCAGAAAAAAGTTATATGTAAAAAATACAATTTAACTAGTCATTGACATTCAAACAGTTTACTTTCCAAGTATTTTTCTTTCATGGAACATTTACTCCTGCAAAAATACATTAGCTTACACAGTTGTCTAAAAAAGCAATTTCAAGTTATTAAGCAACCATCTAGCCTTTCTGAAAAAAGTACTCAGCTGATTTTCTATCAATCAATTATTCAGTAGGGGGGTGTGCGTGGGAAGGAGCTAACAGTATTTAGCATGTTGGTAAAGTTTGTTTTAAAGCTTTGCTAATCACAATCATGCTTCTGCCACTTATTAGCAAATACACAACCCAGAGTCAATTCTCAAGTGGGACAGGCAGAGAGGATACTCAGGAGCCACCAGTTGTTTTTATGGGCTAGCTTACTGTGTTTTATCGAAGGGCAGTTGCCTGGAGATGACAGACTCGGTAAGACCAGTAACCTACACACTCACTGTTCATGCCCTGAACAGTCTGCCCACATGGACTACTAGAGTGCAACCACAAACGTCTTTTTCACACCTGATATTCTTCAGATACAATAAAAGTAGGACAGCATGTTGATACTGCAGCTTTTAGGACTGCCTTACTGTCCTAACCTAGCTGTAGATAGATAGGCAGAACTAAGCGCTGCTGATATATGGTTGGAAGACCATATTCCAGATATTAATGCATCTGGCCCACTAAAACAAGTATTTTCATTCCTAAACTTAGTAAGTAATACACAAAAATTGCTGTGAAGAATCCACTCATTTACCTGTTTGATTCACAAATTCCAGTAGAGAGAGAAGATACATATAACGTTATAGGATAACAGACCATCAATACTGTGACTAAGCATATGAGAAAGCAGTCGTATATAGAGGTATACATAGGATTTTATCCTAAGCTATGTATTCCACCATCACAAAGTGCCTGCACTTAAAATCCGAATAAATATCTTTGTAGTTTTAATACTGTATTTTAACCCACTTTTCTGCCACAAACAGGATAACACTTATTAAAATAAAAAGGTGGGGGCTTGAAAAGAATGAATTTTCTCCCAATACAATCTTTCAGTAGAAGTCTGATGCGCTTCACAAAGCAGGAAATCCAAATCGTGTGTGGTTTATTCCAGCATCAAGTCAACAACATATCAATGAAGTGCCGTTTGCACTGGCATAATTGGCACTCTCCCTATATTACAAAAAAAACATCAAATTTCAACCTTTGGAGGGCTGTGTCAAAGTGCAGGATGTCTGTTAAAGAGCTAGTTCAGAAAAACATTCTAGTTAAGATTCTAACTCTGCCTTACTCAGAAAAAAGCTCTATGTACAGATTAACCATAAGAATCTAAGCATAAGCGACTTCACAGCAACTTTTATGTCTACACGCTCTAACTGTAAAGATAGCCCAAGTTAAATAAACAGAAACACACTTCAACCAACATGTCCCTCACTTTAAACAATCATTTTTTGGTTAGGTAATTAATCTGCAGAATCCAAAGTCTTTTAAACTAAGAGCCTGTGAGGAGATGGTCCATAAAAGTTGAGGCCTTTGGGATTCTTTTCCCAACAAGAAGCACAGCAGTTTCGCTGCTTCCTGGCCCTTCCCAAACATACCACCACACCCCAACTCCCCTCCACTGCTTTGTCCCAACAACGCTGTCTGGAAAAAGCTGCTGCAGCTTTCCAAGTCCTGCACATAATACATATGAAAATACATATTTTTTTATTTTGCTTTATTACCAGTTGGATGTTAGCCCCCCTCATGCTGGTTACATGCATCACGCAACCCTTTGGTTAACGCAACTAGCTCTCCTGGCCTGCTCCTGGACCTTTGCCTTCTCCTCCTCCCTCTGACTCTCCAACCCTCCCTCACCCCCCAGCTTTTTTCATCTGATCCTCAGTTCCTCTCTTTGAGAGGAACAATGAAATGCATAGGCATAAAGTTACTCTTGGACATGTAATACCAAGTACACCCATGCACCCAGCCCCATTTCCCCCTGTCCCTCCTCAGTGCTTCACTCCTCAGAAAAAGCAGAGGTCAGATCTTGATGCCTGCAATACGCATTAGCACTAGTATGATGTACCATCCACAGTCCTCATCACTTCTGCATAGCTTTCTGCTTTATGATGTTTAAACACAAAAGTTTTATGAGTGAGAAAGGCTATATGTATATATCTATAGACCACCTAGAGAAGCTGGAAATGCCAGACACTAACAATTCAACCATGATTCTGAAAGCACAAAGTTGGTGCATTTCATCAGGAAGTTGGTCAAAATTTCATGCTAGTAGCTTAAATAAAGATAAATACAGCCACCTTATAAAAGTGTCCTAAAACATTTATGTAACTGAAGCCTCTTCATATATATTCCCAAAATGAAGACGGGGTGAAAATATACAATGCCTATCAAGCAAAGTTACTTCATCTTCTCTCTCCAGGGCATCCAAAATATTTTCTCACAGCATATCTTGTTAAATCAGTGAGGCTGTCAGTAGCAAACCACCAAAGGCAGTACAATAATGGCAAGTTACACCAACTTTAACGAATTGAATCACTCAGTCGAAGAAGCAGCAGATGTTTATTCCAAGTTTTAAAATGAATGCATTCAACCTTCTCACTTTGACCTTCTTCAACCTTCTACTAGCCATTTACCTGTAAGTGAACCTACCCTTCCCACCCTCTATTAAACCCTCCTGATCTTCATTTCCAAGTTTTTCTGGCATTATCAACTACTCCTGCTGTTTCACCATCATAAACCAGCTATTTGGTTTTACCCTTTCACCATCTAAAAGCATGCATATTTCTAAATTTGATGTAGTGGCATACATCAGAACAATTTTAAGATTTGTGCAGAATTACAATATAGCATCAGTTTTCAGATCAGGTTGTATTAAGTACCTTTAAGGAATTCTCCTTTAAGGAGATCAGCCCTCATGAAAGAAAAGGGGTCTTCCACACTTTGCTCGCATTTGTGTGGTGTAAGCAATTGTGCTGTCTGAACATCCTATATAATAAATGAGTACAGCTACTGGTGAATTTTGTCCAGCCCTCTTCTCCTCTTCCTAGTTCTCCAGATACTTTTGCTTAGGAATTAAGTTTTCCACATCTGGCCTCTCCACTGTAAACAACATTTCTTCAATCATTTGAAGAGCATGTGCTACAAAAGGAAGCTGCATTTCCCCTCAAAACAAAACAAAGCCATGCTTTTCATTAAGAGACTTCTGAAGTGGGAAACTTTGCATAGGAAACACGCTTAAAGATTTGTGCTTAAAGAATTATACAGAAGAGGAAAAAAAGGATTTATTTTGGAGAGGGGCGAATGTTGATATCAGTATTTTTGATATAACCATGCAATCCCAGTTCAGAGTGATCTTGACAGTTTTGTCCCTGTACAGTTCTTACTGGTATGAAAGTTCTCTTCCTATACTCTGCACCACTGGAATACTTACTAAAGCTCTTCTCTTCCTGGTGCATCTGTTCTCTTCCTTCAAGCCAACCTGCTTTGTTAAAATTAAAAGCTTGACAAAAAGCTGTAATAAAAAAGTCAATAGGATGTCTTACTGCAGCTGTATTTTAAATACTCATAGCTAACATATAAACAAAATGCACTTATGACTTTACAGAAAGTTGTCTAGAAGAAAAAAGCCAGCATGTCAAAAATGCACTCCTATGTCTATCACAGAGGTTACACCTTCAGCAAATAATTAACACAGACTTCTACTCAGACATTACCTTTTTAGCCCCTCCAGGGGGGCTAAACACCCCTGTAACATGGCTGTTACACCATAAATACTAGTATGCGCACAAAGCTTTCTACCAAACTTGCTAGCCTGCTTCAAGGTGTGAATCTGAACCACAGTTTGACTTGAATTGTTGGTCTGGTGCCCTTGGCAGAGAACCAAGAAGAACAATACCTGGTAGGGGAGAAGGACACTTCCCACTGCTCTGAACAGAGCGTGCTGACCACAGCAGGAGCTCTTGCTGCACTGCTCCTTCCCCTTACCCTAAAAAGGGATAGAGACTCACCACTGCTGGGACATCACCCCCACCACCTCCCAAGAGGTGCTGACTCTACTGAGGACATGGGCTGACCATCCTCAATTCTTCACTGAAGTTCTCTCTCTCTACCCTCCCCTCCCCCTGTTGTATCTAATGACAAGATGATACTTGCACAGTGTACTAAGAAAGAAGCTTAATTTATTGCAGCACATAGAAGTGTGAAACACGCCCTAGAAATCCTGAAGATTCATCAGTGGGCAAGAGGAATACTTGCACGCACAGCTCCTGTAAGAGGTTAAAGTAATGTCACCAGTCACCTGAGTTTCACTATTAAAGTTCACAATCTAAAATTGGCGTATTTATGGGACCGATACTGTTCCCAGGGATCTAAATGGAAAAATCCACTAACTTCTTTGGATACACAGCGTAAAACTGATTACATGTGCAACCAGAGATTCCTTATTTCAAAAAAGCCTCTTTATTTCAAAAAAATTTTTTTAATTCTATCTTAGAAGAAAGTCTGATTTTCTTCCCTAGGAAGAACAAACCCATATTTAAAAAAAAAAAAATTTCAAGGCTTTTGTTAGTGAAATGCATTGATCACTATTAAGATGAAAGCATAAACACCCAGGGGGTACTCTGTAGATACTGGGACAGACAGACTGGTTGCACCCCCCCCACACACAAAAAGAAAAGCGTTGGTCAAAAAAAATAAAGGTGTATAGGTGGGAAACTAAAGAACTCCCCTCAATGCTCTTAAAGACATAAGATTGTCCCACAGACTTTTCATTAAGATTATTTTGTTCCCCTTTATTTGTAATAAGGATTCTTACATTTAGAACACAAGTGAAAGTTTTGCTTACAATTCATTCCCCATGTGTTCATTTGCCTCTACTGATCCCTACATAGCTATCCTCTCTCTAAATTATCCCCAAGAATTTCTTAGTATCATCCCATTACATCTTTGTATTTTGAGTCAACGTAATTGTATAGTTATGTAGTAATACCATCTCAAATAGGAACTTTACATAGCTTTGGTCCCAAAGCTAACGTTAAAAGGCAGCATTCATTATCAAAAAGAACCAATTGGGCCCATTTAACAAGGATGGAAATATATGAAGACAAGTGAGCTAAGTGTAAACATTTGATTTGGTCAGAACAACACTGAATTGTTTAAAAAAAACAAAGCAGCTGGAGAATTTTCGTGAGTAACAATTCAATTATGTTGTCTATGAGTAGACTTTATAACTACCTCTTCTCCAATCTTAGTACCAAGTAATGCAGGCAGATCAAGAATAACTATTCTGCTGAGCCTGTGTGCATATAGCTGTATCCATCCCATCAAGCAAGCAGATGAGACAAGCAGAAAAAGGAACATGTAATAAATGTATAGTCTTCCAAAGTTCAACTCGCTACCCAGGCCTAAGAAGTACACTTACACATTTGCTTTCATACAAATTTATAGACAGCTGCTTACTTAAATACAAAGTTTTTATTTGCACTCAGGAGTACAAATGGGACCATGAAATTGTATATGCACTCCTAAAACATTCCACACTTGAAAACTAGCTTCTGTCTAAATATTAAATACAAATGACCTGCAAAGATACAAACTACACAATTTACTATCATCTTGAAAAAACAATGATGTGAGACACCTTTAAAAAAAAAACTTCAATTACCACATCAGGATGGAGAAAGTATTGTTAGCTGTAATTACAGTTAACCTACAAGATCTTATTGACTAAAAGAACAGCTAGTAACTGATACACTGCTATCTTAAACTTGTTGCTAATAGAATAAAAGGGTATGGCTATTTCACTACCGGCTAGCAGTTGCTATTTGTAGGCATTTGTCAAAATATTAAAGAAACATTTTGCAAATAACAAACTAGTTCATTATTTTAATAAATGTCATATAGCCGATTTGTCCTCTTCAGTTACTGTTGCCAAAGATGACTGCTAATTTTAACATGCAGAATTTCATTTGGCAGTAAACTCATATCCCTCATGAGAATTCATTTTTCTAAGAGTTAATATTTTAAAAAATATTTTCAAACTGACAGACCTCAACAATAATTTCTAAACTGTCCTTAACAACTGAAATCGAATCTAATCTGCTTCAGCACAAGAATCTGACCTGGCATGCCAAAGTTTGACTTCAATAAGTACAGAATACAGTCAGAAGGGTCAGTCACACACCTGAAAGCTAAGAAACTTCCACAGTCAAGTTTTTGTAGTAGGAATTTAATAGAAGGGCATATATTCCTGTGTTCTAGGGGCAAGGACGCTCTATTTTCAATTTAAAAACAAACAAACAAAGGCTTACATTCCCACTCTACTGTGTCTGTGTATTATGTGCTATTAGGACAAACCTGTTTTCCTGAAGATTAGGACTAGATGGCTTCATGACTTGCAAATGGAATCTGAGTGTAATAGCTTGGCCACCTGTCAGTATGCTTTTATCGTAAACATTTTGCATTTTTCTGTCTTTCTTTTAAATAAAAAGGCTTATTCTTTAAGAGCAATCTCAGTAGGAAAAGCACACAGATACACATCGTTTCCTCCCCTAAGCTATTAGTCCTCCCATCACTACCTGGATCTTCCCACACACGACAGAGCATTTTTGTTAGCAGCTTCCTACTGACACAGGAAGTAGCATCACCTTTACCTCATTATCACACAACCTGCATTTACCTGTGGCAGCTGAGCCAGAAGCATTGCTGAAACACTTGCAGAATGACAGCTTCACTAAGCAGGAAGTACCTTATTTCCAGCTTATTACTTTGTTTACTGTCCACATCATTCCACCACTGAAGAGTTTAAGTGTTACGTGACATTTCACCGAGAAGGGATTATAAAATTAAAGTTTCTGTATCACAGTGTAATAGGGAACACTAAAATACAACTCATCTTTCTCCAAAAGGTCTTTTCACTTCTTGATCTACATATTCTGTAACACATCACCTTTGCTAAATTTGTTTTTGAAGTAAGTCTTTCACTGAGTTAATATAGGGTATAAAATCAAGTCCTGTTTTTAAAATCAAGGACCTTATCCAGACCAGGATATCCACAATTCCAGAAGTTAAAAACACTAGTTCAGCTCATTTCCTTCAATCTGATGGCCCCTCATTCTTCCTCATACAGCTGAAAGAGGAAGAGCATTCAATCAACTTTTCAGCTTTATGAATCTCTCCTCCAGCCTTCCTCACAGATCCATTCAGAAATCCTTCAGGTATGTTTCCAGCATGAAGTAGCAAAATAGACTTCTGTTAAAACTGAAGAGTTAGCTATTTGCACACCAAATCACTAAATAAGGTGCAGGGAAGTCTCTTAACCCAGACTACAGAAGTACAGACTCAGAGGTACATATCTTGAGCTTTCCTTGGAAAGGATGCAGGAGAAGGAAAAGCAATCTTCAAACAGATTGTTCCTCTTGCAGACAAAAAGCCCTTTCTTAAAATTAGGATATCTCAAGGAGGGAATTAATGCTTCACAAAGTCAGAGGCAACTGGTTTTTGATGAATTTGTAAGTGAAAACATAGTAGCCTCTACACAGAGAAAATAGGGCAGAGGAACAAAGACAGACAATCAGAAAAAACAAAAGTAAGAAAAAACTAGGATAAGGTGATAAAAACTGTCCACATGCGTGTAAAGACAAACCAGGACAAATAAGCTTATCTTCCTCCTTTAAGTGGTTACTCACTGGGGGAGGGGGACAGTAAAGTTGAGCTATTTAGACTACAGTAAGACTTTGGATGTCTTGTAACATTCCCATAGTATACTATCACTACAATGTAGATTCAGCAAAACCACAGGCTTTTTTCCCCCCCTACTTGTGTACCAAATATACTGAAAGAGCACACACGCCATCCAAGTCTGGCAGAGTGCTATCACCGTGATATTATGCAATGTTTTCATTAACTCAGATGGTGAAACAGTATGTTTATACAGTTTATGGACAAGGCTGAACTGGAAGAGTTTGCAAGCACTCTGCTATGAATTGTCATCCTGCCTTCCAAACTCAATAAACTGGTAAAGCGATCAGAAGTCATTAGAACGAAGTTCAGTAGAAGTAAGAGCAAAGCTCTAAACTTGAGAAAGGAAATAAAGGTCCAAACACACAAAAGGAAGTAACAGACTAGGCAGCTACATGTACTGCAGAAACTAAATCCTGAGGATATCATGGATCAAAGCTAGGTAAGTCAATAAATTATTACTGCAGAAAGAAAAAAAAAATCCACAAAACAAAACTCACACTCCGGGAAATTTTTACAAGAGCACTGTATATGAGAAAGGGAGATGAACCATTCTTTTCATTGTCACCATTGAAGCTTCTGCTGAAGGAACGTGACACTATTCTGAGCTGCTTCAGCACTGTCTTCAAGAACCCCAGTGCAGAAAGGGTGAAGACAAGCAGCCCTCACTATTGTATCTACTGCATTGTCTAGAGCTGGTGTAGAAGTAGTTAGATGAACGTGTTTAGAGCCATAGCTGCCTTTCTACATTAACGCTCCAACTGACGGATAGGTCCAGAATGAAGCTCATGGGCAAGTCCTGTGAATCCCTGCTCGCTGTGCCTTTGCACTGCAAAGGAAGGAAGTCTACATTCTCACTTGCGCTTTCAAAGCCTTCACCCCTCATCCTCGCTTGCAGACTGGCTCTGCCAGTTTGCCTCGCAATGCTCCACATTTCATTTCCTCCATGCTGCTCTCCAATATTTAATGTCTACATTTTCAAGTTTTCCCTATTATAAAGGGAGGTAAGTTATCTCTGCCTCCCACAAGACTTTCTCCTTGTACTTATATTCATCCCTCTCACCTCCCTAAATGTAAATTTAAATTTAACCCCCCCCATTAAATAAGGGGTTGCAAATTTAGACCTCCTCTTTCTTCCCCTGTACTGCCCATCTTTGTTGGTGACGATGAAAATCTTATGTGGTAGTATGATAAAAGCTAAACTATACCTTGTCCCAATATGTCTGGGCATTATGATGTTGTTAAGTATAGTTTTAAGCTTAATTCTAATTATAAGAATAATATATCTCTGCTACAAATGGATTCTAATATCATTACTGAGGCGTACGAAAATCCCATTTTGAGTCTTTTAAAGTCTGTTTCCTCACGCTTTACTTGTGTGCTGATCTGCAGACTTCTCAAGATTTAAGGTCTGTGGAGAAGGTGTAGAAAAGTGAAGACTGTGGCAAGCTGAGCAGTCTGCTTCACCTCTGTCCTTTGCTATTAATTTGCAACGATTGGAAGCAGGTGACTGCACACTTGACTGCTTGTATCCTGTCGTGCAGCTGCTATGCAGAAAGCAGCACATGCAAACATTTGCATGATTCGTGCCTCCTAAAAGCGTCTGTGGGCCGCATGTGGCATTTAGGCAGCACTTTCACAACCCCCTTTGTGCGTGGTATTACTCTATTACACTAGCACACAGTTAGGCTAGAGGCATTTACAAAAACGGCTGTGAATATTCTCCAGTTTTTGTCAAGGTCAACGATTGACTTAAAGATTCTTTTGTTAGATAGCTTAAAAGAATTAAGTCACTACTTCTGAAAGGTGTCACCCAGTTTATGACAGTAAAATGTACTGTAATATCAATATATTAACTGGTGGCTTTCAAGAAAACAAAGCAAAAAAAAAAAACCAAACACAGAAACAACCCTAATAACTTGCTTGCTTTATAGATTTGCCCCTCTCCACACCAGATTGGTTTAAAAAGGCATATGATCACTTCTTATACAAGAACAGCTTTAAAAAAAGCTGCCAATATTCTAATTTTTTCTCTCTACAGACAAAAAAAGACAAAGGTCATACAGAGCATTTGAATTGCTAGAGCAGAGTATTTTAAAGCTGCAGATATTGACTTGGGTTCTATCTGATTATTCTGAAATTTTATTTCACCTTGACAGCAGACAGTTTTCAAACTTCAATGTCTGATCTTAAAAACTAAAGATATTCTAGAAATAACCTGCTTTGCAGCAGTCAATCCAGGCGAAGGTTTCTTAGGTATAAGCAATTAAGAAACCAGCAACACATAACAGAGTGCCTATGTCAAATCTCTAGCACTCAAGTCACATTAATTTATGCATAAAATTGCAATCAGCTCTGTACTACATATGTGCTATTGCCACAGCAGCATATAATGCATTTATACCTTACAGCATATACACATATAGAACCCATCCAAGAGTGGTCATTTATGCAGTGCCTCTATCAGCAAACACGTCATTAACAAACCTAATTAAGACAAGTATGTCATGTAAGTGTTGGCATTTTTTAAGACATTGATATTTAAGCTATATTAAAGCGTTTCTCAAAACACTGAAGTGATTACAGAACAAAAAGAAGGTTTTTATAACTCAAAGCAACCAGGTAAACAATAGCATCATCAAAAGCTTTAAGAAATCCAAATACCGAAGCAAGGGTTCTTTTTTTAAAAAATAACGCCCCAAATTCCACGAGGAGCATTCAGAAGCTTTACTATTAAAAAAAAAAATCTTGTTTTAACAGGAATCAATAATCACTGATCATGCGGTTCAAAATAGCAGTCATGACATATTTTCAACTCTAGGGGCATCAGCAGCTGTTGCTGCACTGCAAAAAAGCTGAAGTGTTATAAACATATACGTAGACAGCCGACTTTTATTTTTCTGCGAAACCTGGTATTGGTAACCAAGATAGGATCAGTAACGAAACGATCGTGAAAAGTTAGTATTTCAGCATGCTTCTTACGATACATCTCCTTTGCAACTGGAGCAGATTAAAAAAAAATACGCTCAGGTTTAAGTTACGGTTATTTTCAGGGTGTTTTGCGGCTACACTTAGATATTTTTATACCTAGGCTGACACCGTATATAGACGCCCGATTTATCTTTGCCAGACTCCCGCTTCAGTACCGCAGTCCCGTGCGAAAAGGCTGCCCGCATCCCACATACCAACTGCACCATTTGCCAGAGCAAAAGGAGTTTGCCTCAGCGCTCGCCTCTCCTCCCTCCGCCGGGGCGAGACACTGCAGCGGCAGGCGGAGGCAGAGCACCGCACGGGCGACCCTCTTCAGACCAGCCCTTGGCAGCGGCGGCGTTTCCTCAGCTGAACCCTGCTACCTGTGTTCTCGCCCATCCCCCAGACTACACAGCGCAGGACAAGGAAACGGACTAATAATACCCAAACAAAACACCAGGCTACTTCCAATTCTAGACCCAAACAACAACCAAAAAAAAAAAAAAGAGAGAGAGAGAGAGAAAGAGAAATCTTAATAAGTTGTTTACCTCGTTCTGGCTTCATTTTCTCTGTCTGCTTCTTCAGAGAGCTCTGAAACAAGCTTATATGATTTTTTTGTTCTTCTCAGGAAGACTCACTGACGCTGCCTCCAGCTAGTTTTTTTGTTAGTTTGTTTTGGTGTACAAACAAGGAAACGAGCCCCAGCCCCGCTCCCCGGGGCTCGCAGGCTCCCGCTGCTAGCAGCGAGGCCTCCTGGCACCCATCGCGGCGGCGGCCGGCGAGCCCGGGCGCAGCCGCTTGCCAATGTGTCCTTCCTTGACACAGCGCCCGAGCAGCTCTATTTATAACCTGCCGGGGAAAAAAATCCCACAACAACAAACCCAAACTCCCCCCCCTTCCCCCCCACAGCTCTAACAGCCTCTGAGTCACCGCAGCCCCGGGCGGCCTCCGCTCCCCCCTTACCTGCGCCACAGCGGGCGGAGAAGGGACCGCCACCCCCCAGCGCCCCCTCCCCACCACCACGGCTCACAGCGCGGGCCGGAGCCCCCCGGGCCTCCCCGCCGCCCCCCGCAGACCCCCGCGGCCGCCGGGCCCGGCCAACGGCCCGCCGGGGCCCCGCGCCGCGGCTCCCTCACGGGCTCATGCTGCGCTACGCGGGGGAGGGGGGGGGTTCCCGGGGCGGCACTGCGGGGCGCGGCCCCCTCCCGAGCGCGGCCCCCTCCGCCGCTTCACCCCAAACACACAGTCTCCTCCTCCCGCCGCCGCCGCAGAGCGGTGTTTTCCATGGCTGCCTCCTGCCCTTCCTCCTCCTCCTCCTCGCTGCTGACTGACTAGCTCCCCTCCTCTCCGCCCGGCACGGCACGGCTCTGCCTCTCGCCGAGCGGGTCACACACATCACACCCCGGCGCCGGGCACGGCCGGGAGGGGGCGCGGGGCGCGGCGGGGCCCGCTCCGCCCGGCTGCTCCGCCCACGGCCCGGCGCGGAGCAGCTGCCGGCCGGCCGGCACCGCCAACGGCGCCGCCGCCTCCCCGGCCCGGGCCGCCGCCGCGGACACCGCTCCGCGCTCATCCCCCGGGGCGGCGCGGCCGCGCCTCGCCTCGCCGGTCAGCGCAGCGCCCGCCCCACGTGGCGCGGCCGCAGCCAATGGCCGCCCCGCGCTTCCGGCCGGGGCGGAACCCGGTTGTCATGGCAACGCAGCCCCGCTCGGCCCGGGCCGGCCGCCTGCAGCGGGCCAGCCGGCGGCCCCGGCCCCGGCCCCACACACCGGCCTCGGCCCCACGCACCAGCCTCGGTCCCTGCCCCGGCTCGGCCCCGGCCCCACACACCGGCCGGGGCCGGACTCGCACCGCCCCCCTTCCCGCTGCCCTCGGCCGCTCGGCGGGCTCCCCTGTCCGCGCAGCCACGCACCTGCCTGCGCTCTCGCACCCTGCGGTTCCGCACAGCGAGGCCCGCGCTGAGGATGTGGGCGTATATATGGGTGTCTGCATGGGTGTCTACGTGGGTGCTTCCGTAGCGATAGCTCGCGGAGTCCGCTCAGGCCGCGGCCCTAAGAAGTGTGAATGGCTGCAATGGCTGCACGGGCTCGAGGACGTGGCCTCGGCCGGCAGCTGCGGCCGCCCGGGCGCCGGCGAGGGGCTGCGAGCGAGCGAGCGAGCGCGCCACCCGGCCGCCTCGCGCCACCACCCGCGCGACCTGGCTGTGCTCGGCCCTGGCTTCACGCTGGCAGCTGCCAGAGAAACAAGGGAGTCAGCTGTGCTGCCGCTCTGCAACACAACTGCCTGAGTCCAGCAGAAACCGCCAAGGGAAAGCCCAAGAGACACCCCTGCTGCTCTACGGAGGCCTGGGTCGGAAAGGCGGTGGGGTAACGCAGGCCTCGCTGGCTTCATCGTGGTCCTGTAGCCCGGGTACGCGCAGACACATCCCCACCGCCAGCGTGACCGGCCGTTACACTGGCAATGCCACTGCTATTACTGTTTACCAGCGCGTCCATCTCCTGGGCTGAGCCCTACGGGGCAACGCTCCCCCCCTAGGGCAGCGTTTATAAGTGTGGACCTCTGCGTCCTTTCTGCAGAGAAACATGGCGCCGGCTGTTGGGTCGTCTCCCCATCCTACTCCAGCGCTTCCGAGGACGGTCCTCCCAGGTGTGCACCCACCTCAGACCCCCGGAGCCAGCCTCCTGCGCCTCACAGCTGGCTGAGCAGCCACCGAAAACATCACAAAGAGCTTAAAATGCCAGAGCAACTCAATTTGACATCCTCTGGCATACATAAACTGCACCTATTCCCCTTTCTGGTGTCAGAAGATGCACGTCTTTATACTGGGAGGGCACTCTGGAGAACAGAGGTCCAGTAAACATGTCCCTGATGTCAGCCATACCCAGCAGTACACCGACAGGTGGGAGGATATCACGCGCAGGGCTTTGATATGACACTCCTAAGTACCTGACTGTCCCTCCTGCTGCTGTGTGACTGCTGTAGGCTTGTTTGGTAATTACAGATTTCAGAGCTCTGTGCCGGATGCAATATAATTGCAAATGTGGCAATCTAGGATTATAAAAGGAGGAATTTGAGCAGTAAATAGTGTTGCAGTACGTCTATGTGAAGTTCAGCATGACTACATGCAGCGTGATTCAGCCACCTGTCAGATCCTCCTACTGGTGGTACTCCTCTTAATGAAAAGTCACATCCTTTAGGCCACCAATTGCTGTTAAGACATTGCAAATCAGTATGTAGCTTGTTCTAATATTGGTTTTACAATCAAAACCAAATCTTTCTTTCTACAGTTTAAATACAACTGTAACTATTTAACTGTTATGCTTCACATAGTAATGTTTAATGTTTTTTAAAGCCTTAATCTCAGTTTGGTACATTAAAAAAAAAAAAGACATCAGACACAAATAGGCCCAACTTCCCAGAAAATGCTTTCTCAAGGCACTTTTTCCACAATGGTTTATTCTTAATTAGTGATCCAAATCATAAGGCAGTTTCCAGTTACTTCACAGTTCCTCTCAAGAGTGCAAGCCAGCAAGAAGCGTAGGTGCCAGCCTGAAAACCTTTTAACACTGAACAAAAAAAGAATAAAAGAAAAAGAAAAGAAAAAGAGGGAGAAAAAGAGAAAGTTCTAGGGCATATGAGAAGAGTAAGCCAGGTTTGACGTGTCCGAGTCTACATGGCTGTGTAGAAGATTTCAGGGTCAGCTTTTCCTCCTATTGAGTCGATCCATTTCTGGACCCATTTCTGGACCTAGCAAGCAATGGAATGGGATATTATAGGCTTCAGGTCCTGCTTCACTTCAAAACAAAGGAGAAAGTATGCTTCACTTTTAACCACATAGACATATAACAGATCTAAAAAAAGCCCAAACAGACTAGAAAACTGAGAATGATCAGAGAGATCTAATTATACAACATAATTCATGTATAATATTAATGATAGCATAATAAGGATGAACATCCCTCCAGAAATGGCAGGCTCAGTTTGGCTAAGTTGACTGAAAATGGCTTGAACTCATAGCTTCACTCCCAGTCAGCTACTGAACAATGAACCCTGCACAAATACACAGAGAAAACACAACATAAGAGGATTCAATTGTGAGCATTTGCAAACACGTATTTGGGAATCCTTTGAGAACAAAAGGACAGTACTGAAGTGCATTTCTGACCTGAGAAACTGTACATGAAGTTAAAACATCTGAAAAATGCATGGCTGAGTTGTGCATCGCACAAAAGCAGGATTAGCCTAGAAACACTAGCAGAACTTGACCCTCCCACCATCAAGTCCAAGCCAACACAAGCGCTTACAGAGCTGAGTTTCCTATCCGCTTGTCTCATGGTTGATTAACTTTGGTATCTATGCAGGTGTGACCTTAAGCTGCAGCTTTTGCACTGTTATAGTGTCTCTCACACACGCAGCCTGTGATGTTTAAAAGTGCGAGTTTCTGTGGCAGCCTCTTTCTAAGTGCAAATATCGATACAGCCTCTCTACTGGGGTCTTTTCACAAAATTTGTCGGAGCTTTGTTCTCTTAAGAACACTATCCATAGGTCACGCTTGGCTGGAACTGGCCACTGGATTTACAAAATCACTAGTTGGGGCAGCATGACAGCATTATCACATAGGCCTTGTTCCTATGGAAATGAAGTTTTACAAAATAGTTTCTTTGAGATAAATATATGGCTGCGTTTTCTTTCAGAGCTTTGGCACTTCATGCATTTAGCATGATCTGTGCAACGTGGAACAAAGAGTATTTTAGGCTACATCCCTAGGTGTCTTCTATGCGTTAATTGTCAAAGAAGTGATGTCTGATGCAGCAGATCAAGATTCCTATGATTCCTGGGGACAATTACTGCCTGTCAAGTGACATGGCACAACTGCTTTGGCATGGCTACCTTTGTGGTATAAAGCCACCATGCTTATGAAAATATTACAGCCAAAGGATGAAGTAAGACAATCTGAAATAGAATAGGAAATACAACATACAATGAAACACAATTGAAATGCGCTAAAAGAGCCCTACAAAGTGCCAGCTGTAATGTAAGTGTCGCCAGTAGCAATCACTTTGGAAAAAGCATTCAAATAGAAATGAGTTTTGTGTTTGTAGGCATTTATTAATCCATAAGAACATAAAAGCCAGCTGTTACTCAAACTGAGGAAATTATAAACCAATAAAATTAAAATATTAATATGGTCTGAATGTTCCGTTTTAGTGGTTATCACCATTTTGGGTTTTGTTTTTAATTCATCAATATACACAGATAAATGGATCTAGTTGAATGGGAGACCCCTATTTGTCATAATTCTTTCAAGATATCTACAAGCACAATAACAAGGATAGTTTTAAAAAAATCGTCCTTGTCTCCTCCATGTGTCTGCTTTCCTTTGTGTTGTGGCCACTGGCTTCCCCCTCCAGTGCTTCTGGGTAATATGTTTTAGCCCCATTCATCTTTAGCAGCTGGATTTAAATATTTTGTAGTAGCATCAACGTAATAGGATTAAAATACGCGTTGGAAATGCCCAAACTACATTTCCCATCCTTATAATTATAATTTTTAAGTCACATGCTTCATGAGGTCCTGCAGAGATACCTGGTTGGCGTTAAGGCAGCATATCCAGCGCTGGGGAGAGCCGATGGCTCTCCTGCTCTGGGCTCATCGCCAGCTGGACAGCAGTTCCCCCAGCACAGCTCTCAGGTCTCACCAGCCTAATCCAGAACAGCCTCGAGGTACCTCTCAGCTACATTTGGGGCTTGTCTCAGGATCAAAGGGAGAAGAAAACAAATTCATCGCAGCTTTTTATTTTGACTCCCCAAACACAGATCAGCATGTCAGCAAGTCTGGCAAAATGGGCTATATTCATATAACACAATACACTATGCTATGAAAACTCTGTGTACTGGTTATATTCCAATAGGGTTATACCTAGGGATAGGAAATAAAAATCTTCAACCCAGGATCTGTAATGTTAGCCCATAACAGTATTTGGGCATTTAAATAAAAATGGTCTGATTTTCTAAGGAAAAAATCACCTCCAGCTCCCATCGACTTCAGCAGGATATGTCAATCCACAGCATTTCTGAAAACCAGGCCACCTCTGTTCAGGTACCTAATTATGGAATTAAGAACCTAATTTTAGATACTTATGTTCGAAAATTTGGGCCTGTGGGCTTGATTCTCCATTTATTACATCAGCTCTCCCTGCTATAAACACTTCAAGTCAGTAGACTTACTTCCACAGGAAACCTGTTTCACCACTGGAAAATCAGGCTCTATGACAGAGGGGAAACAATAATATTTTGTTTGGTTTCTTAGGAAAAACACAAATCATGGTGCAGGCGCTAAATATTTTGAAGAGAGTAAACAAATATAACAAGTGTAAGTCAACAGGTGGTCTTGTGTGGTTGCTAACACCCCAGTGTTTGCTAACGTACAAGGATTTACCTTTTCATACAGCTCTTACCAAAAGCCTCCAGTTTCACTACTATTTGGTCCTTTTAAAGACAAGATATCTAGTTATTATCATGTTCTCACCCCCTAAACTCACTTTTTGGAACTAGTAAAACAGCATCGGATTTTTTTTCCCCCAGGTGCTCTCAAATTTCTTTATTTTCTGAGTAGTACTTTCTCACTGGACACACAGCCAACGCTGTTGAAAGGGAACTGTGAAAGCAGCAGCGCGGGAAATCGGGCTCCTCACGCAAGGAAAGAGCATGCTCCTTGCCAGAAACGATCTCCTGTGCGCGATACTCTGCTGCTTGACCGTACGGGGTCACGTTCGGGGGATTCCCTTAGCTGGAAGCAACCAGCTGCCTGTCCTGCGCAGCTCCTGCACAGCCCCGGTCATCGGCAACGCTTGTGCCCGCGCCAATCGTGGCAGCAGTCGCGGACGGTGGCACCTTGCAGGATGGGACCTCTCTACTGCTGTTCTGGAGGCCTTCTTTTTGCCGACGGAAAGTAAGTCCTTTCATGGGTTTCCATAATTCACTTTGGAAACAGTAACTCACATAATCGCTTCTCTGTTGACACAAACCTCAAATGATGTTTCATAAACAGCGTGCGCTTCTCGAGTAACTACGCTGGGATGCATAACTGGATACCAGCTCAGAAAGAGACTACTGCTGTCTCATTAAAAGCGGTGATTGGCGGTAATGGAATTATAGAAGTGTCAAGGTAAAGATATGTAAAGATTCTGCTTTATATAAAGAATAAAACCTGTTCTATATAAGTGTTAATCTAGGAGGATAATTACTCAGTAAGTCTGCAACAATTACCCTTCATTGCATCAGCACTTGACTAATCATGCAGTAATACAGTAGAAAAGTAAACGATCAGAAATTAATGATTTATTCACAAGTAGAAAGAGAGGGAAATTCTTCTCTTACATAGAAGGATCTTTCTTTGACTGCAATGTTCATTTTAGACCGGAAACACAGCATTTTCCTTCAATGTTTTTCAAAGGGATTGCAAGTTCACTGATGAACACTAAAAAAAAAAAAAATACAGGGAAATATATCAGAAAATATATAGGTTTCCATGTTAAAATTAAAGCTTTTGTAGCAAGAGCCACCCCTAACATTCCCTGAACAGAAGCTACAGAATTTTGGCAAGAGAAACAAGATGTCACCAACAGCGAAAGCGTTTTAGGGAAAGTAGAAATGCAGGAACTGTTTGCAGTCTAGGTCCTCTCTTGCCACTCGGCATTATCAGTTTACTTTTGAGCAGGTACATCCAGAAGCCATGCATCAGCTACTCATTTCAGCGATCCCGCAAGAAGCCAAACACCCCATCCATGTAACTGCAGTGGCCAGGGAGCACACATGCCACTTTCAAGGCAGTGTTTGGAATTTCGCAGCGCTGGGTTTGCTATCGCCAGTGGCTTGATCTGTCTTGTAGTAATTCCCACATGCCGTTTTGCACAAGCGACTGCACAAAACCAATTGTTGGTGCAACTCCATGAGCGAGGCGTTCACAAAGTTCAGCTGTCGATGCCTCCGCCAGCTGCGTTTGCCTTCCCTCTCCTGCTCCCGGGCCCAGCAGCACCGCTCCCCCGTCACGGTCTGTCACTGTCCCCAAAAAAGCCCCAGGCAGCTGCTCCCGGCTCGGGCAGCCCTCGCAGCAACACGGGGCTCACGTCACGCCGTTTGCCCTCTCACTACGGGCTCCTCGCCTGGAGCTTGCACCGCCCCAACCTTTTTGACAGGCTTTTCTCCCCTGCTTTCTGAAGACTCCTCACTGTGTGTATCCCCTTTCAGGCAGGCCTGAGCTCAGCTGGGCACGTCCTCGCCACGTGATCACCCGTTTGGCAGAAAGGCCCAGCAGTCAGGGAGCCCCCTGACTCTGAAGGGCGGCCTCCTCGCCCCTCGGCAACATGCTGAAGAGCTACTATAGCTACCCTGCGGGGAGCGTGTGGAAACCACAGAGGACTTTCCACAGCCACTGTAAATGAAAAGGGTAATTCCTTTTTAGAGAGACGCGATCACCTTGCTAGAACAAGCCCGGCCTACAGTTCCACCCAGGCTAAATTAACTCCATAACTCCTACCGGACTTACAAGAGAGCAGGGCAGGAAAACAGCACGTTGTTAAATACAGGGCAATATTTAATGTAGCCACGTGCGTGGTTTACAAGAGAAGCTGCATATCATTTACTGAAGCGGTCAGTGAGCTGGGTTTATTAGGTAAATACCAGAGTCATTGCAAAACTGCCATGGCCTTGTTCTAAAAGTTTTTAGTGGCATATTACTAAATGTTAATAGTAAAGACTGAATACAAAGAGCACTGAACAGGAAGGGCCGCACACAGATAGAGTCATCTGAACTGATTTTTCAATAGAGAAATATGAAAATCGCAGATTCAAGTGGCACTACTTCCCAAGGTTTTTTTGGTTTGTTTTTAAATGAAAATATAGCTCTAAAATTCCACTCATTAGCTGCTCTTAAGACCTGTGTAATTGTATAATCTGTAGTGAAGAACATGCTTGGCTCCCTGGCCGACACAGTTGGTGATATCACCCTTATGGGCCCAGTTGCACTCTCCATATAAACCAAAATTCACGGATAAAAACCAAGCCCAAGTGCAATGTTTGCAAACTTTAATGTAGCTAAGCAAAAACAATTAATCTTTTCAGGTATCTTGTGCAGGCATAATGGCAACCACAGAAAAAAAAAAAAAAGACTATTAAACACTGAAAGGCCTCATTCTACTTTACTACATAAAAAAAAAAAAAATATATATATATATAGGTGTCTGGCAAGTGTCCTCAATGGTGAAATCCTTGGCCCACATACAAAGGTCAACTGCTTTGTACAGGAGAGCTAGGATTTCAACTCCGGCTATATTGGGTTCTGCTTTCTCTGCTACATTCACATGGGCTACACTAGTTGAATTAAAACTTTAATTCTTAAAGTTGATTTATTCTCATGTTGTATAACATTATTTGAGGCGAAAGGAAGTTGACATTTATTCAAGGATCTCAAAGGCATGAAATGCCATACGGGTACTGAAAAATTAAAATTGCAGTAAATGATTAAGTTGCTCACTTTCATATACCAATTAAAACATGAAGATGAAAAAGGTCCTAGTGTATATGTTTTGGCCCACTTTAGGAGCAAAGTAAATCTTTACTTAATTAGGGTATGTATTTTTTTAAACTAGCAATACAGTTAGAATATTGTAGCTGTATGTTTGCTTATATTACTTTTGGCTCCTTCAGAATTTCTTCTCGGTTAATTTATTTTTCCTTTAAGTTGTTTAACCGGGTCTCTTTCTTTGCACAAAACATTGGCGACTTCTCTGCCTCAAAAACACAGGCCCCGATTGTTCTCTGCTTACACCAGCACAAATCAGCAGTGCTCCCACTGCAGTCTATACAATTACATCGATGTAAAGACGTCAGAGAGCAAGCAATCAAAGCCCTTGTTTCAAAGTTAGTTTTAGTAAAAGAACCCAACTAAATAAATAAATAAAAAGATGAGCACAGAACACATTTGTTTTCCTTCTCAACTGAAATGTCAAATAAGTGCTCTAATCCTGGCATCAGATCTGTGTGGGATTTGCACACATGGATCACATTGCAAGAGCAGGGCCTTAGTCACAAATGATCACGATAAGCGTCCATTTCCTTAATCTGATTTGAAGAAAGGGGGAGGGTTTTCCCGTGTTTGTTCACTGTCATTGAAACTACTTTTTTCCACTGTCTAGAGCCAATAACAAACTGTCATCAACTATTAGCAAGAAAGTTCCAGCAAGAAATACACGCTGCATGTAGAGCCATTCCTCAGCTTTGCTTCATCAAGCCAACCACTACGCACATTTAACGCTTTCAAATCTTTTCCTGTTTGACCAATAAAAGAAACTTTGTACCAAGACTTACTTTTTTCCCCTCCCTCCTTTTTGTCTGTAGAAAGATGCCTTGCTGGTGAGAGGTAGCGAGCGGTGAGCCAGGGGAGGGGATGCGTTTGCAGAGCCCCAGGCTGCAGCACCCTTGGACTGCTCCAGCTCGCAGCAGGTGCCTTCGGACCCCCCAGGCAGCCTCAGCTTGTCAGGACACAAGCCGTGCAAAGTCGGTTTTCTGCAGCTTCCTCTATAGCTCCAACTGATATAGCACTGACCTTTAAACCCTGCCTTCTGCATTTGCCTCCATTATGTTTAAAAAGCTGGGTCCTCATTGCAATGCCCTAACTATGGCCGTCTGCAGCCGGATGCGTAGCCCGTGTTCAGCCCTCGTGCAGCCGCCCACGGCCGCTCGTGCCCTGGGGTGCCTCCGACGCAGCGGCGAATCCCACCGCTCGCCTTGGGCCACACAACAATTCATTGCTCCCGGCCCTTCACGTTTCCCCGTCTCCTCCTGCAGCGTTCCCACTTGGACGAGGTGTGCGGTTTTTGTCGCCTTGCAGGACCAGCGGTTTTGATCATGGGCTATCCCACCCACGCCACAGCTCTCCCAAAACTTCCTCCAGCCCCAGTTCTAGGCAATCGCCTGCCACTGCCTCCACAGCACCCGTGCAGTGTTAGGAAGGACTAAGCCTGGGCTAGTTGCACGAGATAAGCCTGCCTGGTCTCGCTGACACACCCTACCCCTCAAAGGGTTTTCATTAGAAATTTCAAATGGAATGATTTACAGATGAAATCTGAACTGAAATTGCAGTTTTTGGAGTCATTTCTCCAGTACAAAAGGTACTATAGGTGTTAATCAGTTCTAGTTAGATACGTATTACCTAGCAAAAGGGTAATCTAAAATTTGTTTATAAAATGATACATTTGGGCTTCTGCAGCACAGAAAAGCTGCTACAGTTTGTGTGGAAAAGAAATTCAGAGATTCCCTTGTGCTTCTCAGAGGTGAAGGAACATACGGACAAACTAGAAATGAAAGAAACTAGAGAGAAAAACAGTTTCAGTTATGGATAAAACCATTATATGAAGTAGGAAAGTGAGACTGATCGGCTTCGATTAGCCCGTGGCACCACCGGCCTCCCCCGCTCTGCTCCTGTCTGCAGGTACTGGGGACTGCCGGGGACCACGAGCAGCCCGGGCCGTAAAGAGAAGCTATACGGACGGACGGAGGATGCCAGGAAGACAAATCCGCGTTTCTTCAGCCTTTCCGTAGAAGCTAAACCCTGCCTCACCTTTCCAGGGGATCCGCGTGAAACTCCCAGGCACAGCGAACCATGCGAGCTGTCATAAAACCTGACTTAGCGTAACTAGGAAAGCCACCCCTGGGGCCACGGAAACCCATCACCTGCCTAGCGCACGCGGGAGCCGTGCTTAGAGACGCGAGGCGGTGCCGGGCTCCCGCCTGCTGCCGCTGCGCCCCCTCGGACCCCGGCAGCCCGGGATCCCGCGCCCGAGAGCAGCCGGCAGCCCGCGCCCCGAGGAGCGGGGCGCTGCCAAACGGGCAACGCTGCCTTCCTTATGCATGTGACCGAGAAAGGCAGCATTTACCTCCTGAAATAGCTTGGATTTAATTATTAACTTTTCATGGCGGATAGAGTCTCTATTGAGTAATGAGGCTCCATTGGGTGCCGCTTGCAGCAGGCACGGAAGAGTATTATTTGCATGGAAGTGGTTGTATCCCGGAAAGACAAGACAGAAACATGTACTCAGACAATAAAAAAGGGAACTGCCTAACTTCCATACTTAAACAAATCAATTATTCATGACTTGCTATTAAATTATTACTTTGTCAGCTACTCAAGAAGTTTGTTAGAACTCATTTTCACCATAATAAAATGCAAATCAAATACACAGTAAACTACATTAAAAAGGTCAAGTTAGCTATGGCTCTTGATGTTCACTCTCTTTTTAAACATCACTGGTCATGCAAAGATGACAAAAAATAGAAGAAAATTAAATAAGTTCAGTCAAAAAGTAGTGTACAGAAATACAGGCAGGGAGAGAGAGAGACAGGAAATGCAGATTCACAACAGCTACCAGTAAAGAGCTTAATCTCTTCATAGCAATTCCTTTTTTCCTCTGTCACAATTGTATGATTTCTTGTTTGGTGTGGTAGTTTGAAGCAATAACCTTTTCACATTTGACAAAGGAGCAGGCAATAACGTGTCCCTATACTTCAACATGTGAAAAGAGAGTGTTAATGTTTAAAATATCATGTTATGTGAGAAGGTAACTGTATAGAGGCCAGCAAACCTCAAGCAGAACATGTTGCTTGGAATACTCTGTCCTGAGCAGTATTTCTGACGTGTATAAATACAGAATCAGAATTAGAGGGTTGTTCTAAATTATAATCTGGATTTTCCAAAAATAAACACTATCCTAACCTCTCCCATGTTGGCTTAGCTTGCAGGCCCCTTTTTGGCAGCCATCCCATTGACTTCGCTTGACTCCAGCTGCCTCTGAGGTTCGTTCCAGATTCTTTTCAATCCAATCAAGAAAATTTGAAATAAATGGATAGTGTTAAAGTACAGTTTGCTAACTTATAAAACACCAGGAAAATTGAAAAATTAATAGCAAGATTCTTGTATAAAAAAAGAATCAGGAATAAAGGAAGTATTACTTGAGGAACAGCCCTTTTCCTGTTATGGCTCAGATGTCACACACATGTATGTTTTTACAAAACCCCTTTAAAAACACTGACTTTTCCAAATTTTCAAGTTTAGATTTGTCATCATGTGTGTAAAGACTACACAGAGCACAGACCTTCTAAACAGTCTATTTTGTTTTATATGCATTAATCGCTTTTGCTGTCGGCCGGAGGGAGATGTATTACCAGCAGGATAATATATAAAGCAAAGTGCCATCTTGCCAGGCTGCGCAAGGTAATCATATTCTGTGATTTTTATAGCACCTTTTCCCTAAGGGCCACAATGCATTTTACAAGTAAGATTGAATTAAGCTTGTCGGCACTCTCCATGGGAGGTAAATATTTCTCTTTATGTTGAAGAAGGGAAACTGAGGCGTCGGTATTAAGTCCCCAGCGAAACACTTAGCTGCATGCTTTCAGCCCTTGAAACTTCTCACATGATTTAATTAAACACATACTCAAGTGTTTTGCTGGAGCAGTGCCTCAGAAAGATGCTATCGCCACACTGCAAATCTATTCCACAGCTGGGAAAACACGGCAGGTTCCCAAACACTCGCCCCTTAATGACAAGAACTTTTTTCCCACCCTACTGTTCTCCCTAGAGATAAGATCACATCTTACAAGGCCCACGTTGAAAGCAGAAAGTTCATTGTCATGTTGTTGCGTGAGCCCACGTGCTTCATGGGAGTCCTCGTCCAGATGGGAAACTCAACTGCGAGGCAGCATGGGGCCCTAAACTCCCAAACTTTGGTGTCTGTGAATTGACTTACTACAACAGGAAAAGAGGGCTTAATACTGGACAGTTTGGTGTTGAAAGTGTCAGAATGTGCTGTTTTGATTAAGCGTATTGGCATGGAATTCAGCATTTCCAGATACACAGTGGAATTTCTAGTCTACGAATGTTTGACAGTTCAGGTGTGTGTCTTGAGTTAAAAAGCCAGTAGTTAGCTGATGCCCAGAGCAGGAATCCCGGCCAGTGCTCAGCTCCGCGTGGGACAAGTCTCCGAGCCACCTTGGGCTCCCACCGCAGCCCAGCTTGGCTCTCCCACTCTGCATCCCTGATGTCCAAAGCCCGCTCCTTGGTACCTCTTCCATCCCATTTCCCCAAGCCTTTGCCCAGCTTACCTCTGATCACATAGACATGCTTTTCCACCTCCGATTTGGCTACGCATGGTCCACCACACTCAGTCGCACCTTTGGGTCCCTGGTGGCGGGCTGCGGTCCAGCTGAGGGCTCTTCATGCAGGGCTGGTTGGTAGCTGTCAGCAAAGAAGAGTGGCGTGCCCGCTCGCACCGAACTGGCTTGATTGTCCTGTCCCAAAACCATTACAACACACACACTAGACCCACACGCGAGTGCCAGTTATGATCCACTTGGTCTTCCACTTCAAAGAGGTCTAAATCCTATTTGCAAGCAGCCTGGTGGGATCACAGAGGTTTACAGCTCTGTATGAGCAGAGACCAAAATCAGCAATGTGGTGACCGCTGCTGCCAGCACCCCTCTGGCTCAGCTCCTTGCTCAACATCCAGGACGTTATCATGACAGACTAGATGTTACCCCATCCAGATACTTTCTTGAATTACCTGTATTATTGCAATTTTGTCAATGTTTGGAGGGTGCAAACCTCTCAGAGCAGCCCAGTGGCAGGTGCGGAAGGATTCTTGCTGTGCCCCTGCTGCCTGGGCATTTCTGGAGAGCCTGGAGGCGAAGGCTTTCAGAAAGGCCTTCTGAAAAGGACCTGTATTAGACTCCAGCAAAACACTGCTCTTACCGAAGCCATACCTGAGAACCCACCCGAAGTCAGGACTCTGCTCCGCTGGCCCACGTGAGACAACCCCAGCCCCAAAGAGCCAGCTGTCCCAGAGCTGCCTCCTCAAGGGCCCAAGTCCTCCGGCAGGCACCCGTCCCAATGAAAGGTACCATTCCCCTTGCAAGATGTGGTGAGACAGCAAGTGAAGACAAGATATGAGCAACCCCAGGCTGCCGAACAAATGCTGAGCTTGAAAAAAAAGGACCAAATGTTAAAGGAACCACAGCAGAGGAGTCACTATGGCACAGGAATGCAGGCACATTTTCTTACCTCGAGGAAGCCCATCCCTAAAGAAAGTTGTGGATTCCTCACCAGCATTTCGGATCTTGTCATTGCTTTCCTAGCCATGCCAATGACAGTACTAACATCCCAATAAAGTGAGCTTGTTTCTGTCCCTCACTGCACATGACTTCCTGCAATTTAGTGCTCGCCAAGTGAGGCGTGATGTTAAAAGAAAAAAAAAAAAGTGCGGTACAAATAAAGAGCAATCTAAAGCACTTCTAAGATCAAGCGCTTTGAAGAAGCAGGGTTGTATAGTCCAGAGTTTTGATCTGTTTTTAGTGCACATCTCCATATTGATGACCCTTCTTAGAAAGTCTGAAAATGAATCCACTCTTAAATTGACATATAGATGATACATCATTACCTCCATAATATAGACTCTAATTAAAAAGATAGTAAGGGACAATTTTGGTTACCTATTGTGACTGACACTTTGCTTGTGTACTCTTTGCCTCGTCCTAGCTGAGCCTTCCTTTAGGAGGGAACAGAGCTGAACACGCTGCCAACACCCAGCTGACGCAGAGCCCAGCGTTACCTGAAAGACTCCCATCGCCCGTAGTCGGCCTTGCACCAGACACTAACTTCCTACCTCAGATGTACAAACAAACCTTCATTGACTTGAGAAGACTATTACTAATCCCAAACGTTAACATCACAAACTAAACCCTCAAACCTCACGGTATTGATTTTTCAATAAAAAAGAATTACAAGTGATATATTTGGCACATCTTTCTTAACGTACCTTCTGCTTCTGCAGTTTTTAGGGCTTACTGTCCCAACAGTTTTGATTTTCACGGCAAAAACGACAGCTAGCTACATACTGCCTGCCCCTCTCCTCCCAAACGAAAGCCACAAGTCTCCTGTATTTGTGCGCTTCGAGCAGCTGAGGCTTTCGAGAAAGGCTGGTTATTGTGAGACTTCTGATAAAACAGAGAGAGCTGGCGATACAGACGCACTCACATAAATCTGAGAGCAAATTTTTCCTGTGAAACGGAGCTCCTTGGAGCAGGACAGGAGCAACGACGCGAGCAGCACAGCTCAGGGCTGGGCCAGTACCAGGTCAGCCCCACACGGCGCAAGGACTTCACGTCCTTTACAAATCCCCTATGAGTAAAGCACACGCTCATCGCGCGGGATGCGGACTCGTTGCCAGAGGCTCCACATCTGAAGCACAGAGGAGCTGGGCTCGCACCAGCTTTACCGAGACGCCTGCCAAGACTCCAGGTCTGCGTCCAAACCCTCTTCCTGGCTGCTGGCGGAGGGAGCGGGGGCTGCAGCTGAGGCCCATCCCTCTCGTCACACTAGTGAATCGCTGATCCTTTGAGCCTGTCGTGTGATGAGAGGGATGGCCCGCAGGCCCCCTCCCACCGCCTCCGGTGAGGTCTGCCCGGAGAGGAAAGACGGTGGCTTCTCCCCTTTGTATAAAGGCACCTTTTCAGCCACGTTTTTCCTATGGGCTTTCATCCAGACCGGTTCCCGAGCGCATTTCTTATCTCGTGTATTCACTCTGGGGCAGCGGTGATCCGGAGGAGCGGGCTTACCGGGGAGGCCCGTCCTGCTGGGGGCTGCCTCGGCCCGGCTCTCGCGCCCTCGCCGGGCGGCGTGCGCCCCGGCGCCCGGCTGCAGCCCGCCCGCCCTCGCCGCCGCCGCCGCGCTGCCCGGCCCGGGGCTGCCCGGCTCCGCAGCCGGAAGCGCCTGCTGCTTTCCAGCGTGAATCACAGCGGCTCCTTTTCTATTTTCAGTAACTGCTAAGAATATGACAAATTTTCTCTAATCCCCATGAATCCAATAGCTACACAGTCTCTCACTACCATAAACAGCAAAGAAACGTCTAATCCCGAGCTGGAACGGGATCCAGGAGGCTGCTGCTATCCTTCCCTGCATAAAAGAGGTTTTTTTAAAATAAAGGGCCGTTTGGATGAGGCTGCAGAGCCCCAAACGCCAGCCTCAGGTCTATCAGTGTGGGAAGAGGCACAGCTATCACTGGGCTTGGTTTAAAAGGGAAGTACTCAAACTTCCTGCGGTTCAGTAAGACGACTTACACCCTTCCCAGGTCAGCTCCCCTGCCCCAGTGAGATGAGCAAACCAAGGACAAAGCCGGTAATGAAAGTGGGGGGGTTTCACCCCTCCTTCAGGCCGGTCCTTGCTCCCCCGGTTCAGAGCCCCTCGTTTCACCCAACCGGGGGAGCCGGAGCCGGCGCTGGAAAGCGGGCTGCGATGGGAGCGCCGTGCCAGGCGCCGGGCGCGCGGGGGCAGCCCGGCGGTGCCTCCGCTCAGCCCCACGGCCGCCGCTGGGGGCCTCGCCACCCCCTTTCCCGCGCTCCGCCGGAAGCGGGGACCCGGCGCCACGCACCCGGGGACGGCAGCGCTGCCGGTTCGGCACGGCGCGCTGCCCGCGCAGCCCGCACCCCGGCAAACTGGGGCCTCCAAAATCCACCCGGGCACCTAACGTAAAACACGGCCCAGTCAAAGTCTCCCAGCGCGTGATCAGAGACTGAGTCCGCTCGGGGCGGGGGGAAGGTTTAGCGACTGCGGCGCTGGCCGGTTTGGGAGAGCGGGCACGGGCGCAGGCAGCGGCCACGAGCGGGGCGGCGCGTCCTGCTCCCTCACCCTGCGCTCCGTGAACACGCAGGCGGGCTTTCGCCCGGCTGGAGGAAGGGAAATTTTGTGGAAAACGGTCTGCTGAGCACCGGCGACGAGCGTGCCTGCAGCCAGCCCGGGAAAGGAGGTGCCCGTGACCGGAGGCCGTCGTTACAGCTTCGCCGAGAGCTGTTTAACAGCGTGAGAGGAACAGGGGCTAACACAGGGCTCAGAGACAGCACGGTCCAGGCAAGCAGGACGTAATCTCAGTGGTGGTGTTAAATGAAAAAAATCTCCTGGGCACAGCCCTATTTGGCCTCTGGTCCATGGGAGTAAGAGAAAGCTGGGAGGGAAAGAGGGTTCTGTTGCCTCCCTGGAGATGTTATTTCAACTTCCTCTTCGTGTTCATTTAACTTCTTTCTACTGGGGATACACGAACGGTTTTCTAACAGTAGAAACCAAAGGTGGCCATGGAGCTAGGCAGCCAAGACCTCGCCTTCCCGGGACACTGGCACACCACTCTTGCTCATTTAAGAGGGGGCAAAACTCTGCTTGGCCTAAACAGATGCTATCTTACCATAGCTTAGAGAACCAGGGACTCGTGCAGACCTACACTTGCTAAACCTGAACCTGAAATAATACTGGTATCAGTTGCCTGTTCTGGCTCCTTTCACATTCCCACCTGCACGTCCCAGCGAAGGACTTAATATTTTGCCAATGCAGTAAATCCTTACTGCTGTGCCTGTTCGTGGGGACCAGTGCTCACCCAAGAGCGATACGTGCTCTCAATCTCAGACCTTTGCAAGCAGGTGATCTGCTTGTAGCGTTTTCAAAGATATTCTTGGATATTTTAAGTATTTCTTTATTTGATAATAAAATCGCTTGGTAAGTGACTGAGAAGGAAGAAAAATTAAGAAACTGTATCCAAATCTACATTAAAATCCCAAACTCTGCAATCTTTACAGCACTGGCAGCTTGGAGACAGAGCGTGGCTGGCGCTGGGCTGATTCCTACGTGGAATTTCCATAGTTCCTCAATCAATTACATGGAAAAAAAACGCCATTTTAATCAAAACCCTAAGGGTAGATGAAATCATGAGAAAACATGAGCTTTATTGCAATGGATATTGACTGTAACTCATTAAGATGTTAAGGTATTGACATCTCGTTTGATGAGAAAAATGTCTGATAGTGACTGTACATAACTGTGTTACACAGAAAGCCGGTATCAACACATCATAATGAGTAACTAATGATGTCTGTGGCCTAACTGTGTGATTAAAGCAGTATCCTTTGATCTATGTCACTGACTTGATTTAATGCCTTGCCAAGATTGAATTTCTGTGCATCACTAGGGAGATTCGAGTAATTTGAGTAAGTCACTAGCTGCGTCCCTACATCACCGGGGATGCTGGCAGTGAGCACAGTTGCTTCTGGAACAAAACCACCCCGGAGACACAGGCTGCCGAGGAGCGGTCACTGCTCCCTGCTTGCAAAGCCCTCACCTCTGCCGGCCAGGGTCCCGGTCCCCACCACCGACCAGGAACGCTAGTCTTCATTTCGCCTTTTCATCCTCAGTCCCTGCTCCTCGTGGAGCGATGCCATTTGCAAATTTTGGAAGAACCATTGGCTGAGAGGAGCTCGTAGGAAGATACTTTCCTACCTTTTTTCACTTAAAGGTTTTTTCATCTAACCCTAATCTGTCACACTACACCGAACCACAGGATTTTGTGCCTCTCTGTGCTAATCACTGTTGTTTAAACCATTGCACTTGTCCAGTGGAAAAATTCATAAGCGCATATTCTGCAGGAGAGCAACAAGCATACCAGGAATCAAAGCCTGCATGTGACACCAGAGATGCAAAAGCTCCTCCTGTCCTATCACACAAGACCAGTGATATATCATCCCACGTACAACCAAGAATTTGCAGACACAGGCCTAGATTAAGCAGTGTTGCTCTGGGGTTGCAGTTGCCACATTTGTCTTAATATTTCATTCAGGAGAATGTGGCCACAAAGGAGTGGCCACCCTTGGTGAGACCCAAAGGTCCGTCTGCATGACCAGAAGTAGCCCAAAGTGGCCCCTTTGGGCTGAGCACGTGAGCAGGCAAGCGAAAGCTCCCCGTAACGCCCTGCCAGCTTCCGAGCTCTTTCAGTTCAGGGATCCCTGAGCCGAGGGCAGTGTGTGCCCTAGCCGCCACGGAGGATTTCACTCCCGTGAAATGTTTATATTTTAAGTGTTGCAGCAGTTCTTCATAAGGAGGACTACTTTACCTGCTAACTATGACTCATTTTCTCTCCCAATCATCTTAACCTTAAGTGATAATTAGCATCAAAAGCATCATTGAGAATCAAGCTCTGGGTACCTCCCTTGGACAGGAAACTATTTTGCTTGATGAATAGACCATTTTTACAAAGGACTTTTTCCTGTACAGAAATAACTGCATCCTGGCTCCCAGATGCGTGGGTGTGATAGGGCACTCCTGATTCAATCAGCGATTGCCTCCCCGGGGAAATAACAGGAGCAGCTGCCTGAGCAAGAGGGGCTTGGGTGCTTAGCAGCTTCCTTTCTGCTGCTGCAACACTTACAAATGCCATAGCTGGGAGCAAGAGGCCCAGGAGCTGTGGCAGGGCCACCCGGTCACCCACCAGCCCTCGGGCAGGGGCCGTCCTGGCCTTTCCCGAGGGACGCCCTGCCCCACGGCTGCCCTTGGGGCTCTGCCCTGTGTTGTAGGCTTTTAGCACTTCTTGCTAGCTTATAGCAGGGACAGGGGCGCTGCCCCTCCGTGCACAGGCAGCCGAGCCGCAGCCCCTGCTCCACTCGGCCTGCACGAGCACCAGGCTCCAAAGGGTTTGAGCACAAGCAGAAGGAAGTTGCTCCCCCCACCCCCCAAATTAGAGACCTCACATACCAGGTGCAGCTTCTCCCTGTTAGGGGGAGCAAGGGCCACTCAGGCCGCTTTTATTGGCCGGGGTCAATGGAAACGCAGGCCACCTGGGGCTGCAGTGAGCCGCAGCACCCGGGGCCGGGACCAAACCCCCGGCCCCGCTCTGCAGCGTCCGCCTTCGGCCCTGGTGCCGCTTAGGTGCAGCAGAGGCCAGAGGAACGTCTCTCCCCGCGTCGGAGACCTTTCCTCCTGCTGTCTCTGTGCTTCCATTTACGTTAAGTTACTGCTCCGTGATTGAGGGCAGTGAAGCTCGTGTCGTGTTTCTGTGCTAGTCCCGCGGCGGAAAGCCCAGCTGAGCCCACCCAAATGAAGGCTACGCACAGTTGGTTTAAGCAAAGCAAAGCCCTGTTTTAGCGAAACCACCTGGAGCCATGCAGGCAGGGCCGGGCCCCGCTGCCGTCGACTGGCCGCGCTGGGCTGGCTGGCCACAGCTCACGGCCAGCCCGCAGGAGGGGTCGGCTGCCCGAGGAGCCGCCGGCTGGCCGCGGCGGGCTGGGGGTGCTCAGCGCCCCGAAACACAGACCAGGGGATTCAGAAGTGTGATGCCAAACGCAGGGAGGCCAGGGAGGGAGGCGAGGGTGCACAGACGAGCGTGGCGGGTGCTCCTCCGGGCGACGCTGCGGGTTGGCCTCGAGCGGGCAAAGGAGCACGCTGCTGCGAGCAGGAAAGGTACCAGAACGTGAAAATGAAATGACAGCCTGGAAAGAATGAAAAAGGTGAAAGAATCAGGTAGCTCAAGAAAAGCTGAATGCTAGTCAGCGATCCCAGCTGCCCAGAAAATACCGAAACTCCACCGTGGGCCCCACAGCACTAAGTCCCACGGGACAGATGGCCAGACGCCCGGCAAACCCGGGGCTCGGCGCGCGGTGCAGCCAGGCAGACGTCAGTCCCTCGCCCCCCAGGTTTGCCCCTCGATTTGGGGCAATTTGTGAGCAAAATGGCTCACAAGGCAGGATGCCTGCAAACTGCTGAGGATGGGAAAGGGAATAGGGAAAGAGAAGCATACAAATGGGGGGGTGCATGAAGGGGACCTGCCCCGTCCCCTGGGCTCTCCTTTTGGTGACAGAGGACGTTTCTGGTTTGCTTCCCGCCTGCCCTTAGCACTGACACGTCCCCTGAACGCGGGTCGCTCAGTGATGCTCTGGTTTCTGGTGCAGTCGTGGGATATCGAACCCAAAGGCAGTCCTTGGTCCAGATGCATTTTAGTGCCTCTCTCTTGGCTTAGCAGTAAAAAGAAATTGCACACCAGGGCACAATGTGCAGACAGTGCCATAGATAAAATATTGTCAGCAGAGTCCAGACTATCCATCAGAATAAATGTAGCTGATGCCGTGATTTATGGGACAAAGATGAAGCTTTAATCCTCCTCTCAGCAGTGCAGCCCAGTTTGCCACAAAAACCTGTTAAATTTTGTGGCATACGCTTCATCACTTCATTAGGAGATAGAGAGAAAATGGTTCAATGCATTGCTGAATCTTTTACAGATGGGGACTCTCCTCCCACCACTCTCGAGTGAAGGGTAATCTCTGTGATCAGACCCACAGAGAAAGACCCTGTGGGATTACAGAGCGCGCAGGCATTAACAACAGTGACAGGAAAGGAATACAATATCCCTTTAAACAATTAAATATTGATCCTGTGGGCCTGAGGTGGACTCCATCACACAGAAGGAAACACCTCTGTGAATTAGTTTGGTGACATCCATACCCTTAAGCCAACATAAAGGAAACCAAGATTATTTGCTTCGCTTATTTTCTTGACGTTTTTTTCCCCTCAATTAGAGAAACGCATCCAGCATAAACCGCACTTGCGTTGCAAACGATTAGCAGTCGCTTTCCCTTCAGACCGGAGGAGCCGCTTCCCGCTCCCGGCGGCTTCCGGACTCCCACGCTGCGCAGCGACGGCTGCGCCAGCGCAGAAGCCCCGCTGCCCCGCTGCCCCGCTGCCCCGCTGCCCCGGCCCCGGCCCCGGCCCCGGCCCCGGCCGGGGTCCCGGCCCCCCGCCGCGGCCCCGCGCTCGGGGCGGGCTCCGCTCCGCTCCCGGCCGGCCCCGCCGAGGCGCCGCCGCCGCCGCCAGCCCTCCCCGACGGCGGGGCGCGGGGCCGCCGCCCGCCTCGCCGGAGCCCGCAGCCGGCGGCCACCCGCCGGGCCGCCTGCCGGCCGGGGCTGAGCGCGCCCCGCTTCCCGCTCGCCTCCTCCTCGCCTCTTCGCCCGGCTGTCGTCGGGCGCGGCGGCTCCGCGCTCCCGGCGCGCCCCGGCCGGGCTCCGGGCGAGCGGCGGCGGCGGCGGCAGGGCAGGGGCTTCCCGTGTGCGAGATGCCAGCGCGGACGGAGAGGAGACCCCCGACGGGGCAGCCGGCGCTGACACGGCACACGCTGCCCTCGCCGGCCCGACGGGGCGGCCGGGGCCATCGCGCCGGGCGGGGCCGCTGCTGCCTCGCGGCTGCGGTGGGCGCCTTGCGGTTGTACGCGGGGAAACAAAAGAAGGCAAGAAATGTCTAAATTTAAAGTGCTGGAAAATCCAACCTTTTATTTACTACATTTTTGTGACTACATAAACGCTGAAACATTGTAACACTGAAAAGCATGATGACATCATCACTTGCTTTTTTCTTTTTTTTTCTTTTTTTCTTTTTTTTGCTTAGCAAACACAGCAGATGATATTGCACGGCATAAAGTGAGAACAGTAGCAAAGCTTAAAAAAAAAGTAACTTAAATCTTAACGCAGTACAGGAGATACTCATAAACAAACCAGAATAATGCCTAGTGCATTACACTTGTCGCTACACACAAAAATACAGAAGAAGAAGAAGCGCTTGACTAAGAGAGAGATCGAGGAAATATTAGCAATCGACTGTAATTAGGTACAATAATCACTTAGTCTGAAATGCAGATGCAACGCATAAACTACCACTGCTTTCTAATGGGCAAACTAAAAACGACAGCAATGTTGTCTTTTAGCAAAATCTTCTCTTTGTTTTCAGATTTTTATTTTCATTGCTCTGGAAGAACTCCCTCTTGCTCTTGGAAGATTTCCTACCTCTACTGATCTTAGACCTGATGATTGTCTTTGGCGCCCTCTTTATGTGACGAACACTCAAGCTAACTTGAAAATGGAAACTGCCTTGCGCTGAAAACGGAGCAAAGTCCTATGTGTAGGGAGGGTGAGAAAGCAGAGAGAGGAGGGCTGGGGCAAGGAGAGGTTACTAAAATGACCTCGGCCATGTGGGGCCCTCCTGGTTAATAAAGGCTCTTCGTTTAGCTTGGACTGGACAGTAGACACAAGGGTTACGAAGACAACTACCAAAGCAAGTAAAAGACAATGCTTTAAAGTTTATTTTCATTTAATACTGTTGTTTGGTTCATACCGCCAAACTAAAATGATTCCACAATGATTATGCAATAAATGCAGAACATATCATGAAAAATCAAACTACTAAAACAGCAACAGAAAACATTTTTCCTAAATACAGTTCTGTCCAGTGTTTAATAGCTAATGCTGGATTAATAGACTAATACTTTGACTCCCCCCTTCATGTGAAACATAACTCATTGCACGGCATCAGTTTATGTATTAAAAGCAGACACTTAGCCAATGCTTACCAACAGACCATTTAATGATCCTGCATTTCAGAGCATCTTTATTGCCCCATTTCAATACTTGAAGTATAAAAACGTATCTAGAAAGTGTAACTCTGACCAAAAGCTCCAACCCTGCCCTTGTCCTTCCCTCCCTCAACCCTTCCCATATCCCCCCAAACGAAAACAATGTACACCTTGAGCTTAACTACTGTGCATGAAAAGAATATTTACATCTGTCACAAACCATGTCAGTACACAACAGTCAGCTGAAACAGAACCTATTATTTACGCAAAACAAAACACAGGTGAGTGGCATCCTATCGTCTGTGCCATGATGCCAGCATCAGCTTTGCAGAATTATCATTGTCATTACCTTTTTTAAGTCAAAACTGCTTCTTCGCCCTTGAAGTGGTACGCAGCGATGTGAAGGGCGAGAGGACCGACGCAGCAGAGCACGGCTGCCCGCGGCGGGCGCCGGGAAGACCTCCCCGGCCGCTCGGCCCCCGCCGGGCCCCCCCGCGCCCGCCCCGCCGCCCGCGTCCTGCACGCAGCGCCTTTTCCAAATTCAAGTTAGCTCTTCTCCAAAGTTTTCACGCCCACTACTTGCTCTACCCGTGCGAATGGCAAATAAGAAAACGAAAACTCAGCAAAGTCTCTCACAAATGCCAGTGCTTTTTAAACATTAAACAACTTTTAAATTCTTTGGAAGTGCAGGTCTTACCCGCAAAGTAACCTTTCTAGAAAAAGACAAATAAATTAAAGGAAAAACACACTCATAATGCCTTCCTGCTTTCTAAGTGACAAAAGCACTACCTTGAAACACTCATTTTGGCATGTACAGGTTTTGGGGGGGAGGGAGGCCCGGGGGGAGATAACCTGGCAGTGTTTGTAACACACATTGAAGTGCATGCTAAGACAAGTCTGAAGATACACCCTGCAGTCAAGAGAAGCACTCTCCTTCAGTTCATCTCAGCATAAAGAATGAAAAGATTGTAACATAAAGCTTTGGCCATTTTTGAATCTACTATATACAATTTTTTTTTTAACTACACAGTCATAAATTAAAGCACTGATTAAATAAGCGTATACAAAATGTAATTAAATTAAAAATCACAGCACATTATAGAGAAAAAATAGGAACCATTTATCACAGCAGAGAATATTTTTTTTTACCCTGTGAAAAGAACATTGGCTAGCAAACACAAAACGTCCTAACTTAAACAAAAGAAAACAAAGCCATTTTCCCCTTTCTTGCATTCACTGCAAACGGCAATCTCTACCAACTTTGAAACATTTCCAGGAATAAGATCTTCCTTGAGTATAACAGAGAAGTTCTGCCAAAAAAAAAAAAAAAGAGAAGAAACCCAAACCCAAACAAAACAATATAAAAGAAATGTACAAACAAAACAACCCCTACAAAATAAATAAGAATTATAAAGCTTTTTTTAAGTAACCTTAACAATTATCAAACTAGTAAGTTCTGCCTTATCACATAGACTCTCTATACAACATAACCCTAAAGATTTATTACTATGAGGTATTTGGAGGAATTGGTAAAAGCAATGCACGGCCTGTCTGGGCTGAGGGACTCAAGCTGCTTTCAAGGGGAAAGAAGGAGGAACCTTTGGTTTGTCAGCAAGAAAGTGGAAAAAAACATTTTCCTTTGGTATCAAAGAAAGTTTCATTGCATGGTTGCACGGCAAAAAGCACCACGGTGAAGAATTATTCCTTTTTTTTTTCATTAGTGGCCTTTCTAACAGGCTGAGGTATTCAAAGAGTATAAGGTGAGAGATAAAGAGGTCAACAGCGGTTTAACACTTTGGTTCAAGCAAGGCACTCGTCCTATGAGTTTACAAAGTTTGCAACATGTTTGCCTAGAGCTTTATTATTATTATCCTTATAATCGTCAGTAGTAGCAGAGAAGTAAGAGAAGTATTCATAAGGTTATTATCATTATTATTAAGAATGAAGACAAGTTTACACACTGAGTGAAGGTTGAGGAAGGGGGACTGTGGGGATGGCGGGGGGTTAAGAAGGAGAATGAGTTCCCTTTACAGACCAAGGCCGTGCACGAAAAATCTTTGGTATTCTTTGGTATCATCAATGTGATTAAAATCACCAATGGAAATCGAGTGAGGTAGCGTCTTTGGTTCACACTATAAATAGTAGATCTTTACACACTTTTTTTTTTCTTTTTTTCTTTTTTTTTTTTAACACGTGGAAGTAGCTATTCCTTACCTTTTGCTTCTTTATCTTTAGCAAATAGTTACCAAATGTATTGTAAAGCTAACCACACCACAATAATAAACCAGAAGGCTAAGCAAAGTCTCAAAATTAGCCTCTGGGCCTTTGAATGCACCCAAACGCAGCTAGATAGAAAAGGGTAAGTGCTTTCTCTTTGTTTGCTAAATGCATAGTTTTCATCCTCATGAAAAAAGGAGGAGGAGGGAGAGGAGGACGACAGAAGGAGGAGGAGTAGAAAGAAGGACCATTTTTCAGGGTAAAACAGCCTTGTTTGCAACTCAGGTGAGGAGAAGTGTCCTAAGAGTCTTTGGTATAAGAAGAGGAGCGGTGTTTCCTAGCCCTCCAAGGAGCGGTAGCCCACCTCGGGCAGACTGCCCACGGGCACGGCGGCCGCCTGCCAAAACCCTCCCCAGGAAAGCCGCCCCGGCCGGCAGCAGCCCAGGAGCCCACCGGGGCCCCAGGGCCGTGCCGAAGCGGGGCCGGCGCCCCAACCGCAGCCCGTTGAAACGCTAATGCACATCTGCTTCTGGCATCAAATGGAGCAGGACCAAAGCTGCAAGCAAAAAGCCCGCTGGTGGCTCCTTCTGGTTAGTTTTGCTTTACCTGAGTAAGGAGAGCAGGACGAGGCCCCTGGAAAGCCACGTGGGGGTCACAAGTAGCCGTACTGGTTGCTCTGATTTTTTTTTTTCCTGGAAAGCTAATAATGCGTTTACAGTGTGGGTGGATTTAGACGTTTCACCTCTTTGCCAGCCTCCCCTCCTGGGTCGTTACGGTCAGTTTTGGGCGGACCCAACGAGCGGAGCGCGCATGGCTAAAGCCCTCGTGCCTTTCAAGCCAACTTTGACTGAAGCCCACTCTCCTCATGTGCCCAAATCATTCCAGGTTTCGCTCCCTCTCCTAGCTGTTCTTGTCAGGTTTTAGGTCCTTTTTTTGGAATTCAAAACTAACTTCCTTTTTGTCCGGAATGAAGTCTTGACCTTATCAAAGCAAATGGAAAGAATATCATTAATGAGATGGAGACAGGATTTTCTGTATAATTTTAAGTGTAACTTTAGAAAAAAATTCACCTACATGGAGGATTTGCTAAGAAATGATAATAATAAAAAACAGGGTGCGCTAAATAATCTGTCCATGCTTCAGTCAATGCATCGGGCAGTCTGCTCAGCGGTAAAACAGCTTTACAATTCGAATGAACAGTTTCATAATTATTTGCTTCATATTTTGAAAGTAGTTAAAGAAAAGTGTGATCTTTGTCTATTCAGAGTATGAGGCGCATATTGCTTATGGGAAGAGTGGTTTTGTTCATAATGGCTTATAGAAAAACAAAAAGCTTGCACATACTTAAACAGACATGTAAAAAATCCACTTAAAGTCTATAACTTGTGCATCAGTTTTAGGGTGTGTGGATATATGTGTGTGCATGTACACATATATATACACACACACACACATACACACACATAAAAATATGTGTGTGTGTGTGTGTGTACACACACAGATATAATCAGGGGCGTGTGTGTGTGTGTATCAGAGATCCTGAAATTGCATATTGGGTGCAAATTTAATGCTGGTATGAAAGTTCTCTTTGGTTTCAGCAAGTAGTCTCTAAAGACAATACAGTGGAAATACTGAAAAACATGGTAATGTACTTTGAATTTCCCTGCATTTTTTAATTCTCAAGTTTTAAATAAATAAGGCTTTCTTTCTGAAGCTGTAAGTAAGTCACAAAGCAGTGTTTTGCTGGAAAAACTCCAACATTACTTATCACTGTCCTTTATTAAGCTTACACTAATGAGACTGCATTTATAAGATACTTTATATGTGAGCTTATTAATATTTCCATGCCAATTATACCTCAGTGGGAATGGAACACTTTAAAAGAAAGTTTGATAAAATTTAAGGTAAGCTAGAAACTCTGAAAATTCACAGATTATGTTTGCTTTGTCAATCTTAAGGTAGGTTTAACATAGAAAGTTGTGGAGAAATATTCAGCCCCCAAAATCCTCTTTTCATTTGACTTTATTTTGATTAAGAGCTATTTCAGTTGTATTTTAAACACTTCCTGGCAATTAACTGTATACCCCGAAACTTAACTAGACCCTGTTGCCTTGGGAAGTAAATGGTGCTACACAGTTGCTTAGCTTTGGTGTCTCTAGTATTTTGAGTGGACTTCACAAAAGACAGTATCTGCTATTGTTGATGTTGGTTGGATTCTAGTTTACCTTGAATTTTTCTTTTTCTTTTTTAATAGAGTATAAGTAAGATTACCTATTTCTCGTTCTTGCAATGGGACATATACCTGCATATTTGGTTACTTTGTAATTTAATATACTTAGAATCACTACCGTAGCTTGAAATACCAGTTAGAAATCTAACAGGCGCGTGTATGATTTTTGAAGTTTCTTTTCCCCTTATACTAAAATTTAATATGCAGATGTTACACACTTTTCTTTTTAATTTTATCAGAGTAAGAACGGAATGATTTATCGTCTAAAGTTCTGTTAGCAACAGAGCACTTAAAGCTTTTCAACTACAATTTTTAAACTATTTCATGCATTATCCTGATTAACAGATGAGCAAGAAAGAATGCACAAGAAGCAAAGCTCAGCCTGCTACGCACAGATAGGAAGCCACAAACAACAGGCTGTACCTTGGTGTCACGGGAATTTTGCTATTGACTTTAATGGAACCATAGTTTGGCTTTCTAAAAGCACTATTGGGGCTCCCGTTGGAGCTGCTCCCACTAACGTTAACTGATGCTGCACTATTGTTTTCAACGGGAAAAGACCATGAGTCTTCAAACCTATTCCTATTCTCTTGCCTATTAAAGTTGGTTGGTAAATAAAAGCTCGCTAATGTCTATGGGTCTTGATCAGGTGCTGGGCCTTGTGATTTTACATGTATCCATACTTTTAATTTTTGCATACAAAACGTCTTAAGTCTCGTATTTGCAGGCTAGGTGGCAGCGCTGAGCTATATTTACATAGGACGCATGGTTTAGAAAGGTGGTTGTTCAACGGGCTTCCAGCAGGATCAGCCTGGGATAGTGTAATAAAGGGATGCACACACGAGAGCTACCACACTGTCTCACACAAAACTGCAACGGCTCCTTCCCCCCCCCCCCACTTCTGCTGAAGTCAACAGCAAGAATGCTCCTGGCTTCAACAGAAGCAGCATCCCATTATCAGCATCTGTGCTCTGACACGGGGTACAACTCCTTAGATGACATTCTTTCTTGCCAATCATGAAAGCAAACAGTAATGTGGTTTTACTAATTGCAAAAAACAGTCTTGATTACTAGTTTTATGTGTTATACAGTTCGATTAGTTTATACCTATAACTCTACATAGTATTTTGTGTAAAAATAGCTTTGGAATATTAAAATCATTGCAATAAAATACCTGCAATATAATTATTAAATGTGTTCTTTGGTAGCTAGTCGATTTTTTTATGGATGGAATAGTTTTCCTTTTTTAAATCTGAACATTCCTTAACAAACAAAGAGAATGCACTGGTTTAGGTGTCATTCAAATTTCTTTGCCTAGTTTGAACTTGTCTCCAGGCGTTGCACCAGTTAAGTTCAAACAATGAAACAGCAAAAATCACACTACCGTTCAAATGGATTCAGACGACTCCACGCTCTGCTGGCCATGCTACGGCACAACCCTCTCTGAAGACCAGCCCTGACTAAGTCCCTAACCACCGGCGTGCACACAGTACAGATACACTCTACACCTTCATGGCAATTGCTGTGGAAATGAAGAGCCATATCTGAAAAGATGTCCATTCAATGACAAGAAATCACTATGCTCCAAACCACTAAACAGCCAAGTACGGTGAAAATGATCATGGGTGAAGGTGTAAGACCAGTGGTTTATTCCTTTTCTCTTTGTGTTCCGTTTCATTCATTTCCTTTTCTTCTTTCTTCTTGTTTTTTTGCAAGTCGTCGTCCTACTAAAGTGTGTGTCTTAGAACAAAGTCATAATGCAGGTGAAATAAGTCTTTGGTTTCTTTGGACTTATAAATAACATTTTTTTCAAATAGTTCTAAGTATAAACCTGCTATCTTGAGGTCCTGGTCTGTCTTTATTTATTTATTTATTTTTAAAGCTTTTCCACCGAGGTTTAGTTCGTGGTTATTCCTTCATGCTTTGGTACAAGTGCTTGATGAAGAAGATGAGTTGCCTGAATTGGAGCTGCCCTCGTCTTGCCACTTATCCAGACTCCTCCTCCGTGCATTCATGAAAAAGTTGCTGACGGTGCTCAGCTCCAACCCTAGCTGCTGGGAAATGGTGATTTGTAATTCTTTGGATGGACGCTTATTTTCCTTGAATATTGCATGTAGAGTTCGACGCTGGACATCTGTGAAGACCAACCGAGGCTTTTTGGGGGTATTCCCTCTATCCTTCCCATGCTCTTGTTCTTTCCTCTTGCACGCTGCAAGAAAGGGGAGCAGTGGTTAGCGGTCTCGCAGAGGAGTCATCACGAATGCCGTAAATGACAAACTCAAAAAAAAAAAAAAAGACCCATTCAGTTCAGCTTCCAGATCTGGAGAGGACGTGTGACATAGGATGAGACAGAGGCTCTTACATGCAGATTTCACAGGGCTACCTAGGCGTACTCACATGCAGGGTTATACGTTTTACTTTTTAGCCACTCGGCTCTGCTAAAATTAACATGAGCGTTTTTGCAACCTCTGCTAGCGGCACTTTTCAACCACCTTTCCCCCCATTTCTGAGGCTCTGTGAAGACACCGACTGACATCCCAGGGTCGTCCCTGGGGCACATTCAAACTCAGTACATGGGAGTGAATATGTGTGGGTGGGAGAGTGCAAATTATTAGCGGATGTGAATCCAAAAGACTAAAATTAAAGTCCTCTTAGGGGACCTCTATTGGCGACCCCACGCCGGGGGAGCTAACACCGAGGACGTGGCGAGCGCCATCCGGGACACTCGGCGCAGCCCGAGTGGCGCCGGCGGCAGCTGCTGTGGCGGGGACACGGCTGCCCCGTCTCTCCCAGCGAAATGGCTCACCACCACCGGAGGAGATGTAGCTCCCAAGCAATGCTCTTCTCTTCCCTCCAGCTATCTACAGCTCTTTGTTCTCAACCCATTTCTATATCTTTTTATTGGCAGAGAAACAAAGAACCGGGAGAGACCAGGCTTCTATTACAGTCTTACAGGCCCAAATGATTACGTATTTTGAACAAACTAAATCACATTTAGACATGTAAAACAATGAGAGAGTAAATCTTCCTCACAGAACTTCCCTTTAATTTCATCTATCTTCCCTTCCTTCCTTTTCACAATGTTATTTTACTATGCATTATTAAATGGCATTTGAAAATTTTAATTTGCCTTGCAGATCACCTGCTAGGCAGAACCTAAGGGGCTGGGAGAGCAACTCCCGAGTCTCCCTGCTAGCTTTTGACTGCCTGCCAACCCACAATGTCAGCATTTAGCTAGGATAAAAGGTTTCCTTGGGAGGACAGATTGGTCTGTCTTGCTTTCCAAAGAGCCTCAAGTTGTCTGTTTCCCCTTTTTTCCCTAACAATGTCCCTTAATGCCGATTTAGAGGGGTATTCTGAAGATAATACGGATGCTCTGTCTCTGTGCCTGTCCAGTCCTTACTTCTGCGGAGATCAGAGCTGATTATATTAAGAATTTTTTGCAGTATCCCCACCAATTCTACGGTTATTGGGCTGAAAACGGCAAATTACTTTACCAAGGTTCTTACTGCATCCTTTATTGCCACTCAGAGCCAGTGCTGGCATGAGGATTTAATTGCTTAAGGAAGATATAAAAGTAGTCATCCACCTTTTGTACTTACAGAAGTAGCAGTTGTACAGATCAGACAGCAAAATTCAAGTGATGGCAACTTCTACTGCCCCCAGGATTTGGCTACGCTGGTCCTGCCCTCGGTGAGCCCCCACAAGGCAGGAAGTACAAGCATGTTCCTTCTCTTAATGGACAAGCTTTTGAAGAACTTCCTAACGATATATATTCCAGCTACGAGTCTTTCATAAGCAATGACACATTGATCAAACGGATCAAGATGCCAAAATCATATCTTCTACAGTTATTTTTATCTGAAAACCTTTGAAGAGCTCTTTGAAGTCACATCCTGACGTCTAAGATACTGTATAACTTCTGGGCTGAAAAATAGTTTCTTCATACAAGCAAGACCTCACCGAAGTTAAGCTGGTGAATTCAGTGTATAAATCAGTTCCTACTGAAAATTGTGTGTGCTGATTGAAAGTAAACATTGATAACTCAAGGCTTAAAAATACCTTTGCAAGAACGGTCCATTATTTACCAACAAATACTAGAAAGTAGGAAACGAGGAGTGAAGAAGTTATTAAAAGAATATCAGTCATTTAAGCATCTGTGAACACGGGACAAGAAGGAGCTCCCCGCGGAAGCAGCTGCAGATCCTCAGCCCTCCCTCTGCACTAACCTCAGCCTCTGCCTTTCACTCTAGGTGTCCTTGCTAGCGTACTGTTGCAGGAAAGGAGACAAACCAGACTCGGATAATATTTGCCCTGCCTCACAATTAATTCCTTCTCACGGTGCTTCCCTTTTCAGTGACTACACAACCTCCAAGTTTTGCCTAGATATATCGTCCAGAGAAGAGCTCATCATTTTTCACAAAATCCGAATGACACAAGGAGCAAGATGCAAGTCAGCACTGGATAATGCTTCAGCAGGAACCATCATGCCATGAATTACACTCCCAGCCGTAAACACGAAGCCAGTTTAACTAGCTGTGTAAACCTCTGAGGTTTCAATCACAAAATAGTACAGGAGTTCTCTTCAATCATAGAGAATAATAAAAAACAAATGTGCATTGTGAAGCCAAATTGCTTAACTTTATATCTTCTTCAGCTTGGTGCGTTCATCTCCTATAATTTAATATTCTTAAATAATTATTTCCCTAGAAAATATCCTTTGAGTTGCAAAATGCCTCGTTCCTGAACTTCAGTTGCATTTAAGACCTCAAACTTACTGTTGCTAAGATCTCGGAGGCAAGAAAAAAGGATTCAGTGCTGGGGAGAAAAAAAATTATGAACTCTACAATACAAATAAGCCAATTCCAGTATTTTGCAAATTCCTAGAGATTTCTACTTTCTACTTAGTTGGTCCAGCACTTTACTGTGCAGATAACTGGTAAAACCAACTAAATAGTATATGGGAAGTGGGGTGCAGAGTTTAAAACTCAGCCTTCTCTGCAATGGCCAAAATTGACTTAAGTTAATTCACGTTGATACAAAACACTCAGCGTTGGCTTTGTAACAACAAAAAGAAAACAAAGTGCCATACACTGCTTTACCACAGGTTGGGTTATACTGACTGTGTAATACACTTTTCCACTGGTGGAAAAAAAATGCTCTTGCACCAAGGATCGGCCTCCTCTGGAGCTCTGTGTTGAAGGTATCACTCAAGGTGCCTCTGCTTGGTGAAAGGCACCTAGAAAACTGACAGAAACACCACCATTGTTGCTTTTTTGACATTCTTAATATTCATCTGTCTGTAAAGTTGGGCTGTGCTATGGGATGTTTCATGGGATGGCCAGTGCTCACTAAATGACAGTTTTGTATTTTCCCCTCTTTGTCTGGTGTGCATGGCACTGTATCTCAGTCCTCAGGCCTGTATCTCCTGAATATGGTATAATTCCTTTCCTGGTGGGCTCTTCACTACTGTCTGAATGTTCGCCAAGCACAACACAGCTGTTTCCCCAGCCCCTGCAGCGGGACGGGGCGGAAGGGCGAACTACGTGACCTCTTGCAGTCCCTCCCGGGTGTGTTTTCTATGACGAGTTACTATTCCAGTTTTGCAGAAGCAATATCAAAGTGTAAGCAGCGTAAAAGGCAAAATGGCCCAGTTAGCTCACAAGCCCAGCCTGAGATGCCGGTGGTCTGCATTTTTGGAGTAAATATTGTCTGCATGGGACTTTGTTGATGGCCAGGTGACACTGGCTTCAGCCCTGTGACCCAGGGACCACGGTGCCAGGCGGGGACCCTGGAAAGTGGGCGCAATCGGTGGCCACCACGAACGACATGGTTTAACACCTTGCCCAGCCTCACGCAGGGAGAAAACCCAGCTCCCCAGGCAGCGTTTGCCTGCCTTAGCCCAGGGAAACTCTGCTTTTCCTGCGCTCCCTGCTGCACTCACTTCAGAGGACGACAGCCTCCTTCCCCACCCAGCCCCAGGACGCCGTCCCGCGCAGCACGGGCGCGCGGGGCCCTGCGGAGACGCACTAAGTGATAATGCAATCGAAGGCCGCGTCACGGTAAAGGTAACCTTAACTCTGGCAGTCCTAGTCGCTGAACGCTTGGCTTCACAGCCTTAATATCCTTTTAGCTTTTGTGGGTGGGAACGGTCATCTCCTGGGGGTCATTCAGAGAGCAAGATACCCGCAAGGAGCTCTGCCGTGCGGCTCCACGGCCTCCCCGAGCCGCCGCCGCGGGGCCGGGTCAGCAGGGGTAGGGCGCACCCCTCGCGTCGCACCCGCCGATTTTCCTCTCCTGTTTGGCCAGGAGCCACCCTGCAGCATCCCGCCGAGCCACGGCGCAGACATCTAATTTGCTCTCCTCCTATGGGTTGTGTGTTGCCGGATAAAGAAAAAACCCAGGAGCATCTGTGGCACCATCAGCTGCCAAACCGGGGGCCTCGCTCACACCTCTGCTGGCGGACCCCCTTTCCTCCCGGCTGCGGGCGAAGCCCCACCGAAGTCACCAAGAACGAGCCTAAATCCTAACTTCATTACGAGGAACTGCTATTAGCGGGCCGACGCTGGTTTGGGGCAGCTCGCCGGCGGGACGGGGCCGGCCGGCCCACCGGCGGGCTGCGGGAGAGCAGCTCCCTGCCCCCTCCCCGGCGCGCGCGCCCGTGCCCGTGCCCGGCAGCCCGCACCGCAGCGGCGCCGGACGCTCCGTCTTCGGAGCGCCTCGCCCGTCGCATCTCCAACCAAATAAAGCAGACTGGCAGCTCAGGTTTTCAGTAGAAACTCTTCCGAGTCTCTCGCTCCATCGACAACTTCAAAACTGCGAGTTTTCATTGGGATGAGGAGCTTTGTTCTTCATTAAAATCCCAACGAACGGCAGCCACAGGCGCTGATCGGTTCCACGGAGCATCGACATAACCGACGCTGGCAAGCTCACTGCGCGCACCAGGACGGCAGAGGCTCCGACCCAGAAACGCACGCGCGTAGCTGCAGGCAGGTGAGCGGCCTGCCCGCCCGCCTGCGCCAAGTCACACGCTAACTAATCCCCTGCGCTCCCGGCGACCTTGCGGCCGTCTTCTTCTGGAGGCAGGAAGAGCCACCCGTGCCTCCGTCAGCAACGCAGCGCCGGCCACGGCGGCTAGCAGGGCAGCTTCCTTCCACATCAAGTTACACAGCAGACCCAGGGGAGAGCAAGCTCAGGGGTTCCCATGCTGCTCCAGGAAGGACACGGGAGCCCACCCTTCCCCTTGCAGGGTGGCGCGGATTTAAGTCTTTAACAAACCACCATGCAGGATTTTTGGTTTCCTACATTCAGGTCCAGCTGGGTTAGGCAAAAATATGCTCTAGCCTAGTCCAAAGCCCATAGAATAAAACAGATTATCCTCCTTACCTACAAGCTGGATTTCTTCTGCTTTGAACTAAGGACTAATTGTCGGTCCAGAAAGAGAGAGATACTGACTCTGTTGCAATTTGGGACCTTATCTGAGACATAGGAGTCCCACATGCAACAGGTTGAATCCTTATTAAACATATATATGAAACAGCACAGCCTCAACACGTGAAATAGAGAGGCATCCACGGCGGGTAGCAAAGCAGCACAGCAGAGCCAGGTCTTGACCCTTGGCTCTTCTGCACCCCACGGATGCCTGGCGAGCACCATATTGGCCGTTTTGAGGCAAGGCTCCTGCCCGTTATTTCTCTCCTGAGCAGCTGCTTGCAGATTTTTTTTTCCTCCCAGGAGAGACTGGGAACATTTTCAAAATCCAGAACATGTTCAGGTGATGCAAAAATAGTTTCCTTTTCAGCTCACCTCTTGCTAACTTTCATCAGAGGCAGATTAAGGGTAAAACTTCTAAATACACCTAACTGTTTAAGGAGCTCTTGGAAACAGTACTGCCTAGGCTCATGTTGTGAGCAGCAAGGGTGGATACCGCCTTTCATCTTCTGCCTTGTCCAGACCTAGGAATATTAATAGCACTTAAAAATAAATAATGGTGATAATGAAAAACTGTAATAGGGTTTCCTTACAATCGTTTTCCCTGCATTGGAGCCAATCGATTTTAATAATAAATTGTAGCTTCCAGCTTGCCAGAGAACAAATGTACACTGCGGGGATAAAACCTCCTCCAATGCGAGAGACTATCCAGCGCAGGCGCAGAGCCTGGCTAGCCGAAGCTGTCAGGACTGACCGAAACGAGAGCCTTCCCCTGCCGCGACCCCAGCCTGCACTCGGCCCAGAGTCCTGTTCAGACCAAGCAGCTACACCTCTTTTAGCCAAATCTTCCTTTCTTCAAAGCCAGCAGGAGTATTCACTGGAGTCAGTAGCTTCCTAAAGACTGAATGCAATCCTTTTTTGGATAAACAGCAGAGCCTGTCTTCACAACTGGTTCTCACACACCTTCGAAAGCATTTTATCTGATGTAGCAGAAGATGATGAAGATAATTTGCACTGATGTTCTTAACGTGTACCTGCCCATGAGCACTGTGAACGGACTCCTCTCGGCACAGAAACCCAACTCAGGAAAAGGGCTTTGCCGGGAGCCCTGGGGTGCTGCAGCTCTCGGGGGCGCGCGCCTCCCGAGGGCGTCCCGCGGCAGGCACGCGCGCCCGTTCCCGCGCCCTTCCCGAGGAGAACCACCTCACTTCTGGTCTCTGGGCTGCCCCAGCTGAGTGACGCTCCTTGAGATAGATGCCTTTTGAAAGAGCCACAGGAAAGTCTAGTTAAGAAAAAGCAAAGAAGAGTATAAAGACAGAGTCGCTGACGCTGGTGACACATACGCAGATCAGGCAGCGTAATATTATCGGTGCCAGAAGGAGCCCTCTAAATCCACTGCTGAACTCTGGCCTCCTCCAGTCACTTCCATCTTCCTCTGCCCTGAGCAACAGATATTTTTGACACTTGCAATTCTCCCGATACAGTCCATCAATCTATTTTTGTCTCCCTTTGTTCCTGCTAAGTCGCCTGAGGGATTTGGCTGCATTAACGTGCCAAACCTGGTAAGGTCTGCACATCTTATTAAGGCCCAGTTGTCCGTGAGCGGTGCAGGGCTTGCAGCCTCACCGCGGCCTGCTGCAATTGTGCCATTTATCACTGCTCTTTCCGCATCCGTCTTAAACGTGCCGCTGGGCTGGCTGTATGCATCAGGAAGGGATCAATCCTGCTCCGACTGAGGTGCAAGGAGGATCACGTCCCCTATGAAAATGCACTAATTAGATCATTAGCTTGAGATACAGAAGAGGCTGTTTTGTCTACCTGGGATGTGATCTATACTGCTCTGTCAGTCCAAAAGTCAAGATTACAATAAGCACAGGTATTAACCTCAACGCTTGATCTAGTCTTTCATCCCGAGAGGGAGTATTTCTCTTTAAATCTAAGAAAAAACAAAATCAATCAATGACCATAATGCCCATCGTCAGAAGCCCTCTGCATGCGTGCGTACCTGTGTGCCTGGCTGTGCGTTACAAACACGAGCTTTTCTTGCCTATAAACACAAAAGCAAAGTATGAAACCAACAAAACCCTGAAGAAGCCTGTTTTCTGCTATTTTGTTTTGGGTGCATAATACAAGACCACCATAAGCTGAGCTGGGCTCTTTGTTGGAATATTGGCACTGGGGTGGGAGGGAGTAACGACAGAAAACACAGGGTGGCCAAAACCCACCCCAGCCTCCGTGGCTCGTTATGGGAGCAGAGGACAGCTCTGCCCGGAAGAGATGGCGATCAGCCTGAAACGCCGCCGCCAGCGAGCAGGCACTCGGGCGTAGGGTGGGAAAGAGTCAAGAAGCTGAGAAGCCGAAGGTGCATTAAGCGGGGTCTAGACCTGCCGCCAGCAGACCGGTGTCCCCTCGGACGCCCCGGCTGCGCTGGGGTGATGGCCGTGTGCACCTAAGGGAGTCCTTTTTTCCTTTCTTTGTGCCCAAAGCAGGCCCAGCCCGCACCTGGGAGAGGCATCGCGCGGCTGACAGTCAGCAGATGCCGCGGTGTGCCGGCCGGCCCAGGGCCCTGGCAGGGGGGTCCAGGGCCTTTCACCTCCAGGTGACAGGTCACGTTTCGAACCTGGCCTGGGTCTCCGGTGACCACAAGTCATTATGACTTGCCGGTCACTGAGTGCCTGTACGAAACGAGGCAGGGGTCTTGGTTCAGCTCCCGGTGAGCAGGTTCACACCACACTAATTTCCGTCACATTTGACACGTTACTTGACACCAATTAGCGCCGCAGCTGGATGTCGGCGCCGGACGCTGCGGGCCAAGGGGTGAGGAGCTGCACGTGCTGGCCACGGGCATGACATGACCCCTCCGCAGGTGCTCAGGGAGGCAAGCAGGGAAGCGGTCTGCTCGGGAGGTGGGCAACACCGCACGTGCGCAGCACTCCCGGGAAGCCTCCCCCTTCAGAGTCCCGTGTTCAGGATCAAACGGCACCCATGCGCTTGAAAACATCTGATGCCACTGATCTGGGCAAACTCCAGCACAACTTCACCACGGATCTGTGCTGGAGGAAAACAAGAAAGCTGCGGACTGCTAAGCTGGCAGGGGAGCGAGGCAGAGGCTAAGCTGGTAACTACAGTTGAGGGTGGCCAGTCAAAACATTTTGCAGATGAAACATTCACTTTCAGGAAGGAAGAGCCTCAGGGATCTCTCACGACTGAAAGCCAAGAGGACTGCAGCTTTGCGTCTTGCTTGAGGAGGAACCTCCTCGCTGCACCACGTCAGAGGGTGGATTTGGCATGGAGCCAGGGGCCTCCAGGCTTAACCACCACCCTCTCCGCACTGACTTCATCTCCAGCACTGCCTCACCCTTGCTATTCATGAGCGCTATATTTGCGTTAGACAGGCAGGAGAAAAACCATCTGCACCGTGCTTCTCTCAGGGACTCCAGTGCAAGACCGCCAGAAAGTAGCAGGGGCGTTTACAAGCTACCAATTTCACCGGTGGGAGCTGAGAACGGTAACCGTTCCCCTGGGTGGGAAAGGTGCAGCCCTTCCCCAGAAGGGCCAGGAACAGCACTGCACTCTGCTCATGCCCCACGAGAGACGAGGGGGTATTTCAGGGAGACTTGCGAGGGTTCTCAAAGCTTTTGTGAGTGTCATCTTCCCTCCTCCTTTTGTAAAGCTAAATCTCTTAACTATCCTGAGTCCAGGAGTACAGGACATATCTCAGACAAACATACAAAAACTTCTAGAAATGTATGTATTTTCTAAGCTTTATTGTGAGGACTGTAAAGCCTGGGACTCCAATAACATTTTTAAAGAGAGAAAACTCGTCTCTGGTACAAACTAGAGAACACCCCTCAGGATAGTCCACTGGCGGAGGGTCTGCCTGTGGCGGGAGAAGGCAGAATTCCCACAGGAGGCTGAAACTGCTGACGGCTGTGCACAGGAGAGACAGTCCTGATTACGCTGGCTACATGCGTGTAGAGGAAGCAAGTGGTCAAAAGTTCATGGTAAATTTATAGCGATAATTTACATGGTGATAATAACGCAAGTGCCATCCTTATCACATGAATGACACCTCTGGCGTGTGCAGAGGCACACACAGATGACAGATGTTTCCTAATTGTCAAAAACTTAGTATTAGGGGGAATATGGGAACAAAATTAGGGGCTTATAAGACCCATGCTAACCGAGTGCAGACTTTACCACAGGTACTAAAAGCAGGCAAACCTGTTTGGCCTGGAAGAACAGCCACAGCTACCCACTGCCATTTATTCTGGTGTTCCACCATGAGCACAGATAGCATCGCTGCTACGTGAGGGTTCCCAAAAGCTTCCGCCCCTGTTGGGAAAAGGCCGCTCACAAGATAACGCTGAAAGCCTACGCTGCCAATGCAGAACACTGGTTGCTCCCCAAAGCCGCCTGCTCCCAGCTGAAGAAAGCAGGGACTACGCTGAAACATCTGAACACACACGAAATTGTATTATGGTATCTCTTATTGCTCCTGGCATGGCTCTGTATTTTGAACCTTGTCTTTCTAGTGGTAGGCGTTTACAGGTGCTTAGAGTGCAGCGCATCCCGCTAAAACCCAGGCAATGTTCCTCGTTCGTTTTTTCATACCATGAGAAAACTTAAAAATATGTTTCTATAAAGCAAGCTCACAGAGTAACTTCAGCCTGGCAACATATAGATCCCAGCTGAGACCGCGAATGGTAAACATTTCACTCCTGACAACTGTATGAAAATGAGTGAGCTTAATTTGCTGCCACTGGGATAATAAAGTGAATCAGACTAAGCAGCGCTGACTCAACAGTTTGGGATTCAGGGGTTTGCACCAACTCACAGTGCTGACGGATCTGTAACTGCTTGAACGAGCTGACATCACCGTTACAGAATAGGCTGCTAAGTGGATTAATCAGGGGGAAGCACCCGCTTTTCCTGTGATATCATTTAAAGTAAACGCTAAATTTCTTTAGCTGGGTCTTTAGTTAACCATATTCCTGCGACAAATATTTCTTTGTCTAGCATAAGTAATTAGAATTTAATCACTTTAACTGCATCTTAATTACCCCAAATGAATTGGAAGGACATTTAATAGCAAAAATTAAATTGCCTTAATGAACGATTTTTGCGACTACATCAATATTTTAATCGTGTTAGCCGCCTCGGCGCGCCCCGGCCGCTGCGGTGCGCTGCAGCTGCCGCCCCCGAGATGGCGCCCTCGCCCCGCGGCTGCAGCGCCCCGCCGCGCAGCGCCGCTCCGCGCCCCGCCGCGCCTCCCAGCCGCCCAGCGCCCCGACGGCAGCGCCGCTCCGCGCCCCGCCGCGCCTCCCAACCACCCAGCGCCCCGACGGCAGCGCCGCTCCGCGCCCCGCCGCGCCTCCCAGCCGCCCAGCGCCCCGACGGCAGCGCCGCTCCGCGCCCCGCCGCGCCTCCCAGCCGCCCAGCGCCCCGACGGCAGCGCCGCTCCGCGCCCCGCCGCGCCTCCCAGCCGCCCAGCGCCCCGACGGCAGCGCCGCTCCGCGCCCCGCCGCGCCTCCCAACCGCCCAGCGCCCCGCCGCGCAGCGCCGCTCCGCGCTTCCCAACCGCCCAGCGCCCCGGCGGGCAGCGCCGCTCCGCGCCTCCCAACCGCCCAGCGCCCCGCCGCGCAGCGCCGCTCCGCGCTTCCCAACCGCCCAGCGCCCCGACGGCAGCGCCGCTCCGCGCCTCCCAACCGCCCAGCGCCCCGACGGCAGCGCCGCTCCGCGCCTCCCAACCACCCAGCGCCCCGACGGCAGCGCCGCTCCGCGCCCCGCCGCGCCTCCCAACCGCCCAGCGCCCCACCGCGCCGCTCCGCGCCTCCCAACCACCCAGCGCCCCGACGGCAGCGCCGCTCCGCGCCTCCCAACCACCCAGCGCCCCGGCGGGCAGCGCCGCTCCGCACTGCACCGCGCCTCCCAACCGCCCAGCGCCCCACCGCGCCGCCGGGGAGCGTCTGTCCGCTCCGCATCGCACCGCACCTGACAGCCCCGCCGGGGAGCACCGGACCACCCGGAACCGCCCGCCTGCGCCGCGCCGCCGAGAAGCGCCTCTCCGCCCCGCTTCGCCCCTACCTGCCAGAACGCCCGCCCGCTCCGCCCCGCTGCGCGCCCCGCCCCGCCGTGCCCGCTCCGCCCCGCTGCGCGCCCCGCCGTGCCCGCCCCGCCGTGCCCGGCGCCAACCCGCCGCCACGGGCCTCTCGGGGCCAGTCCTGCTCCGCGCACCCCCGCGGGGTCACCCCAGCTCGCGGCGCGGGGTCTCCGCCGGCCCCCGCGGAGCCGGGAAACGGGCCTGCGCCGGCTACTGCGCTGCACCGGCTTTCTGCCGGGCCTGGAAAAACCCCCTCGCGGCTGTGGAGCGACGCCACGCGTGGCAAAATGTTGACGAGGCATCAGGCAGCATCGGGTACATTTAAAACCTCGGCCTGCCCCATCGCCCCCCTCGGCTCCCCGCGCTGGTTTAACCCCTCCGCCAACGCGGAGAGCGGTCAGACGGGCGGGTACGGCCGCAGCCCGTGAGAAAGGCGGCGGTGGCGGCGCACGGCTGCTCGGCGGGGCCGCGGCGCGGGGTGCGCGGGGCCCCGCCGCGACACGCGGCTTCCGGGGTGCCCTGCCCGGGCGGCAGCTCCCTGCCTGCGCCCCGGGAGCACTTGCAGTAATCTGTGAGAGTGCTGATGCACTTAAAGCTACCTGTAACCTTAGGTCAGGTTCACTGCAGCTTCTGCGCCAAAATCGCTCAGGAATAGGCCCCCATGTCTTGTGATTTAATAGTTCGCTATTTTCAGTAGCAGCATTTCTAATGGTCCACCAGAAAATGCTTATACACAACAACCCACATATTATATAGTCCTGATGTAGCTTGTAATGCTGGATGCAAAGCTTACGACACATAAATCAATTGCATGTTAATTGCCATTTTCGTTGCACATAAAATGTTACCCCTGAGACTTCCTATTCCTCTAAAATGGGATAAAATCAAAACTATTGTTGTTCTAATAAATTGTTCCTGCAAATTATTCTTTTAGCATCATAAAACTGACTTCCTCTTAAACAAAATGGCTCAAGTAAGCTGCATTTTGGAAGAATTTCAGTAAGAACTGGTTGATTTTCTATCAGTATATGATTTATCCAGATAGATTTATATTTGAAGTAAGAATTGACATTTATTATTTGATCATGGATGAATATAGTAGTCATGAAAGCACCCAACATAATGCCCTGCTAGGTCCTGATTCAGCACTAAGGACAAATTCTCCTTGATGCCCATATTCTTCAGATAAAAGCCAGAAGCGCTTTAGCAACAGATCCCACATTTAAGAGTCACCTTAGGTCTCTCTTGAAATGAACTTGTCCCTTGGTTTTGGGTGTGTGGGAGTCTTGTGTTACAAGGCAACAGGCACGAGCTGTTCAAGACAAAACATGAGCTATGATTTAGTTCAGATGCATGCAAACATATATTCACAGATGGATTCCTGCCTGTTCTGTGTGTGTCTAGAAAACCTTGCATCAATTTAGTAAACATATTCCCCCCGACTGTCTAAACGCACAGTTCGCAAATGCCAGGATTCAGCTGCAGCACAGCACCCCAGCTCTCCATCCGCTGGATGGCTGATGCCTGCTATTCCAGCTGCAGTCGCAATATCCCGCAGCCGGCACAGTCCAGGTGCCAGGCACCGAAGGAGGCTTCTCTGCCAGCATCACGCCTGCCTCTTCTTCCTTTGTGGATCGGCTGGACCCTTCTAGCCTGCGGGGCCCTGTGCAGCATCGCTCGCTGTTACACCGCTGGGGGAAATTGTCTTTCCTTCCCCACCACACTGTGACATTTGCTACCCCTGCTAGAGATTCTTATTGGGGTGACTTGTTGCCTGTTTACAGGAGGCTATCCGGGCACCAGTTCCTAACCGCTGTTTCTCCAGCACTGTCAAGTCCCGGGGGTGTCTCGGAGGCGTCTGGCTGCAGTCCATACTTTTCCACCTGCCCCAGCACTGAGCTTCCCTTCCCCGTCGTGTGGCCAAGCACCCAGCTCTGGGATGGGCAGGCAGGCTGAAGCCGACGCGTCCTGCAGCATCACAGCCTGCCTAATTGCGTGCTGCCGTTATGCATAATCGATGCTGCATTGCTCCTTCATTAACGATGACAACCGTGAGACTGCAGAGCAAAAAAATTACCTGAGCCGGGCTCAAGGTCCTGAGGCCGGGCAGCCCCTGCCCCGAAAGGTAAGGGGGCGGGCGGCTCCTTCGACGGGGCGCCCCACCGCGGGGCTTGCACCGTGAGCCGGGGCCGGGAGCGGGAGAGGGGCCGGGAGCAGGGCCGGGGCGGCGGTAACTGTCCGCAGTGCTGAAAGCGCGGCCCGGCCTCGCGCCGACGGCTCAACCCGAGCCGAAACAGCCCGGCGACACCGGCGACACCGGCGCCCCGTGCAAGTGTTACCCGCGGGGCGCCCGCGCCGAGAAAGGGGCTGGGACCCCCTCCCCCCATTTCCACCCCCCCCGGGCCGGCCCGCCTCGCTCGTCCAGCGCCGCGGAAGCCGCCGCGGTGCTGCCGCGGCCCGGGGCCCCCGACGGCGCGGGGGAGCCGCCGCCGCCTCAGTCGCGGGGCTCCGGCCGCTGCCCGTCAGTAGGTGGCGCAGAGCCCCCGGAAACCGAGGGCGCTCCCGGCGCGGCGGGGCGGCGGCGGCGTCGGGCCGCGTGTCGGTGCGAGCCAGCCCGGCCCGGCCGCTCTCACGTGCTCGGGGCACCGTGCGGGGGCCGCTGCCGCCTTGGCCCGACGGCTCCGCCCGCCGCAGGGATCCCCGACCGGGGCGGCCTCCCGGGCCCGCCGCCCCGAGGGAAGGGTCCGTGGGGCGGCCGGGGCCGGGAGCGGCTCCCATTTTGAAGTGGGCTGTCGGTCAAAATGGCAGCGCGGGTGGGATCAGGGCAGCTCCCCCCTCCCCCCGGCCCTCTGCCATGTGGTCGCTAATTAAAACAAACAACAAACAAACAAAAGCGGCGCCGGGCGACTCCGAGGAGCGGCAAGGCCCGGCCCGGCCCGGCCCGGCCCGGCACTGCACACCATGGCCCAGCCCAGCACGGCCCGGCCCGGCCCGGGTGCAGAGGAACGCGGGTCGCTGGCGGCGCGCCGGCGGCGGGAGCGGCCCGCCGGCCTCCCCGCTAGATAACCATTAACGAAAAGCAAACGAGGCCGTGTACGAGCGGCCGTAAATCAATCGGCACAAGGACGCGGCCGGCAAACACACGGCTTGGCGGCGGGCGGCCGCCCCGTCGCGGCCCCCGCTCTCCCCTCCGCCCGGGAGCCCCCGCGCACCGCGCCGAGCCGCCCCGTCGCGCCCGGGCCGCCCCGTGCCGGCGCCCGCAGCCTGCCCGGTGCCGAGCGGTGGGGCAAGGCCTCGGCCGCCGAGGGGCCGGCGGCAGGGCGCGCCGCGAACGGCGTTCACCAGATTTCCTATTTGATGGGGGAAACGCTCTGATTACAGTATTGATTTCTCTGCAGTTAATTTGGTGAGAATTTCTCGCCGGCTTCCCAGGCTGCAGCTTAGATAAGATTTGATTTTGGAGGGAGAAAGGGAAAGGGGAGGGAAGGAAGGACATGCAGCTCTCAGGTCGCAGGAAGATGCTGGCCAGCGCTCCGCGCCTCGCCCGCTCGCGGCCAACCCTCCGCGGGCGAGCGCGCCTCCTCCGCGCCGCCCCGCGCCCGGCCGGGCCGGCAGAGCAGACGCCGCCGGGAAGAGCCTGTTGGGGAGGTCTGCTAGGAAGGTGCCCCTCGGCCAGCTCCCTCCTTTCTCACGCCGCCTTGTGCGGTACCGGGAGGAGCTGTGGGATTCCCGCGGAGGAAGCCCCGTCCCCAAACGTTTCTTGGCTGCGCTTCTGCCTCTGCTCGCGGCCTGCAGCGCGGCCCGCGGCGCGCCGAGCCCCGCGCAGGGCAGCGGGGCGCTGACAAGCCGCCTTGAGGCAAACGCGTTTCAGAAAACAAATAGCTCGATGCTGGCTTTTTTCCTGCACTAGATGAATCGGTTTTGGCTTTCTTTTCTTTTTTTTCCCCTACTCCCCCTTCGAAGAACCTGAAAGAAATCTACCCTTAAATCCCGACAGACTGCAGAAGGGCTGTATCTCCTCTTTGAATTGTATCTATATTTTGACATCTCTTCACTGCCCTTTCAAATGTCAGTAAGGGTGAGGGGCAGGAGGGAAACCTCCTGGAAGAATAACTAATAGAGAAATGGACAAATAGATAAATATTCAGTGATAAGGGGGAGCGAGGGGGGACAGACAAAGGAAAAGAGAACAGAGAGGAGAAGGAAGATGGGATGAATAAGATGGAGGCTGGAAGAGGTCAGCTTTGCAATTAGCAGTTCTGCTTACATTTCAAGAGACAGCCCAGGAAGTGTCAAGACCTCAATCCTGCTTCCATGTAACTACCAATTTTTCCTCTATTTGTCGGAGCTTCTGTAATCTGGGGGGTAGGGAAACCCCTAGGGATGGCTGGAAGGGGCAAACACTGAAGATAAAGCGCTGGGCAAGACTGTGGGGCCTAAAATAACCAGGCTCCCCCTCCCCTCCCCGTCGCCTCCCGGCTGCTGCCTGCAGGAAATCGGAACGGGAAGAAATAAAGGCGGCGAAGGCTCAGCTCTGGGTATTTATCTACCTGATAATTCTCTAAACGCCCGAGAGTGAGTTATAATTTGGACGTGAAATTTAATTTGCGTCGGCTGGAGTAATTTATGATATTTTGAATTGATGTTCATACATCAATACCAATCGGGGTAGATTTTTACCACTTAGTAAGATCATCACACATTTAAAACCTGAACAAAATAAAATCGATAGTTGATGCATTTACAGCGGATTGCCTCGCCAGCAGCGCCCGCAGCACGGCGCAGGGCAGCCGGCGCAGGGCGCTCAGCGCCGCGCGCAGGGGCGGCCGCGGCCCGCGGGGTGCGGGGCGGTGGTGGCGGGGGGGGGGCGCCCAGGGGCCGCCCCTCATTGGTTGGGACGCACCGATATGCAAATGAGCACGTGCCGCGGGTTGCCCCACGCCCGGCGCCCGGCGGGGCTGCCCGGGGCCGCTGCCGCAGCGGGGCACCAGCCCCGCGGCCAAGCCGGGCTGCAGCGGCCCCTGCGCGGCCGTGAGCCCCGGGCACCCTCGGGCGCAGGCAGCCTTCCCCGCCGCCCTCCCTCCCCGGGCTGCGAGCTCTGTGCCGCCCCGGGGAGGCCGTTTCTCTAAGGTGCCGCTTTCAGATTCGATCGGAAAAGGGGGGGGGGGGGGAATAATGAGGCTTTGTCTCTCTAACGGGATTACCGGGATCCGCTTATCCCCGGGGCGGCTGGAGGAAGGGGCGGCGCGGGGCGGGAGCGAGCAAAGGGCTGCGCGGGCGGCAGCGTTGCGGCGGTCCCGCGGGGCGGAGGCGCCTGCCGCTGCCCCGGCGCGGCAGCCCCGGCTGGCAGAGCCTCCCGGCCCGCCGCGCCAGGAGGGGAATGCCAGCAGACTCCAGCGCGAGGGGTTGTTTCCAGTATCGATCTATGCAAATGAGTGGAGATTCAGGTCGACCGAATTGTCGTAAAAATACACTCCAAATCGAAGGAAGTTCGCCTTAGCAATCGTTAAGGGGATACTAGAAACACAAACTCCATCCTCCTCATCTGGATAGCACCAGCAAGACGAGGGTTTACTTCTCGTGGGGGTTGTTGTTGAGAAAGGGAAGGAGGAAAGGGCATTTTCTAGCAGACCAGACCTTTGAAACTGGCTCTGCAGGAGTGGAGGAGAGCAACGTCCTCCCGCTGCTGTGCACCGCGAGGAGAGCTACGGCGTGGAGGAAAGGTCCACGTTAGGCTCCCTTTCTAGCGCTACTTTAGGCTTCGGGAACGAGGAGGGTAGCCGAAAGCCGGCAAGGAAACACGGCTGTATCCCAGCTGGGTCCCCAGTGATCAGGCAGCAGCTCCCAATTCCCACAGTCGCTCCAGCCGAAAGCGCAGGAACATTTGTGTACTCGAAAGGAGAAAGATTTGGCCCTTCCCTTATTTTTATCCGTGAAACGGATCAGTGACCCCGACTCCAACTCGGATCGACTGTCTCGCGTTCTCCAGGGACAAATTAATGGAGACCTATCACTTAATTAACAAACCCTCACTCACGGCATATTAAACTCTGGCTCTGCACTGGGCGCACAAGTTGGCCGATTTGGGGAGGAGGCAGGAGGAGAACAGGTACAAAATAGGACGGAAACACATTCTGCTCCTTCGGATCCCCGAGCAGACAATACCGAAGCTGTTCCTTAGGAATAGACCGAACCAGCACATTCTGAGGTATTTCTGAGGTGGTGGAGCAGCGCAGGGACACGGCACAGGCTCCTTCTCACAGGCAGAGGCATCCGTACGAAATTCACACTCCACGGGCTAATGATAATTGCAATCAGTTAAAATCTAACGATTTTAGCCAATTGCATTTCTTCTGCTCTTCAGCCACCAGTTACACGCCAGGCTTGTATCATTTGTGGGAAAATAACACTGCTCCAGAACACCTAATCTAAAACAAACGGGATAGGGAGCTAAAATCGGCTCTGAGCATCGGCTAGCCTCTCGCATCAGGACCCTCAGCCCCCCGCCGAGGGCCGTTGTTGTCACAGAGCAGCCGCTCGCCTCGCCTCGCCCGCCCGCCCGCCTGCCCGAGCGGCCCCGCGGAGCCGCTGCGCGCAGCGCGGAGCCGCGCGGAGCCCGGCGGCGCAGACCACCCCCCCCCCACGACCACCAATTAAAGCGCTTCCGCCGGACCTGCCTCCGATGCCGGCCGTAACTCGCCTGCAAACAAACCGAGCGGTAGAAAGAGGACAAAGAGGTAAATGCGGGCAGGCGGCCCCGCGCACGCAGGGGCTCCCCCGCAGCGCCAGCGCGCAGTGCCCGCGCAGCTGCCAAGGGTGCCAGTGCGCGCACACACACACACGTGAGGACTGAATGCCGAGTTGAGAAGCTTTTTTTCGCACTCCGCTTACCCCAGCCCCGCGCACATCGCCCGGAGGCGGCGAGCACCGCCCGTGCGCGCACCGGGCGACGGAGCGGCGCGGCGGCCGCGCACGGCCGAGCGGCGACTCGCCGGGGCGGCGGCTCCGCCGTTACCGGGGCCGTTGCCCAATTCCGCCACACGCGAGCCCCGCGGCCCGCACAGCCGGGAAGAGCGCGGCGAGCCGGCGCCGCGGCGCAGCGCAGCGCAGCGCCCGGGCCCCCGCGGGCGCGCACGGCTTTGTTCGGGCGCGGGAGCGCGGCGCGGGACAGGCGCCGCTGTGCGGGGCCGGGAGAGCAGCCGGGGGGCCGGGAGAGCAGCCGGGGGGCCGGGGGGGCCCGGGCCGCCGTTCCGCGGCCGCCGGCGCCCGGCGCAGCCCGGGGCCGCCGCGCCGCCCGCGCCCCGCGCTCACCTGCCAGCCGCAGAGCAGACATCCGCTGAAACTCCGGCTCCTGGAGCCACTTCCACATCCTGCGGAAGGTCTCCCGGCCGGATTTGAGCTTGCTCCAGGGCTTGGGGTTCCTTAGCAGGTCCGAGAGGGTCCCTTGAGACCGGCACAGCACCCTCTGGGCGAAGATAGCCTGGGGGATGCTGTACCGCTTGAGCTCGGTGGTGATCCTCTGAGCGACTTCTTTGGTATTGATTTCTTCCATTTGCCCTGAATTACTTCCACTGTTGACCTGCGAGCCAGTCACGGAGGGGTTTTGCTCCCTGGCAGAGCCCAGGATCTGCCCGTGGCTCTGGGCGTTGAGGTGGGCATGGGGGTGGTGCGGGATGCCGTTGAGGGGCACCATGCCGGCCGAGGTGGGGGTGAGGTGTTGGTCGCCATGCCTGGCTAGCATGGCGGGGTGGTGGGCTTCGAAGCCGTTCGGGGTGAGCATTTTCTCGGCGGGCATGGTGGCACTGGGGTGGGCATAGTGGGGCAGCCCTTGCTGGGAGTTATGGATGCTCCCCAGGCCCGATCCAGACAAAGGCGAGAGGCTTTGCCCCATGCCGGTAACATCCTTATGGTAGGGGGTGTAGAGGTTGTTCATGGACGCCAGACCCCTCTCGTCCCTCATGAGGGTGAAGCTGCCGCTCACGTTGCCCGGTATCCGCTGGTGGGGGTGGTGGTGGTGGTGATGGTGGTGGTGGTGGTGAGGGAACTTGTCCGAGACTGTCGAGATGGGAGGTAGAGGTTGCAAAGGGGTTAACGTGGTGTAGGTACTGCTCATGCTCATGCCGGGGGGTGTCTCGCAGGCCATGGTCATGGTGGGGTGCAGGGGTCCCGTCAGAGCGTGGTCGGGGGGCCGGTGGTGGTGGTGGTAGTCGCCGCTGTCGAGGATGGACGCCATGCCCATGGAGCGAGGGTGGGCTGGCAAGTGGTTGCTGCGATGGGTCACCGAGCTCCGGTGGTGGGGACTGCTGCTCATCAGGTCGGCCGTGGCGGGCACGGGCTCATGGCTCACCCCGTGCAGATCGCCGATGTTCTCCATCGCCAGCTGCGCGTTCATTATTATTCGTGCGAGCGTGCGGACAAAACATCTATCTGGTCTGTGGTTGGAAGGTCCTAGGAGGTCTTCACGGCGGATGCATGCAGGCTTCGTCCCCGGCTGGAAAGGATCAGGCTCGTGGGGGGGGACTGGCTGATTTTTTTGTTGCTATTTTTTTGGGGGGGTTTTGTTGTTGTTGCTGCTGCTGCTTGGTTGGTCTTTTTTTTTTTTTGGTGGTTTATTAAAAAAAATTATTTTTTTTTGATGACGATGTTGGATCAATTTTAAGGCCCCCGTCCTTTTAAAACAGCCTCCGCAGCCCCGGTAGGTGCCTGACCGCGTCCCTCGCCATCTCTAGCCATGTCTCTTACTGGGCTCGGCGTCTTTGGCCACCGCTCCGCTGCTGCAGCGGCGCGGCGGGTCGGCGCGGCGCATGCGCGCCGGGCCCGCCCCGCCTCCCGCCCCCTGCCCGCGCCCCGCCTCCCCGCCCCGCCCCCGCCTCCCCGCCCCCGCCGTGACGTCACCGCCCCTATTAAGGAGGCGAGCCCGGCGCCGCGGCCCGCAGAGCCGCTGGCGCAGCTCTGCCGCGGGCGGCCCTCGCCCGGCGGGGGGCGCGGAGGGCGCGGAGGGCGGGGTCTGCGGAGCCGCCCGCCCGCCCGACCGCCCGGCAGCCGGCGGGAGGGGGGCGGGGCGGTGCCGGGAGGGGGGGCGGGCCGACCGCCCCGCCCCGCCCCTTTGGTGACTTCGCGTTTTCAGGCAGCGCGGAGCCTCGTCGCCCTCAGGCCCCGCATCAGCTTCCGGGGTCGCCCCGGCAGCGCCGCCGGCCGCCGCAGCGCCCGGCCCCGGGCAGCGACCGAGCCGGGAGCCCGCCCGGCCGCCGCCAGCCGCCGCGCTCCCGCGCACCGCCCCGTGGGCCCTGGCACCGCCCCGTCTCTGCCCTGGCACCGCCCCCTGTGTGCCCTCCCACACCCACCGCCGTGAGCCCTGACACCCCCGTGTGCCCTCCCACACCCACCGCCCTGAGCCCTGACACCCCCGTGTGCCCTCCCACACCCACCGCCCTGAGCCCTGACACCCCCGTGTGCCCTCCCACACCCACCGCCCTGAGCCCTGACACCCCCGTGTGCCCTCCCACACCCACCGCCGTGAGCCCTGACACCCCCGTGTGCCCTCCCACACCCACCGCCGTGAGCCCTGACACCCCCGTGTGCCCTCCCACACCCACCGCCCTGAGCCCTGACACCCCCGTGTGCCCTCCCACACCCACCGCCCTGAGCCCTGACACCCCCGTGTGCCCTCCCACACCCACCGCCGTGAGCCCTGACACCCCCGTGTGCCCTCCCACACCCACCGCCCTGAGCCCTGACACCCCCGTGTGCCCTCCCACACCCACCGCCGTGAGCCCTGACACCCCCGTGTGCCCTCCCACACCCACCGCCCTGAGCCCTGACACCCCCGTGTGCCCTCCCACACCCACCGCCCTGAGCCCTGACACCCCCGTGTGCCCTCCCACACCCACCGCCCTGAGCCCTGACACCACCCGTGTGCCCTCCCACACTCACCGCCCTGAGCCCTGACACCCCCGTGTGCCCTCCCACACCCACCGCCGTGAGCCCTGACACCCCCGTGTGCCCTCCCACACCCACCGCCCTGAGCCCTGACACCCCCGTGTGCCCTCCCACACCCACCGCCCTGAGCCCTGACACCCCCGTGTGCCCTCCCACACCCACCGCCGTGAGCCCTGACACCCCCGTGTGCCCTCCCACACCCACCGCCGTGAGCCCTGACACCCCCGTGTGCCCTCCCACACCCACCGCCCTGAGCCCTGACACCCCCGTGTGCCCTCCCACACCCACCGCCCTGAGCCCTGACACCCCCGTGTGCCCTCCCACACCCACCGCCGTGAGCCCTGACACCCCCGTGTGCCCTCCCACACCCACCGCCGTGAGCCCTGACACCCCCGTGTGCCCTCCCACACCCACCGCCCTGAGCCCTGACACCCCCGTGTGCCCTCCCACACCCACCGCCGTGAGCCCTGACACCCCCGTGTGTGCCCTCCCACACCCACCGCCCTGAGCCCTGACACCCCCGTGTGCCCTCCCACACCCACCGCCCTGAGCCCTGACACCCCCGTGTGCCCTCCCACACCCACCGCCGTGAGCCCTGACACCCCCGTGTGTGCCCTCCCACACCCACCGCCCTGAGCCCTGACACCCCCGTGTGCCCTCCCACACCCACCGCCGTGAGCCCTGACACCCCCGTGTGCCCTCCCACACCCACCGCCCTGAGCCCTGACACCCCCGTGTGCCCTCCCACACCCACCGCCGTGAGCCCTGACACCCCCGTGTGTGCCCTCCCACACCCACCGCCCTGAGCCCTGACACCCCCGTGTGCCCTCCCACACCCACCGCCCTGAGCCCTGACACCCCCGTGTGCCCTCCCACACCCACCGCCCTGAGCCCTGACACCACCGTGTGCCCTCCCACACCCACCGCCGTGAGCCCTGACACCCCCGTGTGCCCTCCCACACCCACCGCCCTGAGCCCTGACACCCCCGTGTGCCCTCCCACACCCACCGCCCTGAGCCCTGACACCCCCGTGTGCCCTCCCACACCCACCGCCGTGAGCCCTGACACCCCCGTGTGCCCTCCCACACCCACCGCCCTGAGCCCTGACACCCCCGTGTGCCCTCCCACACCCACCGCCCTGAGCCCTGACACCACCCGTGTGCCCTCCCACACTCACCGCCCTGAGCCCTGACACCCCCGTGTGCCCTCCCACACCCACCGCCGTGAGCCCTGACACCCCCGTGTGCCCTCCCACACCCACCGCCCTGAGCCCTGACACCCCCGTGTGCCCTCCCACACCCACCGCCCTGAGCCCTGACACCACCCGTGTGCCCTCCCACACTCACCGCCCTGAGCCCTGACACCCCCTTGTGCCCTCCCACACCCACCGCCGTGAGCCCTGACACCCCCGTGTGCCCTCCCACACCCACCGCCCTGAGCCCTGACACCACCCGTGTGCCCTCCCACACTCACCGCCCTGAGCCCTGACACCCCCTTGTGCCCTCCCACACCCACCGCCCTGAGCCCTGACACCCCCGTGTGCCCTCCCACACCCACCGCCCTGAGCCCTGACACCACCCGTGTGCCCTCCCACACTCACCGCCCTGAGCCCTGACACCCCCGTGTGCCCTCCCACACCCACCGCCCTGAGCCCTGACACCCCCGTGTGCCCTCCCACACCCACCGCCCTGAGCCCTGACACCACCCGTGTGCCCTCCCACACCCACCGCCGTGAGCCCTGACACCCCCGTGTGCCCTCCCACACCCACCGCCCTGAGCCCTGACACCCCCGTGTGCCCTCCCACACCCACCGCCGTGAGCCCTGACACCCCCGTGTGCCCTCCCACACCCACCGCCGTGAGCCCTGACACCCCCGTGTGCCCTCCCACACCCACCGCTGTGAGCCCTGACACCCCCGTGTGCCCTCCCACACCCACCGCCCTGAGCCCTGACACCCCCGTGTGCCCTCCCACACCCACCGCCCTGAGCCCTGACACCACCCGTGTGCCCTCCCACACTCACCGCCCTGAGCCCTGACACCCCCGTGTGCCCTCCCACACCCACCGCCGTGAGCCCTGACACCCCCGTGTGCCCTCCCACACCCACCGCCCTGAGCCCTGACACCCCCGTGTGCCCTCCCACACCCACCGCCCTGAGCCCTGACACCCCCGTGTGCCCTCCCACACCCACCGCCCTGAGCCCTGACACCCCCGTGTGCCCTCCCACACCCACCGCCCTGAGCCCTGACACCCCCGTGTGCTCTCCCACACCCACCGCCGTGAGCCCTGACACCCCCGTGTGCCCTCCTACACCCACCGCCGTGAGCCCTGACACCCCCGTGTGCCCTCCCACACCCACCGCCCTGAGCCCTGACACCCCCGTGTGCCCTCCCACACCCACCGCCCTGAGCCCTGACACCCCCGTGTGCCCTCCCACACCCACCGCCGTGAGCCCTGACACCCCCGTGTGCCCTCCCACACCCACCGCCGTGAGCCCTGACACCCCCTTGTGCCCTGACACACTCCCCCGTCTGTGCCCTCACGCACCGCCGTGAGCCCTGACAGCCCCGTGTGCACTCCCACACCCCCCGGTGTGCCCTGACACCCCCGTGTGCCCTGACACCCCCGTGTGCACTCCCACATTCCCCGGTGTGCCCTGACACCCCCGTGAGCCCTGACACCCCCGTGTGCACTCCCACATTCCCCGGTGTGCCCTGACACCCCCGCCGTGTCCCTCACACCTCCACATCCCCTCACCCCCCCGTGTCCCTCACACCCCGGCGCCCCACGACGGCGGTGGCCGCGGCCCGGGGTGGCTCCTGCCCGCGGTCCCCGCTCCCTGCGGCACCTTTCCGCCACCCCGGCTCGGGAAGGGCCCGGCTCCCCGGCGGGCCGGGGCCGGGGCGGCGGGGCGGCGGGGGGCGGTTGCCGCGCCGTGGGGCAGCTGGGCCGGGCTGGCGGCCCGCAGCCCCCGCGCACCCCGCGGAGCGCCGCGCCTGAGCGGGGCCGCGGCCAGCGAGGTCCCGGCCCCCGCAGCCGCCCCGCCGGCGCCCGGCCTGCCGCTGCTTTTCTTTTTTCCCCCAAAGAAAGAAAAGGAGGAGGAGGAGAAAGGGAAAAAAATAAACCAAAAAACAAAACCCACCCCAACAACCCCGCTTGTTAGCCGAGGTGCTTTCTGCTGGAAGAAAGGGCAGATGTGCCTATTGTTCGCCCATTAACAATAACGAACCAAGCCAGCAAAGCGGAGCTTGTGCGCGGCGGCGAGCGGCGGGAGGGACGGGGCGGGCCGGGCCGAGCCGAGCTGAGCCGAGCCGCAGGCGGGGGAGTCCGGCCCGGCCGCCCCCCGCCCCCGGCCCCCGCCGCGGCCTCGGGAGCCTGCGCCTTCCCTGCGCCTTCCCTGCGCCTTCCAGCGCCGAGCCCCGCCACCGGACCCTTTTCCCTGGAAAAGGGGCTGGTGGCGCTGCCCTGGCAAAGGCCGCACGGTCTGGATGCAAGCCGAGAGCAAATCTCTGCAGCTCCCAGGCGCAGGGGGCTGCGACAGGCGCAGGGGGCTGCGACAGCAGCAGTGCCCGAGGGGCACCTTCGCCCGCCCGCCTCCCCGCGAACAGCACCGAGGCCTTCCCCGGCGGGAGCCCCGGGCTCGGCCGCTCTCTCCGGCCCCCAACCTGCTTCGCGCGGTGGCACGGGCAGGGCTGGGGGGGGGCTCCAGAACAAGATCCCCCCTCTCTCCGGGCGCGATCTGAAATTAAACTGCGGGATTATTTCTCCCCGAGCTCCTGCTCATCGCAAAGGCCTGCCGAGATCCCGCCGGCGTGCGCGGGAGCTGGCTCCTGCGCCCGCCCGGCCCAGGAGGCAAACCCCCTTCGCGAGGCGCTTCCAGACAAAAGTACAGCTGCCTCCCCCGGTCCCGCAGGCCTGAGCAGCCGGAGGAAGCGAGGGGCGCGGAGGGGCCTTTCTGGAGCATCGGGACGCTGCCTGCCCGGGCGCCCTCGCCAACTCCCCGCCGAGCCGCCGCGGCCCGCCCTGCACCGCCCCGCGCCGTCGCGGCCGCCCCCTCGGGCCCCGCACGCGTCCCCGCACGCTTCGCCGCCCGCGCTGTGCGCGCCTGGGCCCGCGGGGCTCCGCCCGGCCCGCGGCCCATCCCCGCCGCCTCGGGGCACGGCCCCCCCGCGGCTCTGCAGGCCCCCGAGGGGGTGCGCGGGCGCGGCGCTGCCGCCTCCGGTCAGCGAGCCCTGCACGGCCGCGGGCGAGATCCTGCGCGGGCAGCTGCCACTCGCGGCCCGCCGTGGGCGCCCGAGGGGCCGTGCCGCGGCGTAGGGCTCCCGCGGGGGCCGCCTGCGCGGGGCGGGCTCATGGGCGAGCTTTTAAATTACGACAAGTATCTGCTATGCATGTTGAGTATCCGGCCTCGAAGCGAACAGGATGAGGTTTTTTTTTGTTCCTATAAAGTCAGATTTTCCACCGCTGGTTTATTTATTTCCTGAAATAAAAAATATACACATTCGTAAGTTTTTTATGTTAGAATTCAGAGCCATTTAAACACGTCTCCGAAACACATCCGTTACTAGCATCCGTTTACTTTCCTTGGTTGCCTGAAACTCCCCGATGTTTCATTTCGCGCTAAAGATTACACAGAGATCCCGCACAGTTCATGCCTCTCCCGTTGCTCCCCCATCCTGAAAAGCTGCCACGTCTCGCTGGAAATCTGTACTGTTAATGCTAACATTATCTGCACTTCTTATCGCGATGGACAGATAAGGAAAGGTGGATCTGTGAGTGAAGCAAAAATAGACCTGAAACCTAATTAATGATCTCAGGAAATGTTTAGGTTTAAATACAATAAAGCTATCAAGAACACTTCAAGACCGAAAGGAACGGCCGTGTTTGTTTCCCAGGCCAACGCGAGATGATGTCACGAATCTAATCGAAACGTCGCCAGCTTCTTCATTCTTCATATTTGTATACAATTTACAGTTTAATTACAAATATTTGATGTACACACGTTTAACGGTTAGTTACCAAAGCAAATATCACAGCAAATATAACTTACTCCCCCGAGCTTGTAGGAAATTACTCAATCAAGTTTTTCTTCGAGAAAAGAGCATGAAAAAAATCGAGAGTTCTTTGACACGGCAGCCCTTGTCAAGGGGTGCAATTTCTAATCTTAGGAAAGAGTTGCGATTAATTCATCCCCCCATTTTTCTATTTATATTTTCTTAATTTGTTTTTTTTTCCCATTAAATTTAGAGGGCCCCTTCCCCAGGGACTTGACCCTGGTATGAAAGAGCGGCTGGTGCTGGGGCACAGGGGCGCAGGAACGGCACCCCGTACCTCGCGCCCACGGTGCTGCGGCTCCGCGACGGAGGCCGGCGCGGCCCGGGGCTCGCGGGGGGCCGGGCCGGGAAAGCCAGGCCCCGGCCCACGGCTCGCCGCCGCCCCGGCCCGTCGGGGCTGGCCCTGCCCTCACGGCTGCACCCGGGTTGCCTCCGGCCCCGCGGCGGAGCGGGGGGGGGGGGGGGGAAGCGCCGGAGACTAATCATTTCGGTGCTCTAATCAATTGCTGCTTGTGCAGTCAAGTACCATATATTTAACAGAATAATCGTTACCGCCCTTAAGTCTTTATTTGATCAGCAGATACTCAGGGAGGACTTGGAGCGCAGCTTTGCTTGTTTGAGTTGGGTTGCGTGTGTGTGCTTTCTAAATCCGAGCTGATGATACAAGGAAACGGCCGTAAGCTCCCGCCTGACACCGCCGAACACGGCGCGGGCAGCGGGGCCGGCAGCGCAGCGCAGCGGCCCGCGCAGCGCCCCGACGGGGCGGCCCCGCCTGCCCGCGCGAAGGGCCGCGGCGGGGCGGAGGGCGTCCGCGCAAACGCGGCTCCGACGGAGGGGCAAAACCCCTCGGCTTGGAGGCAGCCTGCGCGCCCGGCCCGCGTGTCAAAGGTGGCGCCGAGGCGCCCAAGGCCGGCAGCTGCCGCGGGGATTAACTTCGGCGGACTTTCCCCTGCCGAGCGTCCTGGCAGCTCGCTCGGTGACAAAACCCCTCCAGCTGTCGCGGGCCGGGCACAGAAAAGGGGAGGGCGGCTCAAAGGCCGCGCCGAGCGGGGCAGGGTCCCGTCCAGCCACAGGCGCGGGGCTCGGGCTGGGGGGCCGCTGAGGGAGCGCGGCCGGGCACCGCGGGGACCCCGGCTGCCCCTCCGCAGCACCCCCGGCACAGCTCTGCGCCCCGGTCCAGCCTGCTCCCTCGCTCCCGCCTTGCCGAAGCGGCTCTTTGGCCCGAGGGGCCCCGCAGGCAGCAGCAAGGCGGTGCCTGGGCTTGCTCCCCCGCGCCGAGCAAGCCCCCACTGTCGGGCCGAGGATCCCACCGGGCTAGCCGGAGTCCTTTGCCTCCCGCCCCGGCGGTTTTGCAAGGGTGACGGGTCAGGGGAGCGCTACGCCCGTCGGGGCTGCGTTTCCTCTCGGGCTTGGGGCGGGAAAGTCGGCGAGCGGGGCACAAAGGGAGCCCCGAAGCCGGCAGGGCGCTGCCCCGTCCGCGGGCGGCCGCCGGGTGCGGCTTTGCAGCCGCGCTCTCCCGCACCCCCGGAGCAAACCGCAGCGCTTGATAATGAAGGAACTTATGGAAGATTGCAAAACACCGTAAATAATTTAGCATTGTATTTCAGGAAAAAAAATAGCTTTCTTAAATCATCTCCTCAATATAACTTGCAGACTTACAGTATGGCCCTGGTAAGTCTAAATTTTTAAAGTAGCAATATTCAAAGAGACAGAGATGTCTGTATTAATTATTTATCCGCTGGTGCCTTCCTTCGTTTCTAACTTATTATTAATTAGGCGCCTCTAGTCTTTCGCAGAGAGCTCCACAGAGCCAGTTGCAGCTTTAAATATGAATTAAAAGCAAATCCAAGCTACTGTAATGCGAAAATTATTCCGTGTCTTCTATGGCAGAGATGAATAGCTGTGCGGATCAATACTGTGAAGCTATGCTGCAAACGACAGGGTTATTGATAGCTTATATTAATGATGTTAATGATGGAAAAAGGAAAAGAAGAACCCGACCAACTTATAAACTTTTTATCTGCTGAAACCCCGCAGTCAAGCGGACAGGAGCATGAATTAAGGGGGCTGGAGATAATAAGGACATTATTTATGAAACCGGATAAATGACTCCTGGTAGCTGGATGCGTTTGAACTCTACCCTGCGGGCTCTCCGGAGGTAGGGCTCGGCCGCCCCCCGGCTCTGCCCCGCCGTGCCGCCGCCGCCGCTGCCGCCGCCGCCGGGGCGGCTCCCGCCCGTGGGGAGGGGGCAGCCGGGCCCCGGGCGGCCCCGAGGCCACTCTGCGCGCCCCGGCCCCGGCCGGGGGACCCCCGACGGCCCGGCGGGCACCCCCAATGCAGTCTCAACCCGCTGTTCTCCGTTCCTCCTCGGACATCCCCCGGTGCCTTTTCGCGAAGAAGAGCGGTTGAACCCCGTCGGCGCTGGGTGCGCGGCTACCTGTCTCCAGCCCGGCCGCCTCCACCCGGCGCGACGCCAGCCGAGGCCGCGGGCCGAGCCTGCCCAGCGCGCTCCCGGGGCAGAGCTAAAGGTAAGCGGGGGGGGGGCGCAGCCGCCGCTCCCCCCCTCCCGACGGCGGGGAGCCGTGGAGAGCTGGCCGGTGCCCTGCCGTCCGGCTGGCCCTGCCATCGGGCCCGGCTCTGCCATCGGTCCAGCCCTACCGTCGGACCAGCCCTGCCATCGGAGCTCAGTCCTGCCGTCGGGCCGGCCCTGTGGTGCCGTCGGGGCCCGGCGGTGCCGCGCAGGCCGGCAGCGGCGGGGAACCGAGGGGCGCCGCCCGGCCCTGAGGCTGCGCAGGGGGTTCTCACACCCACTCTGGCTCGCTCCTAAAAAGGGAGCGAGGGTAAATGCTCTCTGCTTTCTCTCTCCTCTCATGCACACGCGTTTGCAATCCCTGAAATAAAATTAATCTTTGTGCCTGTATAACAGCCCACCGCTGCAGGGATATATGATTATATATATTCAAATACACATACGTACACGGACTGTAATACAATAGAGATCAATAGCACTTTAGTGAACACTATTAATCTGGTTTATTATTTAGGGAAAGATGCTATTAAAAAACCCACTGGTTGTTAAAAGGTGGTGTTCTTTCAGAGCGCTAAAGAAATGCCATCTGCCCGCGTGAGGGAAGGCAGGGTGAAAGGGCTGGGCGGCCCGCGAAAGCAGCGCGGAAGCACGTGTCCTTGATTTATCAATTAGGGCAGGGATACATTTTAATCAGGGAGGGCTGCTCGGAGCGCCGTGAGTTTTTCAGCTGAGATCTTTATTAGTTACATGTATGAGCGAATACGGTCGCTGGCTTTTTTTCCCCCCCCTCTCTCTCTCCATGAGCTGTTCTGGGCTGTAATTAATACGTATTAGGCATTTTCCCGTGCAGTGCTGTACTGTGTCCATCTTAGCGGATTTAATAAAACTCTTTGTTTAAATGCCAACTCAGGTTTGCATGGTCAAGCTTATATATACATATTTTTTTCGTAATGTAAAAAGATGCCATAGGTGAGCAGCATTTAAAAAAATAATTCTGCAATTACTATTTTTAAAAACAACTTCCTCCAAGATAAAGTCTCACTTGTTTCCAAAAACCATTCACAGCAGATACTGTAGATATTACTTAATACCTACAGAAATCAATGTGAAAATTAGATTTATTGGCTACTTACATTGTTAAAAATGACAAAGTGCTGCCTTTTATTTTCATAAAAACACAGAAGACCGAAAATCATTTAATAAAGAATCCACCTAGTTTAATTTCACTGTGGGTCTCTTGCATCAAAACCAATTATTTGAATCTCTCCTTCATAAACTTGCCTTTCATTCCAGTATTAAAGACAAAAAATTATTCTAAAATAGACTTGAAATAGTAGCGTTTGTTTGATGGCTGAAAAACCTTTCACATCTTTCGTTGAGAGGTATCGTGTAAATGAGATAGAACCCGCTGTTTCAAATCATTTGCAAACCTGGAATTAATAGCGACCCTATTAACCTGAAAGGCTTGCTTATTTTTTTTTTTAAGTAAAACGTATATTTTGTTCCCTTTTTGCGGTTTTCTGGTTTTTTTTTTTTGTTATTATTTATTTTTAGCAAAATAAAATACAAGAAGGAGGGAGGAAGAACCTGCCATTTCGAGCCACTCGAAGCGGGCGGCGGGCGGGAGCCGCGCCGCCCGCGGCCCCGCTGCTCTGCTCCTCGGCCCGGCCGGGCCCGGCTCTCGCTGCGAGGGGGAAACGCCGGGAGGGCTGCGAGCGGCGGCGGCCCCGCGCCGCCCGAGCCGCGGGCAAGCTCCGCACGCTGCCGCGCAGCGGCCCCGGGCCGCTCCGCGCCAGCGCCGCCGCCGCGTACGCCCCGTCGGGCCGCGCCGTGCGGGGGCTGCGCGCAGCCCGGCTGGGCCCTGCGCAACCCGGGGGCGCGTTTCCGTTCCCCCCTCCCCCCCCGAAGCCTGCAGCCTGTTTCCGGCGGGGAAGGCGGCACGGGCCGCGCTACGCCGCTGAGCGCGGAGGGACGCGCTGCTCGCCCGCCGACGGGCAGCCAGGCGCGGCCCGCGGCCCCGCTGTCCCGGGCCGGCAGCGGCGGGCCCCGGCGGGCGGCGGCAGTGCCCAGCGGGCGCGCTCCCTCCCGGCTACGCGGCCGCGCTGCACCGCGCCTCGCCGCTCCTGACGCCGCCAGGATTTCGGATTCGCGCCCCGACCGGGGAGATCGTCGATAAAATTCTCCGTATCAAATGAGCAATCATTTGTTGTGGTTACGCGTTGGGTAATGAAAGATGTTAGCAGGATCAATAAAAATGAAAACACTTTTACTTACATCTTGAGTTACTGTTTTAAGGGGCGAGCTGTGGTGATGCAACAAACCAGAGAAAGACCTACAGCCGTCAGACGGCTTCCAACGAATGAGAAGGGAAGTCGGTCACCCCGGGCCCCCGCCGCGGAGCGCCACGCGCGGGCGGCCGCGCTGCCCCGCGGCCCGGCCCCGCGCGGCCCGGGACCCTGCCCGCTCGCCTTATCGCTGCCTGCGAAGGGGAACCGCTACCTTCGGGGGTAGCCAAAGGTCAAAGATTAGGTCGTAGCCCGAGGCAAATGGGAGTTTTACAGAGAGGAAGAGCCAGTTGGCTCCGCAGCACCCTAAAGGCTTTTCTTTAGCTGCCGCTGAGTAATGAGCTGTCCGCGCGTCCTCCGCGACTGCTCCGCGCAGGCACGGCGCCGGCCGGGCACCCGCGCTCGGCGTGCTCGCCCGCAGCCCGGCATCGATTTCCCGCGAGCCGTAATACTCCTCTCATCGCTCGTTACCCCCGCGCAAGTAAAGCGTGCCCCTTATTAGCGGGAAATTATCTGGGTCGATGGCTGAAACACTCGCGGGGAACTCCGCAGGGAGCAGCCCCGAACGCGGGCGCTGGGCGAGCTCCGCGGCCGCGCGGGGCCCCGCGCCGCTGTCGGCACGGACAAGCCGGCCGGCTCCCGGCGCAGCCTGCGCGGGGCTGCGCCCAGGCTGCCCTCGGCCTCCGCCTCGCCCGGGCCGGGCTGCCCCGGCTCCCTCCCTCCCCGCCTCCGCGGGCGCGGCAGGCTCGGGGCGCCGCGCGCCCCCCGCGCGCCCCGCCGGCCGCCGCTGCGCCCCCGCGGCCCGCTGCGCGCCCCGCCCCGCCCCGCCCCGCCGGCCCGCTCCGCGCCCCGCGGGGCCGCTTACCCCGCCGTCCGCCGCGCCGCCGCCGCCGCCGGCGTCCGATGGGCGCTCGCCGCCGAGCTTTGCCCCCTAGGAGGAGAAGAAGAAAAATAAAAAATCTATCTGCATAATTGCACGGGAGAACGAGGAGAAGGAAAAAGAAGACAAAAAAAGGCAACCGCCGCGGCTGCCACGCCAGTCCCGTTCAAAAATAAAGCACCAAACCCTCACAAGGTGTAGGAGAGAGCTTTTATTGCACCAACTTAAACGCGAGCAAGAATTTACAGCCAGAATTACACGTTCTTCATCAGCCCAACATGCACCAGAGGCAGAGGCACAGGCAGCAAATTTGTGTATTTCCTGGGTCTGCAGGAGCGGAGATGGTTTTGGTGGAAGAAGCGGGTGGGAGCGAGGACAGACCCTCTTTCCCCCCAAACAGCCTCAGGTTGTGGCTTAGGTAAAAACAAAAATCATAAAAAAAATGCAACCAAAAATCTCTCCAGTGCCTCATTTTGCTCCATCTTTAAGTCCAGTCCAGGATCAATTCTCTCCCTTACATCCCCAGTCATAAATAAACAGCTTCCAGCTAAATCTTTTAAAGGTTAGAAGGAACAAAAATAGAAATAATAATCAAGGGCTTTTTTTCTTCTCCTTCTGCTTGTTGGACAGCGCTTTTTGGTCAGTCTAGCCTTGCATTTAGGGATGCTACTTGCATTTGAATAGCTGCCTGGCTGGTTATGGATCGGGAGGCTACGAGAGGAATCAGTATGCAAATTGTTTCGGTTGCAATCGAAGGGTTCGATCTGGAGAAGGTGCCTGAGCGGAAGTCGCTGTCAGCAGCACTGCATTAGGCTGCCATTGCCTCCTCCGGGTGGGCCTGCTCTCCCTTTCCCTCGCCTTTTTTATGCTTGTGTACAGGTTTCTCCGGTGGTAATTAAAACACACACACAAATCGGGGGCTGCTGCATATCACACCGGTGCCTTTTGCAGGCGGTGGGCTCGGGGAAAAGGGGAGCGGAGCGAAGAGCTCGCTATGCTGCCGGGGTTGTTGTTATGCAGCAAGGGAGAGGCGATCAGTGAAATAAAACATTTATAAATGGTTTCGTGCTTACAGTATGAGAGGTGGGCCGGGGGGGCCGCCTGGGCGCCGATCACACAGCGCAGGCTGCAAATCGATAACCCTTTCCTTGTAATCCCAGTAATTGTGGGAATCACGGCTCTCTTTTAAAGGGACAGCGGGCTGCAGCGGGGCGCGCGTGGGGCCGTGCGCGAGGGCCGCACAGGCACCGCCCGCGCCGACACGGCCCCAGCCCCGGCAGGGACCCCTGGGCTCCCCGGGTTTGCATCGGGGCCGGGCGGTCCCCCCTGCGGCCGTGCTCGGCCCCCTCCCTGGTGCTGTCACCTGTGGCGTCCCCCGCCAGGCGCCCCGACGTGGGCTGCTGGTGCAGGGGGACGCGGCCTGCCCCGGTGCCCTCCCGGAGCTGCCCTGCGTGCCAGCGTGGCCCCAGCGGCTCGCCGGGCCCTCGAGCCGGCCTGTCCCCTGCTCCCTGCGGCTCCGGCATGCCAGGAGGAGCCGGGCCCGGCGGCCTCGGCTGCCGGGTGTCCGGGGGGCCCTGATGATCTCCGGGATATTTTCTTGTGCGGCAGCGAGATGGGGCAGAGCGCTGAGGGCAGCAAGCGCCAGCGCCTTTCCCGAGCGGTGCGCCCGGCGGGCGCGTGGGCAGGGGCGCTGGGGCCGCCGGGCCAGGCCCTGCTCCCGGCCCTCTCCCCGCCGCTGACCATCTGTCATTCAATTAGGGCTCAGAGGCAGCTGAGGGGCTGGGGGCGGGGAGCGGGGGCCGGGGGGTCAGCGACCCCGGGACAAAACGGCCTGCTGCCTCCGAAAGGAGAAGAAGTTCAAATGTTAAACGCTCTCCGGCCCCGGCTCGGCCAGGGCGCTCGCCTTCGGAGGCGACGGAGGGGTGAAGGGCATCAGTCATTAGCACTTAGATTTCAGCTCCGAGGCTGACCCTGCCTTCTGGTGGGGGATTTCGGCCTGAAAAGCCTTAACCCTTCCCGGGCAGGCTGCACCCTGCCCGCGTCCCGGCGGGGGGGCTGGCCGTGGGGCTGGAGCTGGCGGTCCCACAGGCGGCCGCGGGGAGAGGGGCGTCCCGCAGCTCTGCCCGCCGCGGGCCGGGCCGGGGGCCGCCAGCCCCTTCCCTGACCCCGCTAAACGGGCCAGCGAGGGCAACAAGTCTCCGTCCCGGCCGCGCGCTGCACCGCGGCCCCGCGCTGAAGGCGGCCAGCCCCGTCTCCCGACCCTCGGCCGCGTCTCCGGCAGGGTGCCTCGACACCCCCCGCCTCCTCTCCTTACCAGCAGACCAGAACAAATTGATGAATTGAGCTTTCACTATGCTGATTTGAACATTATAAATATTTAACTATCAGCTCTAACAGCCAGCCAGAGAGGGCTCCTTTCTCCTTTACATGCCTCTTCATCTTCAGGTAAATGTTTGCCCCAGAAGCGGCTGGGGCAACCTCAGCATCCCATTCCCTGCCCCTCTCCTCCCTCGGGGGAGCCTTGAGGGTCCGAAACAGGCCCTCCGACTAATTAGCCATGTTTTTGGAGAGCGGCCCTGAAAGCCTTTTTGTTTTGGGCATGCTAAGTTTCGGCAGAGACACGGCACCACCCCGACTAGGAGGAGGTGCCGGCAGGGTCGCGGACCGGCTGCAAAGGCGGCTTCTCCCCGCCGGCCCCGGGCAGAGCCCGTTAGCCCGTCGCTGGCACAGCGGCGTGCGTCTGCCGTGCTCAACACCGCTTTCATCTGCCCCCGGCAGGGCCAAAGCAGCCAGAGAATCCCACAGCGTAACTGGGGGACAGATGATATACCCCTCACTACAGCAGAGACTTTGATGCCTTTTCTTGTTTTCCTCGCTTACTTTTCTCTGCTGAAAGGGGCTGATTTTATCCTTTAACACTGCCCAGCGTAGCAAGGATTTATTTATCGTGGCAGAGCTTTGCTCTACCGAAGGGTTCAGGCAGCGCGTCTGATGCCGCTGGCTGCAACGCCGTCGGCTGCGGAGGCGGCAGGAAACGTCCCTGGCCGCGGTGCGGGCCCCGTGGGGCTGCGGACAGCTCGGCCGCGGGCGGCGGGCCTCCGCGGCGCTGGCGCGCAGCTGCGCCGCTCGCCCGAAGCAGCAGGCCTCGGAGAGCTGCCTTTCCCCTTAGCAGCTCTGTCAATTCGTTAACGCGAAGATTACGGGGTCTATTATTTATTGTAGTGCAGTGCCCCCGCGGGGAGGGCGCCCGGGCGGGCGCGCGTGTGCCACCAGCTGCGGGGGCCCCGCGGCCCTGCGCCCCGCCGCTCGGCGCAGCAGGCGCGTCGCGTGCTGAGTACGCCGGGCAAGGCTGGAAGGAACAGCGGGCTGTCGTTACCTGAGCACGCACGTCAAACCTCGTGCTAAAATACAGGCAAGAATGGAAAATCGTGTCCTGAAGTCGTATTGCAAGCCTGAGCGTTCAGCCTGCCCGCCAGCGCCAGCCCGCGCCGCTCCGAAAGGCGCGGGACGCTGCCGAGCAGCTGGGGTTTTCTGCTCCCTCTCTGCCTCGCCCGGGAGGAGCGGGCAGCGGCCGGTCGAGGTGCCCGGGGCCACCGCCTCGCCGGGAGGGCAGAGCCCGGCCCAGCGGCTGCCTCCAGCTCCGGCTGCAGACGGGGACGTAAAGCACCAGGTACTTTGCAGTAGGGTCCGATATTGGACTATCAGCAAAAGTTAATCCCAGTCACATGACAGACTTTACATGTGCTGTCGTAAAATCTATCATTATTCAATAGGGCATGGAAATCAAATCCTGCTGCGGACTATGAAGTAGGAATCTTTTAAACGGTTTGTGTTTACTGACAGGTATGCTGGTAGTGATCGTTACTTTTGAGACCTCACAGAAAATACAGAAATGTTTTGAATGCAAACTGGACGCTGGCTTTACCGTATTCATTGCCCAAAATCAAAAACCACAAACTGGCTGCACGCACAGCTTTCCAAGCAGGTTGCTTTCAGTTTCTCTACTTTAAAGACCATTGTTTTGTTAAAGACAAATAATAAGGAAACTGCACGACGCTGACCTGTGTTTAGTGATACCACTGTTTGCAGGATCCTCACACACATACACAGTTGCAGCGATACAAAAATGCCTTTTGCCACAGAAGAAAAACCTTTTTCTGTGGACACAGCTGAACCGGTACCATGGCGAACAGCCTCATTTATTTCAGCTGCACAAAGGGGCTGATCTCATATCAGTTTAGGTCAATGGAAATTGTTTTACTGATGTTAGCAGCACCGCGCTGGGCCCTGAGCCGGCTGGAAGATGCACCAGGTTCCTTAAGTGTTTCTTATCCTCATCTTTCTAATGCACCGAGAAAAGACTTCATTGTTTCTCACGTTATTTTTTGTTTTGCAAATCCCACATCTTTGTCCCCTCCACGATTACTGACAGTTTCTGTCCCTTAGTTTTTCCCTTGTTGACATGGGATCTGCACATGGAAGCTGCAGGATGGGAAACCTTAAAAGGCAGACAGCACTTCTCACCCGAGGGGGCCGCGATTCCCGAAACCCTGCTCCCGCTTCTGTCGCCACACTGACCATCCGCTTCCACCTCGCCTTCCCTCCGCCAGCCAAATTCGCACTGGTGACCATGGACTGAATCGTAGCGTCAGCTGAAATTCTGAACTGTCCAAGGGAATGGCAGATGACAGAAAGGCCCCTTTAAACTATGAACTTGTTATGGAAAATTATTGTTGAAAACGGCTCATAGAGGCTCTGAAGGGAGGATGCAGAACGGGCAATTCCAGCTGCAGAAGAGCTGCTGCTGAAGGGCACGTACCGAGTCTGCTGGTAACAGCGCTGTGGCAGCACTCAGGCTCTGCCGGCGTCTGACTATGGGATATTTCTCCTTTCCGCTGGGTCACAGGGAGATCATCCAAGTCATGAGAAAGAGCTCTTCAGGATAAGGACTATAAACTGTAGGTAAGCTGTGGATGCCCCCAGTTTTCCTGATGGAGATGCTTGGACATTTCACATGGATTGCGATGTAGCATTTATGAATTCGATTTTTCCCTCTCCCCTCTGTGGACACCTTGGGAGCAGGCCATGGGCTCAATCAGGGATCACCCTCTAGCTTCAGAATTAGTGCTGTCTTTAACCTGTGCATATTTGAAAGTGTGGGGATCCCATAAATCCTTCCACATCTGGGACTGTTTGTAATGGCTAGTGTCAGGAGTTTACGGAGGAGCTTTCCTAAGACCTAGCATCCAGAATCAGTAACAGCTGGAATTCCAGCGAGGGGATATGCCGAGTCCTGATCTGATTCTCAGGTGTTTTCAATTGTATCGCCAGCAAAAAATCATTCTTGTTAAGTGATTCTGCTAGTCCGCTTGTGCCTTTTGAAGTTGCCTTTATTTCTTTGAGCTCAGATTCCTTGAGATCCTACCCCTGCTCAGTCCCCAAACCCGCATGTATCTAATAAAGCTGACAGCTTCCCAGCAGATGTCTCCATTTTCTCCATTTTCTCCTTTATTGAGGAGACAGGCTTCACTGGAGAGTACATCTGAGTGTGTGGGGCCAACACAGGCTCCCCAGGGCCCCAGCTCGTCCGCCTCCGCTGGGGAGGAGCAGGTGAGCACTGCTCAGCCAAGCAGGGGCTGAAACGCCCGGCAGCTCCGAGCCCCTTTATTTCCTGCTTTCCCGCTTGCCCTTGCACAGTGCATCCCACAACAGCCACCCCCACCTGCCTGGAGGAATATAGGCTGTCCTGGGATGACTTTAGGGAGGTTTCCAGCCATCCCGCTTCTCACCATTAACACTGCTCACCCCTTCTCTTTGTGCAGGGTGCTGCCAGGAAGACGGAGACCGGACAAAAGGGCTGTGTGGCACAGCGAGCCTGTCGCTGGGGTCGGAGCCGGCTGGCCGGCATTGCCGGCCTCCCTGTCCTCTCCTGAGGCCTCTCTTCTGGGGCTGTGCAACCCTGGCCAGAGCCCCTTGGCCATCCCACTTCAGTCGTAAGCGCCTACATCTGAATTCCTCATGAGAGGGAGAGAGGAGCATGGAGGTGATGGGCAGCATCTGCAATAGGAAATTGCTGTCTGCAGATGCGTGTGTGAACGAAAGCCTGTGTCAGACAAGGGTTATCAAGGGATAAATTCCACAAGTGAGTGAATCCATCTGAGTGTAATACACAAGTTGTGCATTTTCCTCAAGAAGGAGGTGAACAGCTCCAAGGACATCAATCCACTTTATGAATGACATGGTTTCCCTAGCATTGCCCATGCTTTCTCAGTAGGGGAGAAGACAGCAGGCAAATAAACAAAGGTTTGCCTCATCTTGGACCAGGGTTTGAATCCTTACTGCCTTGGAACTTAGATGAAGCTATGCTGGGGATTTTGCTTGAATGTGAAAGTGGAGAACTTGATTGTGTTCCTCTATCCAAGGAGCAATGGCAATGCGAGTGTGTCCAAGCAAAAAGACACTCTGGATAGCGCAGACCATTCTCCTGACTTGCTCTGTAGGTGGATTTTGTGCCATGGGAGATGCTACAGCTCTTTTAGGGCCAAGGTTTGCCCAGATTGCACCATGGAAGGCAGCTCGTTACCTCCTCCAAGTACCGAAATTTCCCCTGCCTTTGCTCTGAACAAATGGGAACCTGACTGCTCCTTCTAATCTTCCCCTGCACACCTGGTGCTGCAGGGACCGGTGACAACCTGGCCCTGATAAAGACTTCAAGATTGGACCTTTTATCTATATCCCAGAAACGCTCTGCTCATGTGGGAATAGTTAAAGGCAAGAGAATATATAACAGATCATCTGTCTCTCAGCTCGAGTCAGCTCAGAGGTGGGAACAGACTGACCCAGCTGGGTGCAGCCATCGCGAGGAAGCTGGGAAATGCCTGCTCGACCAGCTCGAGCAGAGCCAAAGCGGAGGCCTGTGTGCTTCCCTTCGGAGCGGGTTGTCTGCCTGCCTTGGAGAGCCCGGCCGAAGCATTAAAGCCACTTTGTGCCGAGTACTCTGTGCTGAGCTACTGCCTCCCGGGGCCGGGTTTGGTTAGCTGTCCTGCAGGCATGAGGGCCGATGCCACCTTTCCTCACCTGCTCTCTGTGCTGCCGGTTGCTCCTGGTGTCATGTTGACTCCCTTTCGTGTGGGAACAGGGCAGGAAAACGGCTGGCGCTTGCAGGAAACAGCCTGTGGGCAAGGCAGGAGCGAGCCCGGAAACCTTCCCCGGCGCCGTGGAAAGCATTGGATGGGGGACGCGGCGGGATGTCGGCGAGGTGCGAGCGCTCGCCTGGGCACCGGTCTCCAGGCACTTGCTCGTACGTGCTGTTGCTGTGGGCAGGGGGTAACCCCTGGCCTTCAGCCCCGGGGGCTGCATGAGAACAACCCATCTCGGGGAAAGCGGCGGCTGGAAGCAGCCGTGCCTCGACTGGCAGCGCAGGTGAGCGCCGCCGCCCCGTGCGACGGCTCGCGCGGACGGGGAGGTCGCGCTGACTGCCAGCTTTTGCAGGTCTGGGGCTCTGCAGGGAAAGGCCACGAAGTCTGGAGAAGTGGATCCAGGAGGAAGCAAGGATGCATCGCGTTTGCTCTGCGTGAGCGCTGGGGAAGCAGCCCGGAGAGGAGCCCAGGGCAGATGTGTCGGGTGCCACGGGCTGAGGCAGTCGAGAGAGGAGGCAGTGGCTGCTCCTCGCTCTCATTCCAGGTGTGCTGAAGGGCACAACACATCTCTCTGCTCCTGGCAGATAAGCTGGAAGCCGTCTAACAAATGCCTGCCTTCCCCTATTTCCTACCCCAGGGGGAATGAGCCATCTTGAATTTTGCTGTGTTGGACCAGGAGGAACAGTTCATTAGCAATTTATACCTCTGGTTTGGTGCTAGAATGGATTCTTCCAGCAGCAGGATCTGTCATTTCCCCATTGGGATGCTCCTGCTTTACAGTAGCGACTCCCAGGAAATCACTCTCAGCTTGAGCTGGAGTCAGCAGCTTCCCTAAATGATGTAAGTAGGCTGAAGGAGCAGGGTCATATAACCATTTTGTTAGGTTCTGCCCTGTCAGTCTTATTTTGTGGATTCAGACAGAATATTAACATGTTTGCATATGTAAATGTGTTAAAGTGAGCATCAGCTAAGGGAATACGTTAAACTCAGTGGTCCTTCCAAGCTGATTTAATCTGACAGCACCTCCATTAAAAAAATAAAAAGCATCAGTTTTCCCTTTGTGACTTGATGTACAGTAATTAGCTTGTTAGAGCAGGAAACACCTCCTTTCATAATTGATTTTGCACCCCTTTTACTTGGATATCCCTGACAAGCTGTTTCTAGCTCCCCAAGGACACCATCAGTACTTCCCATGTGTTTGGAATTTCATGAATGTGAATAATGAATATGATTTATCCCTCCCACACTCCCATGCACGTATAATATATGTAGCCAATTTGTGAACTGGACCCTGCATCAGAAAGATCGGTGTCAAAGTATTAATTGCAAAGTGACCAACTGTGTTCAGGAATCGGGACAGAGCTGAGCAGTGATTTTTCTGGGCGTTAGCTAGACACAACCAGGTCGCACCATGTGTTTGTCCACCGGGGAGGAAAAAAAAACGGAGGAATATTTTCTGAATGGTCCTGTGTATCCAAGTTAGCATGCCAAATTGGTTGCTTATTACAGCTGGCACAGTGCCTTAGTGGGCTAATGTGTTAATAATGTGTAATGTTTCTCTTAGGCAATGGCACCACTCTTCATTAGCGCTTCTCAAGGCCTGTCACTGTTGCTTAGCTGTACATTTTGTTTCTGATGTTCGAGCGAGGGTATTTGAAATCAGGATTTCAGATCTGCTAGTACATGTCACACACTCTTTAAAAATGGATTTTAAAAGGGCCTTGATAATTTTATGGCTACTAATAACATTTGTAGCTATGTGAGCTAAGCTAATGATAAGAGTAATCAAATTTCATGTTTCACGGCATAAAATGAGCAACTGTAGGGGTCAGGAAGGTATTCACTCCCCGTCCTCCTCCCCGGGGAACCACCGCCTTTTCCAGTTGGTTCAGTAGATTAGCAGTGTTTTGGACGTGAAATAGCACGTCGCTGCAGCAAGGTCCAGGGTCTCGCACTGCCCAGACCCAGGCTCTTAGTTACAAGCCTGCGAATTCTGGCTTATGTTGGCGAAACGCTGAAACATCTGAACGACGCATTTGTTTCATGCTGATCACCCTGCGCACCGTGGGCATGGGACGTGCGGCACTGATTCGCCCCACTATTACAGCTCTTTGCTCCGGCTCCCCAAACTCAGAAATGCAAGCGCTGTGTTTAACTGGTGTCTTTTCGCGCAAAGGCTTGAAGTCCTGCGTCCCAGGGCATTTCATAGCACCCATACTTTTAGCATGATGAGTTTTGCAAAGCCTTTTAGTGCACTGTACCAACAATGTACTGATGAATCTAAAAGGATTCACTTAACACAATGCTTAATAGACTAGAGAAGAAATGCGCTGAATGAAAAAAAAAAGTCCAGCAGAGCCAGCCAAAAAATTCTCTGTGCGTTTTTTAAAAGAGGGAAAAGAAGCTTTTCTTTAAAGCTCTTTTTGTCTAAAAGGATTTTTTTTTTCCAGAAAAAAAATCTTCTGCTCATTGTAAGTATATAGATTTTCATTTAAACGTGTAAATAATTTTGGAAGACTTCTTGTTCAGCCACATTTAACCGGAGATCTTTTGGTTTCCCAAAGGGTATTTTTCAGAGGGTTGATATTATCACACAAAAATACAAAAAAAGCTAAAAAAAATGTCAAAAATATTTTCATTTCCATCAACATTTTTTACAGAAAGGGTGTCCTTGATGAGCTCCAGTTGGTTGTAGCGTTTAGTTGGGCTCTGTTTCCCGGTGTAAGTTCAGCGCGAGAGGTGGCGTGGCGAAGCTCTCCTTGCACACGCTGCCGGTGCAGACGCTCGGTGTTGGCTCCGCTGCGGTTGGCCACAGCCACTCGCTGTGGATATCGGCCAGGAGCAAGCGAAAGCACAAAATGGGAACGATGCTCACAGAGGAAGCCTTCAAGATAATCACATTCAAGCCAGAGATGAGGAGTTTCTGAGCAGAGGCCAGGAACGCAGAAAGCGCTTGTTGTTGCGTAGGGAACTTGACAGCTCGAGCTGACCGCCGGACACCAGGAGGCCGCAGCGAGGAGCCGGTCCCGCCGGGGTCTCGGGGACGTCGGGCTGTGATGCTGGGGCCGGCGCGGGGACGAGGCCCCGGAGCTTCCCTGGAGCCTCCTGGCGCGGCGGGAGCGTAATGGGAAAGGCCGGAGTTAAAGACCCTCTAATTGAGGCCTTCGGAGCAGCAAGCGCAACACCGCAGCGCTCTGTTTAGGGGATTTTGTGTATCTCTACCATCAAGGCTACATTTGTCTGTAGGATTAATCACTTTTTGATCCAGAGGGTTTAAGACAGACAGCTTACTAGCAGTGTGCTGCATGGCTCTCCCAAGCTGGCAATTAGCTTTGTTTCTTCCTATTGTCTTGTTTATTATGCCCTGCTCCATCGCTTTTTTTTCTGACCAGCATGGTAATACACTCATTCATTTTAAAACCATTTTTAACTGTGCTTTTAGGAGACTTTTTAATGGGAGATTTTTAGTAAAAGCTCTATGCTGAGTACAGAAAATGAAAATCTCTTCCTGCTCAGCAGAGAGCAGGTTTGTACATAGATGACACTATAAAGAATTCCTCCGAGAAGCTCGAAGCCATCATTCTGCTCTATTTTAGGGCTTTATCTCAGGACTTGCTGAGGTTCTCCTGCTTGCTCAAAGGTCACCGGGAACCTGAATTATACCCATTCCCATTTAACTGGCACGTAAACTGGTTTCTTTGGGAGATAATTCATGCCTCACATGAAAGAAAAATATGTTCTGGGAGCTGCGTGTGTGCACGCATGCTCCGTTCCTTGCAGACACAATGCGATCGCCTGCACTTTAAAGGCCTGTTGTACAGTTTTCGTGCACATCGCTTTCTCCGGGATGCAGAGGAAGCTCAGTCCCGTGTCCCGTCGTGCAGCCTTTTCTCCCCAAATCCTCGTCCTTTGCAGACTAGTACGGGAGGTGGATTGTGTCTTTACCTCCTTCTCGTTTGAATGTAGGGGATGGGCAGGAAACGGTCCTTGAGCTGCAGACCCAACGTGACCGTCCAGGTTGCAGCCGGGAGGCACCTTGGGTGCGGGTCTTGCAGGATTGCACGCTTTCTGGTGGGCCAACAAGACCTGGGGTCAGTTTTCTTCATTTCCAGATGCAGCTTTGCCCTGAATCTGCTGGGTGTCCTCGGTGGAGCCAGTTCAGCGCTGTGCACCCACTCCTCGCTCAGTAACACGGGGTAGTGGTGCTGAGCACCTCCGCAAGGTGCTCTGCTCAGTCCTGAGCACAAGCACAGTCTAAGGACATGACACTACAGGGCAGAACAGCACTTGGCTGGTGTAACTACGGCATCCTGAGCCAAAGCTTACGGAAGGACACGGGAGCTCTGCACTGACTTCAGCTGGGTTTGGATCAGGTGTTAAAAGCTGTAAAATTTTTCAGGCCTTGTGACTTCCCCTGCGCGAAGCTCCTCGCCCAGCCTGAGCTGGGTGCAGCGCCAGCCGCTCTTCCCTGCCGCAGGCAGTTTGTCTGCCGTTTGCTTCGCTCCTCTTTCACTAAACGTTACCTTTTGTCCTATGGCCCAGGCATTTGGCTGAACCACCCCGGCAAACGTTCTCAGGTTTTTAAAATATTCAGTATTAAAGAGATCAGGCCAGATGTGCGCGGCTGCCTTCATCACTCTCGGCCGCGTACTCTGTGTTGAAACGATTATTGACATCAGCCGGCGAAAGGCAGCTGATGAAACGCTCTCTCCCCGCCTGATGAGCTATCCATCCGCCCGTGCCCTGCGCAGAGTGCACAGGTTTTGGTTTTGAATGATATATTGCTGTGTCACTGTGGCTTATGTGCTGCTTCAACGTACGCTGGTGAGTGATAGAGAGTATGCGTTAAACAACCTCATCGCAACCGGCGCTGTATTTTCTCCCCTCCAGCTTGGGGGGGGCCGCAGGCAGCCCAGCAAGGCTCTCAGGACTACCGCAAGGAAGCGCTGCGGGGAGAGCTGGCCCTGGAGGCTCGACCCGGTCCGGGGAGGACGGGTGCATCCTTGGGCTAATCCGGGCAGGGGAGACTTGGCCCCCGAACGAGCCGAGGGAACGGGCGACGCTGCAGCGGGGTGCGGTGGGTCTGCCCTGAGCCGATTCACGCACGAGCGGCTTCCGCCAGCTTCTCCATGCTCGAGTAGGCTGCCGGCTTTAGGTGAATTGCTGAGAAAGAGTAAGCCTTGATTTTAGAGTAAAATCACTCTCAGTGTAAGACATGGTATAAAAAGAGGCTGGGATCTGAGCTGCACCGATGGTGACCGTGTCTATATTTGCATGAATTCCCGCCAGCTTTCCGCGTGGCGCAGAGAGGCGGCGATGTCCTGCGGCTTGAGGCACCTGCTCCAGCGGGACCGTCGTGGTCCCACGGCTCGTCCTTCGCAGACGGGGAAGGCGGGGAGACGGGGCCTTCGCCTGGCCCGCGTCTTGCTGAGCCTCGCCTTCGGGCCGCCGCTGACCAGGGCACCGTCCAGCAGCGGGCGCAGAGGGGCGCGTGTCCCGCCGCGCGGACGGCGACCGGGACGCGCTGGCTGCCTGCGGCAGCCGGCCGAGCTCCCGGGGGCCGCCGGCGGGTTTGCCTCCCGGCCGCCCAGCGCTGCTCAGCCAGCAGGATGGTGACGGCCAGAAGGACGCCCAAACCGGGGATTTATGGACTATCCCAAATCTTGATATCCGAGTCCCTCCTTCTCCGGGTGCTTTTTACCACTTGCGACTTGCCTCGTTGCCGGACACCTCGCTGCCGCCGCCTCTCCGGCGGAGGCTCCTGGAGGAGGTGCCTGGGTACGCGCACGTTCGCGCTTGGCTCCTGGCGCTGCACGTTTTTTATGAAATGTAATTTGCTAAGAGCCGTTTTAAGTCTTTCTAGAAGATACAGTTGTTCTTTCTGCCCACGGCATTCTGTCGCCGAAGAAAACTGCTTTACATAATACATTTTGAAATATTTTACTTTGTGTGTGTTTTTCCCCCAAACCTTCTCCATTTTCAAATACTATAGGTTATTTGCTCTCCTGCTTTCTCACTTCCCTCCCTTTTGCTCCACTCTATTCCTCTTTTTCTAAATCATTTGCAAGGAGCAGTGACAATAAACAAGAAGGGATAGGGAAAGGGGGGACTGTAACGCTTACATTTTGGATTTACTGCCAGTCCCCAAACCATTTCCAAAGAAAGTACTTGGTGAAAAAAAAGTATTTAAAAAATGCCACTTTGCCACCAAAAAGGCTTTGAATGGACAACTCAGCTCGCAAACAGCCGAGAATAATTAAGAAACTAACAGCAGTCTGACATAGACATTTTCTCCATGTGGTGACACAATCAAACACTTAACCAAAAATAATGTAATGACAAGTCTAGGTCACAAAACGGAGCGCTGCAGCCTGGAACAACAGTTTTCTGACCTTCTGGATTTCCTCTATTAGAGGACTCCTGGGCAGTGAGCAAACCCTATTTCTTACAACAAAGAAATTTAGCAATCTGTGAAGCTATGTCACCTTGCTGGCAGAAACACTGAGCGGCAATAGTGCTGAAAGTCAACACTAATAGCCGACACCAAATTAAACTGCCAGGGTTTGTGTGATGCAGCTCTGTCACCCTTTGACACATTTGATGTGAATTCAGAGGCTTCTGCTGTAAACTCATCAGCAGAGCTCATGACGCATCATCTTTACATATCTGTCCATCCACATTTGTCAGCAACAGGCAAGCCTCGGGTGACTTTGGCGACGGGGATATAGATTGCTTTACCTTCACATATAGTAAATAGGGTGTTTTAACACTTGTGACACCCTCAGTTCTAGCTTTTAACCGGGCCACTCTTGTGAGCCGCGCTTCGGCTTTCCGGCGTCGGCGCTGGACGCCGAGATGGACGAGGGCTGAAGACGGCAGCGCGGCGGCCCTTCCCTCCCCAGCCCGTGACTCACATCATTTCCCCTTTGCGCCTGCAGAAGAGGAGCAGGCACGCTCCTACGTGTCCTCATGAAGTGCCTGACCGAAAGGCCGCGGCCAGTCAGGCCGAGTTGAAACAGACACTTGCGGGACGCCTCTAAGTTCCCCGTATGGGGCCCGGTGACAGCTGGCAGTAAACCAGCACAAATTACCCCTCTGCCTCCGTCTGTGCTGACCCAGCAGCTCCCTCAGGCCAGAGACAAAATACTTCAGCCAGGGAAACATACGGGCAAGCCCTGCCCCGGGCGGGAACGGCCCCGCGAGCGGCAGCGCCGGGTCCCGACAGCGCCAGCAGCGCTCCCGGGGGGACACCGCGCTGCTGGGACAGTCGTTCACCAGGGACAGATATACCATCTCCAAAAAAAATAACACGGCACCACAAAGCACAAGCAACCCCCCGCTCCTTTCCTCCCTGGGCAGCCTGGAAGGGATTTCCAATATTTGTTTCTTTCCCTAAACCAATCAGTGCTGCTATTGCGGGTTTAGACTGATGCCTTTTGGTTATCAGCTGTTCATCTTCATGTTAATCTTGAGCTTACTGAAGTAACAAACACAGGTCTGCTCAGAGGACAGCACCTCACCTGAGCACTCACCTGAGGGTGAGTGTCAGCGCTGAAGTTCATGTGATGCTCCCAGCGATGCTCAAAAGTCTTTAAACCTTCACCACGCTTGTGGCTCTCCTATGGACCAGAAAGGAAAATGGCCTGTGGCTTTTATTTATGTCTTCATGCTATTTAATATACTTGCCAGCTTCAACAGATTCTTATTTGCCACACACTGTCCTAGAATATTTAATATATTGAGTTTTTCCTCCCAGTGTTGAGCTTTGCTATCTGTGCAAACTGCTACGGAAAGAAAGCTGTATTTAGACACACTGGAGGAATAAACCTAGAGCAAGAACCTTACATTTGATTTCTTTTTTACTTTTATGGATTTAACTGAGTCCTATAAATCTATTTGAGCATACCGTTTAAAATAATAGTCTCATAAGGTAGTAGGCATCAAATCGTATTTATTCAAGTGTGGGCTGTAACGCAATGGGAATAGAAACCTGAGGTCCTACAGAAAAAACCTTCAATTTTCACCCACTATCTCTGACTCTTCTGCTTATACAATACTATCATAAAAACACTGCACAGTGCCCATGTTCAAACAACCATTTGCACCACTAGAATTATCTCTGAATAAACTGTAAAAGAACGTTTCTACCCGTGGAAGAAGATGGTGAAACGCGCAAGTGCCAGGTCAGAGGATGGGGAGAGCAGTCCACAGCACAGCCAACCCTGCTTGAATGAACCAGGAGACTTTTCCCTTGGAAAATATTTGTGTGTGTCAGTTAGGAAAGTTCTGGTCAAAGAGCAGGGAAAAAGTTTGCTGAAGTTTTTTACATTTACCTGTAAAAATTCTAAACTGAAAAAAATTTTTCCAGGAAATTTAGAAAAAAACCCCAAAATTTTAAAAATATTTCCTGGCAACAACAAGTGTTGCTTTATGACCAGCTCTGTTCACAGAATGTCACATGTTGCTCCTCAGTCTGTGTGGAGGAAGCAGTGTGAGCTCTCAAACCCAGCACCTAAGATTTAGTCTGGTGGTGTCCTAAACGTCATGCTGTTGCCCTCTAGAAAGGGCTTTCCTTGTTATTGAAAGTCTGCAAAACCCGAATATAACATTAAAATACAATTTGGAACAGCTAGTTATTTTCCCGCTCTCTCAGTGAACAAACACGGCTGTAACGGGTGCATTAGAAACACCTCGACGGGCAGCGAGAGCAGAAAGTGGCCGAATGAACATAACCGAGATTGCTGCACCGGCAATTTGCCTGGAGCCTTGCAGCCCGCCGCTTCTCGGGCATCGGAGGCTCCTTCTGCACACAGAGCGGATTGTAATGGAAACTCCTAATAATTATGACACTTCTAGATATCTCTCTAATTACTGTACAGAGGCTGCTGGTATGTGAACAGTGCTACGGTTCATCTTGTGTCTGACTGGTTTTGTCCGCCTGTGGCAAAGCTCCTGAGGACGGGAGACTACAGCTTCTTCTTGAGCTTTTCACAATGCTAGTCGCTCCCTCTTAGCAGTTTACTTACTAACCAAACAGCAGCAATTGGGCTAATTCCATGCTTATTTAGATTTCCAGAATTCCTGTTAATAAACTGTAGGGTCAACACGTCTAGCGCAGAGATGCTCCAACTTTTTATGCCATGTCCTGGAGAGCAGAGACACGAAGCCGACACCTACAGAAACTATTTATAAACACGTCCAACTTTGGCTTTTGTCATCTCTTGGACTGGGACTGTTTGTCCTTCCTTGCACCATCCTCGTTGGCAACGGGGAAAGATGAAACTCCTGATCTGCCAAGGGGATCATCCCACACTCTTGGATTTGTCACCCTCCGCAGTAAGGAACAGCATAAGTCTTCTGAGCATATTTGATGGCACTGGTGGCCAGGTAATGTTTGAAATTAGCTTGGTTAAATTGGACCGTAAGATGCAAAGCAGCCACCCCTGCTCTCCTCCGGCCTCCTGCCAGTCCCCGGCGCCGTTTCTGGGATCGCGCGGCTGGTGCAGTCTCTCTCCATGGAGACCTTGATGTTGCAGCACCCTCTCTGGCGCCGCGCACGGTTGGGCTGGGGCAGCACTCCCCGTCCCTGTCCCCTTCCTGAAGGCGCATTGCCTCCCGTGGGCCGGTGCTGGAGCTTCTCCAGCTGTGGTCGGCCACCATTGCCTCCTGTTTCTGCAACCCATAGCTCCCAAGGAGAACCGCCCTTGAAATGGGTAGTCCCCACACCGAGTCCCTGAACAACTAACCTTTTTGTGCAGCCGTTTTTGAGCAAAATTCGTTTTCTTATTTTTTTAGTTGGTGATCATGGAAAAGGAAAACAAGCACCCGACTTTGCACGTTTTATACAGATCTGGTGATCCTGCTGTAGAGAGGGTTACCCCAAGAGCGGTGAGATGGGAGCGAGGGATCCCACGAAGGGCAGGCTCCTGCAGCCCGCGGGGACCGCGGCACCCGGCCCGCCACGGGCACCCTCGGGGCTGGGCTGCTCTGGCGCTGCCCTCAGCCCCGCCAGAGGTGATTTCGGGGCTGCTGGATCCCCCCATCCCCTCAGGTGCCCCCACAGTGAACCGAGAAATGGACAGTTATAACTCTTAACGTATGTGTAGGTAAAAACCCCTCTAAGAGCTAATTAACTGTGAGGATTAATATTTCTGCCTTGAGGTCCACAAATGTCATTATACCATTATAAAATAAACTCTTGAAAAATAATTCACTTTTAAAATAATACATTGCTTTCCTTTTATCCAATAGGTTAAAGTACTTTGTTCCTGGGTACCAGCTTTAAATTTTTCATGTCAGGGTGAAAAGCAATTTTTTAATTATAATTTTAATGCAGCTGACCATATTTCGTAATGATACATTTTGAACCCAACTTGTAAATGTGTCAGAAGAAAATATGACTATTCTATAGAAATATCTGAACCATAAGAACACAGTTGAAATAACATAGTGCTTCTAAAAGTGCCAATTATTTATTTTAACTGTGATATTACATCTGTCATTAGCACCGTGTGAAATATTTGATACGATATTAAAAATGTTTCAAATTCAGCTGTTTCAAGGCTCACAGAATTTGCGTGAACACAAGGAGCTAGATTACGGATCCTCAAAAGCAGGCCTGGTGGAAAGACCCAGAATTAAATCCATTTTAACTAATTTCCTTCTCCTTCCCTCTTCGGGTGCCCACCGAGTCACTCTGCTGTGCCTGAAGCCACCTCACAGGGTTTCGTTCGTTCCCCTGTGGGAAGAGCCGTTTGGGTACTCGGCATGGGAGAGCGAAACAGGTGTCGTTTGGAGAACGGATGACGAGAGAACCAGGACGGAGCACGATGAGGTTTTGATCGGCACAGGCGAAGTGTTATCAGAGTAGCTTCTCCAGCTACTGGAAAAAAGAGGATTTCAGAGGATATTGGAGATTTAGATCTTTCTTTGTTACTTATGCCCTGAAACTTGGACCTACCTCAACTCTAAGCTAAATCTGAAGTGCCTGGTACTTTGCGTTTCCTTAATGCTTTCGGTGCTAAGCTCCTCCAGGCTCTGAAGAGCATCTCTCTGCCAAGCAGGACTCCAAGGTAGCACTTAGGGAGCCTTCGCCTTAGCGCGGGTGCTCAGGCAGCGCGACTCCCTCCCCAGCCCTGTTTGCGGCTGCCCTCCGGCGTGCCAGGCTGATTCCTCAGTATGCTTAACAAACCAGCTGCTCGTCCTGCGTGTCTCGCCCAGGAGGACTCGGTGAAGATGTATGTTGGCATTCCTGCAGCACCCCACACCTCCTCTCCTCGTGGGCTCGCGCAGCCCCGAAGAGGCACGTGCTTCCCAGGAATTTCCCAGCCTGGGATTCCAAAGTGAAGAGAGAAGATTGCTACTCCCAAACCAGATAGCTAGCCCTTGTGCCTCTGGGTACACCTCTGTGTTGGGAGCGTGAACCCCAGAGCTGATGCTGGAGGAGGAGAGCTGATGAGGAGCCTGCTGTGCTAATGAAAGCAGCAACGGCCTCCAGAAACACTGGGCATTTCTCCCTCTCAGACAAACATCTCTTTCCTCATTTACGATAGACCAAAGGTCAAAGATAGCTGCTCCACCACTTCCACAGCCCTGCTGAAATTTTATGCCCTGGAATTGCTGTCAAGTTTAATGTTCTCATCTTATATAATGAAAAGGCAATCGTTCCAGCTCTGCAGCTTGAATGAATTCACACTGAAAAAGATTGAAATTTTGGGGTGAAATTTCACAAACTGCTCAGATCTACAGCCAGTATGTTACGTTGGATTAACAGCAGAGGTAAGCAGTATTTACTTGGAAAACTCCGAGCACCACACATACCAGGAGAATTCCTTTGGAACCTAATATCAATGCATCCGAAAGAGGAACCCATCAGAATACTTACCCTTTGGTACCGCTTCATCGACCCTTCCTTACAGCCTCTTGTTAGCTTTCCCCTTTACAGACTTTTGCTATAGATCCTTGGCTGTAAGTCCATGGTTCTCTGACATGTTATTGCTTTGCAGAAAGGAAGATCTTCTTGTTTTAAAGTTTTAAAATACAAAACCCCAAAATGATTGCCTCTTCAGGCTAGTAACGTTTTCACATAAGCAAGGTCCAGGCAACAAAACTCCCACTGACTTTGATGGGTGCAAAAGCAAACCATGGAGGAACTCCAAGGATAAAACTTTACTGGGCCTTAAAAGCAGCTGGCAGATGTTCACAGCACCTTCGACTCTGGAAATGTCGGTGGTTTACCTCAACGCTGGGCAGATACCCCTTAAAGCAATGAGTTGAAACTTGGGGAGAGCGGGAGGCCTCTCTGAAGGGCCTAAGAACAGTTTTCAGTGTTTGCACAGCATGATTTGAAGTCAAAGGAGGGCTGGTGAGTTACTCCAGGGATTTTTCACACAGTTCATTTTATAAGTGCTATGAAATGATCCCAGAGGTGCCTTGCTTTTCACCCCCGTAAAGGAAACGGCACCCCCAGGTCTAACGAGGCTGGTGCTTCCTGACGTTTCCCCCCCGGCAGGCAGACGCAGGAGCTCAGCGCGAGGCATAAGAGCTGGCGGCGACAGCGGCGCGGAGGCAGCGAGCAGAAACGCCCAGCCCCAGAATTACCTGCGGTCTCTGAGGCCCCTCTGAATTTACTTGAGTGTCTGCAGCAGTACCCAGGGTCACAGGTTCACCGACTCGGCTACCAAACCCATCCGAGAGCTGCGGCTAAGCCGGTCCCTGGGGCGGCAAAGTAGCTTACGCTGTGTTAGGAAGAGAGGAAGAAAAATGTGCCCGTGACCAGTAAGTCTAAAATCTGTATTATTGTCAGAGAAACAATAGCAGCATCAGCTGCTCCCCTGCCTGCGAGAAGAGCCGGCATCATTAGCGGCGCGGGCAGGCTACCTCCAGGGAAGGGCCACGTCCGCCCTCCAGCGCCGCGTCTGCTCTCATCGAAACCTTCGGAGGCGAAGCCCGTGGTGACAGCCGCCGCGCGGCCGGGGACACGAGCCGGGGAAGGTGCCCTTCCTCCGCTGACGGCGCCACCACCGCGCTCGGGCCGGGCCGCCGGGGGAGGCCGTGCGGGCTGTGATGCCTCTCCAGCTCGTTTCGCTGGCGATTTGCCTTCTGCTTTACCAAAGACGGTTAGCGGCCGTCTTTCCAGGAGGCCCCACGCTGCTGATCGCTGCGGCCATGCTGCAGGCACGTCTGAAATTTACTTATGTGAATTATGACTTGCAACAGCTGTATCTAAAATCCTATAGATCACCTTCACTTTCCATCATCAATATTGTTAACAGGGATAAGGCTAGGGAGAGGTAACAGAAAATATCTACCCATTTCTCTCTCTACCATCTTCCCAGCCCTCCGTTACCAAAGCGCTGCCCTCCTCCACCCGCGGATAAGGCAGCGCCTTGCTGCCAGGCTGTAGCCAGCTGTGCTCGGGGCTGCGCAAGGAGTCGCGCGTGACGTTGGGGGCTCTCCCTGGCTCCCACGGCAGCCCTGAAGCACGCGCAGGCAACGCAACGCGACATGATGCACTACAATGCCATGTAACGCGACGCAAGGAGACGCAGCGCAACGCAATGCAATGCAAGGCAACATGATGCAACGCAACACCACGCAACGCAACGCAACGCAACGCAACGCAACGCAACGCAACGCAACGCAACGCAACGCCCTGCTGGCAATGCTCGGGGCACCTCTGCGGCCGCTGCAGCGTCGTGGCATGCAACCACGGTCCTCACGGCACCGTCTGTGTCCTACTGAGGTGTCTGTAAGGCATTTCAGTCTAGATGTATCTGACGGAAACTGATGCAGCCCCGTTGAGCTCTACGGAGTGATGTCATTTTACAGCAGCTGGAGCCTTCCCTTACTAGTTTGTATAATCGATCATACAACTCATCCAATTTCAGGTAACGGGCATCTCCATTCCCACATTGCCAAGAGGCTGATTTACCCCAGGAACGACAGAGCTGCTGCGACGAAGCGCCCTTATTACCAGGGGTAGTGGTACAGCACAGACACCTCAATGGGATCTCCGCTCTGTGTTGTGCTCACGTTTTACAGTGACATATTTCAAACTTACACTGACACGCTTTTGAAAACACTTGTGGCAGTGGGAAAGCTGTGGGCTTACTCCCTTATCTCTGACACGGCAAGGACTGGGAGCACGACCAGAGATTCGCTGGCGCTCAGGCTGTTATCAGTTGTTTTGCGTGTGCAAGCCCAAGCACGGGTCAGAAGTCTGTTTACAGTGGGAACCCATTTTTGAAATTTGCCCTATAAATAAATCACGCTTCGTTCTATCCATTGATAAATAGTGAGTTACCGAAGCTTAAATTTCTCACATTGATCTGTACAGAAAAGTAGTTTTATTTGCTCTTCTGAAATTTCAATATTTATATTTTGCTCCTCCTGAGGCCTGCGTGCTGAAGGCAGGTATTAATGTTTCCTGTCCGCATGAGACAGACACCAGCAGCATGGTATTTCTGGCTCCAAAGTGCGTTACTAAAATAGCCGCCTTCCCCTATGTACCTGTGCAATAAAAGCCACAAAGCTGCAGTGTAAAGGCACTTCTGGTTTTCACGTGGGACGGCAGGCAGAATGGCACGCGGAGTAAAACATGGGGCTTAAATCATTTAAAATATTTATTTATTTATTTATTTCTGAGAGTAAAAAAAAATCTATTTTTCTTAAAGTGACCAGCCAGGAAACTCTGGGCAGGGACAGTTGCATGAGACCTGCCAGCCTGGACAGCTACCAGCAAAAGCCTGCGCTTCCTGTCTGTGCACGTGTCCTAAATACTGGCAGAGGAACGGCCTCCTTTTAAATCACTCTAATGGGTGAATTTTAGCTGCTCATTGGCGAGAGGTAATTCCCTGCTCCCAGAAGAACCAGCATCGCTCGAGCTGTCAGCAAGTGGCTGGCGGGAGCGACAGCGCCTCTGGCCGCCGGCAGCGCAGCAAACCTCGCCGGGGGCTTCCCACCTCCAGCGGCGTCGCGCCAGCACCCGCCTTCCCCAAACTTCGATAAACTTGTTTGGTTTATCTTGATTAATAAGTTCAAGTATTCATAAAGCTGAGGCCTGCCATTAAAGAGGCGATAAGCCATAATTTGTAATAAAAGAGCTACCTTTTCCAATTGTCTTCAGCCGAAGCGCAGAGTCCCCGTAATGATTTATTGCCTTACTGCCAGGCTCTTGATAAGTGGACACCAAATGGCTCCTCATTACTCAAAAGCTCCTCTGATTTCTTGAACCAAAGTCCTTTCCAAGCTCCACTTAGTCCACTTTCCTTCCGAAGAAAATGAATCAAGGACCTTCTCCCAGTAGCCTATAAACTATTTTAGCATAAAAAATATCATAAATGAGAAAGGAGAAAATCTTGTTTGCTAAAGGGCTGCTGGATGAACTGCCTCTTGCCCTTTTGATAGCATCTTTGAAATGGAAATGGCCAGCTGCCTGACCTTCTGTTCAATGACCCTTTTTGTACAAAGTCAAATTGCAGTGGCTTCACAGCAGCAATTCACCTATGGACATAAACTAGATTTCAGGGGGGTATGGAAGAGGAGGTTTCTATTTGCAGTTTCTTTAGAATATTTTTTTCCTTGTTAATATTTCCTATAGACGCATCAGGAATCAAGTTTATAAAATAAATTACTACTCATAAAAAGAATTTAGAATTTTACTTCACTAGCTTACATCTCTATGCTTTTTACCTTATAGATTTAACAAGCCTTCTTTAAAAATCGTTAATCAAAAAGATTTAGTACAGGAACAGTGCTACATGCAATTTAAAAAAAAATTCTATAATCAGTTATTGGATTGTGGCATTAATTATTTAACTCATTTTATTAGAACTCAAGGAAAAAAAATAATTTTAAGCAATATGAAAGATCAGCAAAAACAAAAGGAGAGAAGAAATACCATATTTCTAAATAAGTTGAGACTTGGGCATCCAAATTTAGAAATCAGCTACCCATGTGAGATGTCCAAGTACTGTGAAAACCGGTTTTCCCATCAGATTTATGCCCTTACAGCTTAGTTTATCCTGTGATACAACCGCTTTTTAAAATCAGTCATTCTTTGTTAAATGCATTTGCCAAATTCAAGCCCAGCCTTCCAGCTGGGGTAAATCACTCGTGCTCTATTGTACCACCTGAGAATCTGTCCAGGAAGGTTTCTCAAATATTCACAGAAATATAAGGCTCGAGGTGCTCGCTGGTGGGACCCGGACCGGGGTGGGCCGTGGAGGGGTCTGGGTTCACACCGCTGAGAGCTGATCCGTCGGCTTTCGCCACCGTCCTTTAATTCCTGACTCCACATCTGCCTCTCGGCCAACTCCCAAACATCACCCACACGAAAAGAAAAAGAGGTGGGGTCTGGGTTTTAAGCAGCACATTAGTAGTATTTCAACTTTGTCTAAAATGATGTCTGGATCATGTAGGCACAAGCCATCACTCATAGCTGTCAAAAAAATTAGACCCTTAAGGTAGCTAGTCCATTTTCTGATTAAAGAACTGTGTTGAATGTTGTTTCACAGCTAACAGCTGGCATGTTAAGGCTAAAATCTGAGTGTCAATTAATTCGGTATCAGATCAGCTGAGAAAGACAACTGTGCACAAGCATATGGTCATTGCAGGAGTAAGGCTGCTGAAAGCTGAGGGTGTTTGATGGTTTCAGCCTGTCGCTTTTCACTTATGATATTGTAAATGAGGCTAAAACAGTTTAATTTGTGTAACTGGCAGTCAGGAGGAGTGTTTAATTGAGGGAGCCGGGAGGGCTGGCAGCCCTGGCAGGTTCTCCCGCGGCTGCTTGATACACTGTGGATTGTGCCCAGTGGCAAGCTGCCCAGGCTTGTAGCACACACAAAAACAGTTCATAATTACACCATAATTCAATCTGAAGTCTTGTTTCCAATAAATCCCTCATGAAATTAGTATTCCGTTTGGCAGCAAGGCAGGCAACCGCCAGCCCTACATGCCCGGGACCTGGCGCGCGAGGGACCTGGTGGTGTGGGCTGGCTCCTGCCCCTTGGCTGCAGGTGGTTCACGGCTCTCCTCTTTGGGATGTGCTAACAGCTTGGAAATTGTCTAGGTCGTTGGCCATAACACAACTTTAAAGTAAAAGGAAAGCGATAAGCAAAATTATTACACGGAGTAACGGCTAGGAGATGACCCTCCTGCTGCTCCTGTTGGCACAAGTCAAGCTGGGAGAAGCTTCGTGATATATTCTTGGGACCTCGAGTTCAAAGGAGCATCTGTGCATATGCTTATTTTTTAAGCATCTGGTTATATCTCTTCCTACACAACAAAGCTCCCAGATCAGCTGGAAACCCCACCAAACTGACATACTGAAACTCTACGTAACATTAGGCAGAGGTTGTGACAAGTTTGAGCCAAAAAGCACTTCAGGTGAAATTCAAATTCCTGATTTCAGAACTGCAATCCTCCAAAGCACCACCTGGCTGCAGCTCAGTTTCTCAGGTGCTTAAACTCCATTTTCAAAATCAAACTTCCCGCGGGGCCTGCAGCTCCCTGCTGCCAGGAGGTCGCCTGGCGTGGCCGCGTTCAGCAGGTCTGCGCTTCTCACATCCAAACCTCTTGAGATCCAAGAAGCGGATGCTCTTCTGGCTACTGTGCTTTCTCCATAGGCAAGCCCTGGCCTTGCCTGCTCTGTCGGGTCTCTCCTGTCTTTCTGCACAGCCAGAGGAGAGGGGCTGCCTCTCTTTCTCAGAGGGACCTGTTGGGTAAGGGTGAGGGACACCTGGGTTGGTCCCCTTCCGCCTGAGCGCCGTGCGTATCGGGGTGCCGTGACCGCCGACCTGTGCTCCGTTCGAGGGGAAAAGCCTGCGGGGAGGCTGGGAGAGAAAACCCTCTTCGCCCCTCCTGCCGAGCCATGCAACGCGAGGGCTCCCCGGAGGCAGGGCGCGCGCCGCCGGGGAGGAGGGCACGCACCTGGGAGGCACGACTGGCCCCAGCCCACGCGCTTTATCCCAGCACTGATGTAGTTAAAAGGGACAAAAACAATCACCTGGTGTTACCTTTTGTATAAAAGCACCTGAAATGCTACTGCCGGGGAAGGAAGTGTCTTCTCAAGTCCCATGTGTGAATGACTTAAAATGTCCAAGAAGTATTTCACAGAGGTTTAGAGGAAAATAAAAAGCCCTCTCTGAGCTGAGAACAAGGATGAAACATTTAGACCAAAGGTTAGTGTCCTCCCATATATATAAACCTCCCGGGTCACAGGCTGTTCAGATAAAAACATTTCCTCCGCGGTGGAGCCCCGCGAAGCTCCAGCGCCGACGCGCTTGCAGCAGAGGTGGGAAAGGGAGCAGCGGCACGCCGCTGACCAGAGTCAAAACACGGGGGAGCGTGTTTAAAAACGCTGCTCGGGAAGAGGAGCGGGAACTCCTCTCTCCCCCGCCGCCCTCCTGTCCCCGTTGCCATCACACGCCAGCAGCTCGCGGAGAAGCGCCCGGCTCCCGCCTTACCGGCCACGGCAGCCGGCGGGAGCAGCGCCCGGGCAGGGACGCCGCGGCCCGCTCGCCTCCGGCCAACAGGCTTGCCACGAACTCGCCGTCTCCACAGCTACCAGAGGAAGTGCTTGTGCTGGCCATCTCACCCGGCGTGCTCCAGCCGACCTCCGGCCAAGACAACCAGCGTGGCCAAAACAGCCGCGCCGGCGCCTCCTTCCCAACGCCAGTGGCAGCACCTCCTCGTCGGCCAGGTCGTTCGTCATCGCGCTGTTCGGTTAACGCGTCCTGCCGAGTCACCACCAACCCCAGAGATGCCAAAAGCCGTTGGCAGAAGATCTCCGCGCCGCGGAGGGGGTTACCTAGTGCCCGCAGCACGGCAGCAGGGCCGCGGTGCGGCGCGGCGGCGCGAACGCCTCGCCGAAAATCACCTCTCGGCTCGGGCTGAAACCAAGGGCTTCCAGGTTAAGGGACAAACACTGCTGTACTCGGATTAAATATGTTTATCGCCACAAAAGGAATAATTATGGCATCTCAGATGAATTCAATTATTTCAGTTAAAATAACAACCCGAGCCCCGCAGTGCGGCTTAACCTAGCTAATGAGCACAGCAGCGAGGCTGCGCACAGCGCTCAGCGCCGGGGGAGGGAAAAAGTGGTTCAGAAAGCAGTGTGAGGACAGGCAAACAAACCACCTGCCAGGTTTTGTGCCTCGTCCCTATAGCCGTCGCCTACCCGATGGGAGGATCTGGGAACGCAGAGGCCTCCCGAGCCTCAGCCGGGCTGCGCGCTGCCCCAGCCGCAGGACGTAACCCGTGTGCTGGGCCGCACGCGGCGGGGAGGTGGCGGCGGCGGCGGGCCGGGGGCTCTGCCGTCGCCTCCCTCGGCCCCCTCCGGCCGCTCCCTCCGCGCCGCCGAGAGCGTCCACGCCGCAGCGGCCCTGGGGCCCGCGACAGCGGGCGAGGCCATCCGGCGCCAGCTCCCCTCCGGAGGCAGGTCCCTGGGGACGCCGGCCCGGCCCGGCCCTCTCCGGCGGCGCGAGAGGCCTGCAGGGACCGTTATCGCCCCGCGCGCCCCCGGCACGAGCCGCCGCGCGCTCCTGCTCGTCGGGGTTTGGGAGCGCGCGGTCCAAAAGCACCGCGTGTTGTCCCCTTTCTGCCACGTCCGCACACCAATCGAAACCTTAGTTTTGCAGGGATCAGAGGAACTTTACATTTTTTTAACCTGGCTTCACCCCACTTAAAGCAATGTTTCAGGTACAGTGTTAATGAAAAGCTCCTGTCATAAACGCAGGGAACACGGGTGTCAGCCAGCATAATAAAGGTAATGTAAAAATCATAGAAAGCTGGTATGTGACACGCACTAACCCTATTACGCAGGCGGTGCGCGCACGTGCGTGATATTCAGGACACCCTCTTATCAGGTTTAATTACATTAGTACCTCCTGCTCATCTCCAGCGCAGTATAAAAGAAGCAAGGCAACCACCAGAAATAAGCGTCGCAAGGTAAAGCAGAGAAGGGAGCTCAGCAGCGGCTTCTCTCCCGCGGTTTGATTCGCCTGCACAAACCCCTGTCGGACAGCCCTTTATTTTTTATTTTTGGTAACAAACAAACAAACAAAACCAAAACCAGATTTGATCACGTTTTTCCATAAAGGAAAAAGCTGAACTACTTACGGCTACAAAGACAGAGGAGATTGTATTAAAGGACTGTGAATCTAGACCTCTTTGTTGTGTTCGCAGGGATTTTCAGGGTGATTTAGTGTGGATTGATTTGCAGTTTATTCTGCAGCCATTGTTTGTAATGTGCTTTGCAAGCTCATGTACTCTGAACCTTAATTGTTCTAAATTAAACTATGGGGACCAGACAGAACACATTTCAATCAGAATTACAAAATATTGCACCAAATTCCTTGGGGATACATAATCTCCCGCTATGTCTGCAGTGCTTGTATACATGCGGGAGGAGTGAGAAAGCATATTTAGGAAGACATTTGACTATAATTTAATTTACCCTTTTCCACTGGTAAAGCAAACAAGGGAAGGGATATTGGCAGAAACGAGCAAGGGACGTACTTCTGAAGCTGTCTCACAGTGGCATTTTTCTCGTCCTGCTTAAGCGGCTGCTTGTGCGTAATTCTCCATGCAGGGCCTGTCAGGCAGCAAAGCACTCCCAGCCGTGAAGGTCTGGGTGCTGACTGGTGTCGCAACGACTTTGGCAGCCTAGAGGAAGTAATAAAAGCTCACTTAGATGAGCATGGGAGGGAGCAATATAACTTGCATTGATTTGAGCAATTCTGGGAGAAAGAAGCTCAAATATCAGGGGTTGGAGCCCTTTTAAGCCAATAACCCTTTAGTGAAAGAGCCCTGTAATATTTGCTTGAAAACACCTTTGTGCATCCTTGCTAGGGCTGACCTGGCTCCTGCAAAGTTGGCAGCCAAGGAAAACTTTTTTTTTTTGGGTGGCTAACTGCTTCCCCAGCTGACGTCCCTCTGAGGAACAATGGAGAGCTTTTCTGATAAAGAAATTATACGTGAAGATATAATTTGGGAGGAAGACATTCGGCAAGAATGAGAAACAGTGGGGCAATCCAGGATGGATGGCGAAAGAGGCAGGGATTTTGGGGAAGAGCAGAGGATGCTAACCTAAACCCGCATCGATGGGGAAATGCGTGCTCAGGGAAGCTGTACGGCTGCAAGTCACACACCTGACCTGGGCCAGGCCGCCAGCTCAGGGTGCCAAAGGCCTGATCTTTTTCTTTTTTTTCATTCAGCACTACACTGGGTTAAAATTATAAAAGAATCCTTTTTGGGGGCAGGGGATTTCCGGTGCAAATGGTCTGATTATTTCAAATAATCTTTGGGGCCCTTTTAAAAAACGGGCAGAGCTGGGGGAAAAGGAAGGTGTCCCCACTGCGGGGATGGAGGTGTAAGTGCTGCTCAGTGGGTCCTGTGTTGCCTTTTACGGTGCCTTCATCCGTGGTCCTTGGACCGCAGGTAAGACACCTCTCACGGAGGTATTTACGTAGCCCTCACACCCACGCTGCCTGAACACCTTGGTCACCATGCATTTATTTTCATGGCAATGGCGTGAATTAGAAGAGCGCTATTTTTCTCACTCCACCTGCCTGAAGAGCAGAGACACTGAGGGCAAGAAAAAAATTAACAAGTGCAAATCAGAGATTAGCTGCCCAAATCCATCCTTACGAGCCCACCTGACTTTAAAACATCCAGCCACTCCTGTTTTGCAACACCTATGGCCAGGCCAGGACTTTCAACCCAATTCATCCTTCCAACCAGTGATTCAATCTACTGACTCCTTCCTGACTCTCCTGTCTCTGGGAGCACCTGAGACCACGAACCTCGGGGCGAGAAGGAAGGAAGGTTGCATCAAAGCAGGCGAAAGTGAGCCTCGGCCCCTGCCCGGCGCTGGGCACCATTCACACGGCGTTGCGCGAGGCACCAAGGTTTGGGGGTGGAATTGAAGCCTTGTCCTAGCTCGCGAGCATCGGTGCCTCTTCCTGTCACTTCCCGTCCAGGGCGATAGGAGTCAAGCGATCGGCAACTCGGCCAGCCCCGGACAGCACAAGCGATTTGTCAGAGCTCTTTCGCTGGGAGGTCGCTGCGAGCCAGAGCGTGTTTAGGCACCGTATGTGTCCCTATTTATCGACTGCACCTGTGCTTCCATGCAGAGCCTGAAACAAACACTCTCATACTCAATTTAGCATAGCAGCCTGAATTAGTTAATTTTAGTCAGTTGGTGATTGTTATCGCTAAGATCCACCACTGTTCTGCCTTGCGCAGGCATTAAAATTAGTGTGAAGATTGACAGCCTCTTTCCGGAAAGAATAAAAGTATCCACACATTCATGACGAATATAAACAGAAAGGTCAAGACTCAAAACCCAGCAGTCACCTATATAGTCTCCAAACAGTAGCCTGCCTCATAAGGTCACAACTCATTTAGGCCCAATGCTTTCTATGAATGCTCTGGCAGATGTACGGGAGTGAATGGCTTATTTATCATCAGAGAATGAGTCTGAATGTAACTTTACTGAAAATAGTAAGTTTTTACTCCTGTGCTTTACTTTAGATTGCCAAATTACATTTGACAGTATTAGAAGAATAGGTTCAAATATGCAAACTGAGACAAGAATGAGTGAATACACCGTTTGCAGTGCCTGTAACGTTCTGACTGCCTGTTTTTGTCCGAGGTTTTCAATCCCTTCAATATTTACACATCTGAAACCTTCTGCTGGAGGTAGAGGCCCTCATATTGAAAATGTAAGCCAATTGCCAATCAGTTTGCTATCCTTGCTCATCTTTTATAGCGCTTCTGTTCATAGTCCTTGGACCGCAGGTAAGACACCTCTCACGGAGGTATTTACGTAGCCCTCACACCCACGCTGCCTGAACACCTTGGTCACCATGCATTTATTTTCATGGCAATGGCGTGAATTAGAAGAGCGCTATTTTTCTCACTCCACCTGCCTGAAGAGCAGAGACACTGAGGGCAAGAAAAAAATTAACAAGTGCAAATCAGAGATTAGCTGCCCAAATCCATCCTTACGAGCCCACCTGACTTTAAAACATCCAGCCACTCCTGTTTTGCAACACCTATGGCCAGGCCAGGACTTTCAACCCAATTCATCCTTCCAACCAGTGATTCAATCTACTGACTCTTTATTCACAGCCCCTGATATTTGTTCCATGTTGAGCTCTGGGTTCTCAACTTTTCATAGTGCAAATGAAGACAGGCATAAGATGTGAATCCTTGGGGCAAAAATGAGATAAGAGCAGTCAGTTACAGCAGTAACAGGGTTAGCACATTCGGAGACTTGCGGTTTGGTGTTTATAAGTGCCAACTTTTCAATGCCTAGCTAAAGAAAACTGTATTTATTTATTAACTAAAACCCCCTATGTTTAAACACCTAACTAGAAAAAAATCGATATTAAAATCTGCACTTACCACCAAAGGCACCCTGTGCATCTACACTAATTAGCCTTCATGGGATCTCTACTGCACCAGTGCTCCAAAACTGTAAACTAATTTTTGCTGCAAGTGGCTTAGAGGGAGGTATGAATACAGACTACTGCACTGAGAAAGACTCGCTATGTGCCCTGCTGTTAACCAAATGAGAAGGTGATTTGGTGACTTAAATGAAAGGGATTTCAGTGGGTCTAGTACATTTTGTTTCCAATGTGGAAAAAACCCCCAGTGTCACACAACAGACAATCTTAGCATAAAGGAAAAGGCTTGGTAGGCACGGATACAGATTTACTCATGCTAAATGCTGCTGGTAAATAAAAGATATGCTGATTACAGTATGGCTTCCTTTTTTTTCCCTCTAGGGTTGCCAATAGGGTAGAAAAATATTTTTTGGGAGAACAACTCGGCAGCTACAGTTTCTAAGTAAAGCTTCTTATTTGTACAACAAAAATCAAAACAACCTTTTATTTGTCACTGCAGGGAGAAGAAGAAATATGATTCCTGTCTCCTGGCTTTGTAATGTCCTCTTCTTCAGCTGTGCATTTTGCCCAGTTGTGTCTTATCATGTTAGTGAAAGGAGGGTTTCTGCTTCTTTCTTTCCCCCCCGTCTTTCTTTCTTTCTCTCTCTCTCTCTCTCTCTCTCTTTTTTTTTTTTTAATACCTCCCTGTTCTTGACCTGACCTCTTGCTCATGTAACATCTCAGTTTTTAAATGGTCATTCACTATCACCATTTCTTTCGGAAAACACGTTTCTAAGCTTAAGCATACAAGATTATAGCAGATTTCTTAGCTTACTGTGTAGTGTGTTTCCCATGTGATAGCTTCTCCTCAGGAAAGCTATTCTTTCATGCAGCCATAGCACCAGCATTGATCAGTGGAAAAGTTCAAGGCAGCAACTCATCAAGCACAGCTTCAATACTAGATTCCAGACAAGGTCTGCAATAAATAAGACCAGTAACAAAGCATCATATTTCCTCCTTATACAGAAAACCAACAGTGACACAGTTCTAAGTTTCAGAATATAAGGACAATCTCTTCTCTGCATTGGAGCAAGATGAAAGCTGGAGGTATATTCCCTTTTAATACAAACTATCTTTAAGTAATTACGAATTTTTAGGACGCTGGGCTTTGAAGTGTATGAGCATATAATTTTAAACGCACAGGTTCTTACTGTATGAGATTCTTCAGTGCATTCACTGCATCGTACTTCGCTGTCTGAACGCTGTGATATTATTGAATATGAGCGTTTAGAATATATTATTTTGACCCCAGTGTTAGTTACTGCTTTTTATAAAATATAATAATGGTTCCAAGATTTCAATGTTAGCTAACAAAAAAAGAACAATCTAGTGCTGTAAGCAGATAGGAAAAAAATTCCAAATAGCAGTGCGATAAAAAAATATACACCCTATGAGGCCCTCACAGATTATTGCTATTGATTTCTTTCCTGGAGACGTGGAAATGTTACCAGATGGGGTGTTAGGCAGTAAGTGTGTGGGTGCAAACGCAGTTTATTGCTTGCTGTCTAGAAATCACTGAAAACCTTCACAATTCTGTTTGGCTGTGTCACATAAAAAGGTAAATTTTTTGCCCTACACTAGTCCTTACAAAAAGCTACATGACATGCTATAGCAATGAGCATACAGCAAATTTGACTCAAAGGAAAAAAAGATCAACAAGAGAATTAAACACGCGCAGACACACACACACTTCCCAGGGACCGTAAAACGCCTTGCACACATTTGAGCATTTGTCCTCATCTTGGTGATATCCTTGCACTATGTTCATTTAAATTTATCTGAACGACTAAATTGATTTATTTCATGTTTTTTCTCTTCTACTTCTGCCTGGAACATTGGGCTCTGTCCTGTATTTTATGCTCATGGAAGTGCTAATAAGATTTGCTGTAGGTTTCTAAAAGTCAGGTACTGGAGCGGGAGTATAATGCACAACTGTGCCTGACCCCCTCGGGGATGCACCCATTAAAAAAAAAAAGGCTGACCTTCTGTCACTTTCTTCCTCCTCCCTTTTAATGATTCCTTCTATATCCTTTTGAGAAGATCTTTACAGCCCTTTGACCCCTGTTAGAACAGGAAGACTTAAACAGCTAAAAGTACCCTCAATATCAGTGGTTGCCAACAGGAGCTCAAGAGGCTTTTTAGGAAATGCCAAAAAGACAATAACCTACATTTTCAATGCATTTAAAGACAAGTCCACATTCAATATTGTGTAATTCTCCTTTCGTTTGCTTTGGAGCAGTGTGCGTGCGCTGAGCCGAGGCCTGACAGTACAAACACACATTCCCCCAACAGCAAAGCTCGGCTTTGGAAGCGAACCCACTTTTAACGACAAGGCAGCAAATCTGAGCCAATTCTACATATTATGCTAATTGTTATTTAGAGTTCAGAAAAACAGATCCGTGCGCTTGAGAAGGATCGAGTGGCTCCGGCGTTCCCCCAGCGGCAGTGCCCACCTCCACCTCTGCGCCCCCCTCTGCAGAAACTCATGCCTGGCTGTTCCTTCACCTTGCAAAATCCGCCGCCACCCTGAGCTCCAGCTCAGCCCAGCAGAATCAGGTTGCGCCAAGCGGAAACCAGCTGTCCCCTGCTCTCCCTGAATATTTCCCCTGTTGTGGAGCACAACCTGGCAGTTTGTACGAAAGCAGATCGGAGCCCGCAGCTGGAGAACAGCTTGTTGCTGAACTCAGATGTAGGCATGAGCATCCAGTGGGAGGAAGCCTTACAGAATAGCTAGAGCGATACGGAGATGAAACCAAGGGATTGAAGTGCCTTCACAAACAACTCCTTCAAGAGGCTTGACCAGAGAACGCAAAGGAGCTGTTTCTTTGGGGCTTTCTGCAATATTTTAGATTCTTCACTCTTTCTGTGCAAGAGCTGCCTCTGATCCAGGCTCACTCAGCTCACACCAAGACAAGCAGGAAGCTTCATCTAAATAGTGCAGCTGATTAAATGGCAAGTGCTGAGCTGGGGTGCTCCAAAGAAACTAAGTGGTGCTGGAGGAGAAAAATCACATTTTAAAAGTTATTTGGACTAATTGCAACAGTATTATGTAAGCATGAGTGGAAATCTCATTATGTCTGTCATCAAAGAAACATATCATTAATATACCAGTCAAGCAGGTGAAGTATCTATCACTTTTATAATTTAGGGAATGGCTTTTTGGCGTAACAAATAATTTAACAGAAACTGAGGCAGATCTGCCCAAGCGCTCCATATGTCTGTGCATCTGATCTTTGGGAACGCTAACTATATAAGAGGAGCCAGAGCTGTGCCACTGACCCGATCCATCTCACTCACAGTTTGCAAAATGATCCCTGATATAACCAAGCTCTCATTCAGAGTGGTCCTCTGGGCTGTCAACAGATTCAAGAAAGAAAGTAAAACCTGAGCTAGTCTGAGGAATTTAAGTGAAAACCAGAGATGTTTACTAAAAGATGTTTCAGGGAAGACAATTAAACACCAGCACGTAGGTTACTTTTGCTACCTTCCGAGACCCTGGTTAATGTTTGCTGCTCATAGCAGAGCAACTTTGATTAACTTTGATAGTTCAAGCACTTTGCTGCTAAAGTGGCTTAAAAGAATTTATCGTGATGCAAGTGTGCCTCCCTACTGCAATGGAGAGCGCCAGTCTCCTTTGCTACTGAGAAGGAACATGTTCCCTTAAGCACACAAAGCAATTGTCCATGGTCTATTTGAGCAATTACAGGATGGAGCCTGCACTGCCATAGGTGACCTTATTGGGTCATCTGTAGACCGGCAGGCTTGTAAAATTGATGGAACTAGACTTCACGGCAGAGATTTCAAAGACAGTAACAAGGAGAGGCCCACATGAGTGATCCTGAAGCACTACAAAATGAATGGCCATGAATATAATTGGGCAACACCCCACGTAAAGCGTGATCCTCCAAACAATGAAATATTCTTTATACAATTCACTCTAAAGAAGACAAAGCCTTCTTCTTACATGTTTGCATGACCTAGTGTACAATGCAACAATAATCAGATGGTTTTGGTGTCACACTGACAAAGGATGAAACTTAGTTTGATATTTTCCATATGAAAAAGCCTATGAATTAAGAGCATGAGCACAGCAGAGCGTTACTTCCTTCTGGCTTTGGCAAACTCCATGGTGGCCACACAATAAGAGCAGATGCAGAAGCTATCCCTGCTTACTTTGGAAAAATTAGCAAGTGAGATCAGCTATTTCCTCCCTTGTGAATTTGCAAATCTGGCCAAGGGCAGTAATTTTATAATTTCCAATGAAAAGAGTAGCAGCCTCAAGAAAGGAAAAGGAGAGGTAAAATTTGCCTGCAAGCTTCTTTTCGCAGATGAAAAATGAATCCCAGCACAGGTCTGATAAGCCTTGTAGGCCAAAACAAAGCACAGCGGAGACACCCGGCTCTGGCTTTGTCCTCGCCATGGCGTCGGTGTTCCTTGGGGACCAATTGTGCAGTGTGGAGAGTCCCTTTGCCTGGTGGCCTGTCATGGAGTGTGTTGGACTATAACTCATAGCTGCCATTTCAGTAGCATTTATTTTGTTTAGCAGTTTTAATTTTTTTATACACACATAAAACCTCCCCCCCCTCAAGTAAAAGCCCAGCTCTGCTTTTCAAGAGGCCTAGAGTGCCCAGATATGTCATTGTTTTTCATGCATTAGCTTCAGAGGCCCTCAGAAGCAGAAGAGTATTTATTTATGGATTAGCTTGACAGAGTGCTCCCTACAAGTGCTCTGGATTCAACTCCACTGAACTCAGCACACTTACGCCGAGGTCCTGATCCTGCTGAGCAGGGGGAACCCGCTTCAGTGATGTCCTTGGTCCAGATGTTAAAGCTACGAACATGCTTAAACTGTGTGGGGACTGGAGCCCCAACCTCTAAATATCACATTAAAATAAATGTCCTATGATTTCCACCAGCTCCTGAAGCTGTAAATCTTTTAAGTTTATCATGAAATATTAAGTAAGACAAGCCAATAGTACAGTCAAGAGAGAATCTGACACTGTAGTCGGATCTTCCAGCCAGCAATCTTCATGAATGTACATGAGTATTTAGAAATTAATTATATTAAGGTTTATTATAAAGGACTTCTAAGAAAAGGTAAAAATATTATGTCAATTTACAACAGAATTTAAAGTCAACTGATAAAGAGCCACCAAACCTTAGATTTCTACCAAGTACGTAAATCAACTAGAATAGTCTTCACATCAGCAAAAAACCAGTAGAAACAGTAGCATCTTGTAGTAGCAGCTGCCTGTTAATGAAACCCTTCCTTCGAAGGAGTGATTTTAGAATTCTGCAATAGCCAATGAAAATTACATGCAAACATTATGGTCATTTGTTATCATTATAAATTGTGATAATGTCATGGCTGACTTACAAAGATGATGACCTGAAAGGCCATGACATTATGACATTACATTTTATCAATAATGAAAAATTGCTTCTTTTGCATGACTGTAGCAGAGGTGAGCCAGGACCCCAGAAGGCTGCTAGTTTGTGCAGACTGGTCTTAGTGTCAGAGAGGAAAATGAACTGATAAAGAAACATTTTGAGAAAACAAACCAACCAACTATGGCAAGACTAGAGACAGGAAAATATATTTAGCTAACAGTATTTAGTTTGCATTTCTGAAGGCGTGGAGGCTGTACGACCTGAAAGTAGCACAGGGGAGATTCACCCAATGCAGGGAGCTTGCAATAGGCTCCTTCCAGGACTTGGGTGGCACAGTGAAGGCCGTGGCGACCAATGGAGCTCTTAATAAAGGGTTTTAATGTTTCAAATGGCATTAACTGACACTTCTGATCTGCCTGTTTTCCAATCCATGGCCGAGAGCGCCCCTCTGCAGAGCGCCTCAGACGTTTGGGCTTAGCTTGCACCTCGGTGACGCAGAGCAGCTCTGCCGGGGGAAGCGTGGGATGAACAGACGCTTATATGGGGAAGTCATTTTTAACAAAAGGGGCTCAATTACTGCAGTGGGTACAAGTGCTGTAATTCCACATCAGCTCCGACAACCAAAAACCTGGAACCCTGCAGGACGTGCGGTTCTGCCGCGTGTGAGACGCTCTGATCTTGCTTCCGTTCAGAAACCTCAGCTCTCAGACACCAGGGGGTATTTACACTTATATACTTATATACGAGCATAGCAAGTCGCACCTCTCTGCGGGAGCACAGGAGCGGGGGACCGCGAGGGACGCCAGGAGGCGCGGCCACCTCCTGGTGCACCGCAGCCCGAGACCTCGCCGCTCGTCGGCTGGCACCAAAAGTCTGAGTTCAACGGGGCGCTAAACTCCTCACGCCTGCAGGTCTGCCGCGGGCAGGGCTGCTCGGCCTCCCACGGGCTGCCCAAATCATGCGCCTGCACACGCGCACGGACGCGGCGGGCGTCTCTGCTCAGCTGGAAGGTGGGTACGTTAATGCTACAGAGGCGCTGCGGTGTGAAAAGGTGTTCTCGCGGTAATTGTTTGGAAAACAGCTAAGAGCTGCTGCAAATTGGTAGTAATACTTATGAGGACAGGTTTGTGGTGAATATGGAAAAAATGTCCTTAGTGATTCTCTCATGTGCTACAATATGAAGACCAAGAAAGCCAAGTTGATCAGTCTAGTTGCTGGTTTGCCAAGGCTGCGATGTTTACAAGCAAGCTGATGCAGTGATGGCTTCTCAGTAAGTCAGACACATTGTAGACACATCGTGCTTTTTTTTTTTTAATTGAGCTTGAAAAATATCATTTAAAACAGCAGTTGGTACTTCATCCACTCTTCTCAGCTGCAGTTATTTTCCCCAGTGGCAATAAAGAGGCAAAGGCTGCACTACACACATATGCCACAGGTTGAAATTCCTAAAATAAAAACTAGAAGAAATGTAAAATCCTTAGATTTTGGGTGTAAAATAGATTATATTTTATCTTTTATGCCAGTGTTTCATGGGAGGAACATAAACTCTCCTATGTATTCGACGCCAGTTCTTCACAGTATCTGCTTCTGTATGTTTTCTCGATTCCACCAATTAAAAGCAGTAGCTCCTTATACCTGAAAAATATCACAGAAGTTGCCTCAATTCCAGTGGAAATGAATGCCTCGGCAGCAGTGCAAGACAGCAGCTTTTCCGCATGTAGTGTAGGAGCAGACAGAGAGAAAAGCTTGACCAGTTTTCACCTAAGAGGTTCACTTTTTGTGTGCATATGGGCTTCTGCTGGTGGTATGAAATCCCAGGGCACCTGCGAAGACGTATTGCTTAATGTTCTCTGCTTTTCAAAGGTTCAGTAAGCAAAAGGGGTTATCCTGAGCAAGCCGCTATGACCATGACAGGAGCAAAACACCTCTGTGTATAAATTTGAAACCTTTAACCTCCTAACTGTCAAATTTCAATATTTCTGGTCACAGTGTTAAATGCACCCTAGCATTTTTATTGAAAGAGTTTTCAGTGTATCCGGATGGAAAAATCAAAGTTTGCTTTTATATTTACACACTGTTAGTAAGTTGTTAAAAGAAGAATAAAACAAGGTGACTGCCAGCAGTATTTTGTATTAGTGTAAGCTTTACAGCTTCAGCATAATAAAACAGGATCCCTATTTTCTTTGTAAGTTATGATGTACACTCTAAATGAGTTAGTGTTATTGCTGCTTTAATATACACTACATCTTACTAATGAAAAACAGACTGTACTGTATCTAGGCTTTAAAAAGCCCCTTAAAATAAACCCTTTGAGCCAAAATCCAGTTTCTAGGTCCTTCAGATATCTATGCTTATCTTAAATATTTATTTTTAGCTCCTATTTTTTGTCTTTGCATATACAAATGGGGCTACTGTCACTAACAGGCACAGTGTTTTTACACTGCCTTATGTAGAAATACCACTATGTTTTGGTGTCGTTTCCTGCTTTGTCCAATTCTGTGCATGCATCCTCTACCGCTCCATCATATAGACCTTTATGACAGCGGATGGGTGAGAGAAATAATGGCCTCAGAAAGCCATTTTCCTTTCAAACAGTAAGTAAATATTATCGGAGGTGTGTGTGACAATGATTGAGAAACCTGATGGCGAGCGGTGCCTTCCCGTGGAGCTGCTCGGCTCCCACGTGGCTCAGCACCAGCACGGCCGCGACTTGCTGCAGGGAGGCTGAGGACCGTGTTTGGGGAGGTCTGCTGGCTCCTGTGTGAGGCCAAAACCCTTCACAAGGTCCTGGAGCCAAGGCAGAGGCAGGATCTAACATATTAAGCCCTGCTGCCACAAGGAGAAGATTTGTGGGGGCCAGGAGAAGATTACAACGCAGATTCCTATCTGCCATGGTCCGCTTTTACAGTAGGGTGGCTCTGTTGGCTTGAATTAAATTAGTTTGATTTATGAGGAGTAGATGCAACCAAAACAAGGTTTTAAGCACCTATTTCTTCCACAGAGGTGTGTCTGTCCGTGGTGCATAGCGATATCCTGAGATTTTTCCTGATCATGGGGTGACAGTGCCAGGAATGTGGTGGAAGGAGTTGGAGCAGTGGGAGGAGGGAGTGGAGCAAGAACCCCTCGCTCACCAGTCCCACTCTGTCAGACATTAAAACAGCAGCTTTTTGGAGCGGTACGCTCTCTCACATTGCTGGCACATGTATTTTGCGGGCAGGTGATGCTCAGAGAGCTCTGAGCTCCATAACAGTGAGCAGAGCTTCCTGTACAGTGCAGGGGACACGTGTCTTTTTCCCTCCTAACGAAACCAGCAGGAGCACTTCCTTGGGGAGCTGCAGGAGGATCGTTGGTGAGAGCTGGGTTCGCACGGGGCAGCTCCGTCCTTTCCCCCTTTCTGCACGGACACAGCGCCGGCACGTGTGTCAGGGGCTGCCCTGGCCTCGCTGGCTCCCGAGGGGTGGACGTTAAAAGGACAGCAGGGGGTGGGAAGGCAGCACCTCTCCGTTGCCCTGCCCAGTGGGAGACGCTTCCCCGGGTGGTGCGGTGCGCTCCCTGCCCTCCCAGCCAGAGCCGCAGGGCGCCCACACTTCAGCTGGCTCTGCCCCATGCCTTGGACACTGCTGTCTGCCCTAGTGCACGTTCAGCCGAGTCAGAGGAGCCTCCAAACGCAGCAAAGTGCCTGCCCCAGGCCTTTGGTGCCACCACCATGTCCAGTCCCTGCAAAGAGCGTCACCGCAAGAGCCACCTCCCAAGAGGCCACATGTAACATAAACTTCAGAGTGGAAATACATATCCAGTCCAGAAGGGTTTAAGATTCAGAATCAACTACCAGGGAGACACGAGAAGGGTCTTGTGTCCACGGCGTGCCGGGGAGGCTTCCCAAGCACCCCAGCACCGGCAACAGCGCTCCGGCGTGTAGAGGCGGTCGTTCCTCAACTGGACTGTGGTCTCCAGAGCCACTTCTAATGGGACCTTGGCCATTTCCAGAGAGACAACTTAGCTTAACTAGACAACAATGGTACTGGTATCTCACCGCTAAGTGGCATTATTATAGCCCATTGCATCTCAAGTGTGCAAAAATGACATAGAATTAAGGATATATTTACTGAAAGAGATCAAACTATTATAGCCATAATGGTAAGAGAAGTTCAAGGTGTTTTTGAGGACATCCTCGGTCTGTGCCCATCCCTCCGCACTGCTGTTTTGTGGCCTCCTGACTACCACCAGGCCCCTGCACCGCAGGTAATAAATGAGGAATTTTGTGCCGACTGAACACAGCACATTTTCACAGAGAATCAGGACAACCCTGTGCTGTGTATTTAGCACAGGTGTTTCTGTAATTCCAGAGTGGGAAAATTTACAATGCACAGTTAACTTCAGGTTCATCTGGGCAGTGTTAGCACATAGCTGTCACACAAAAAAGCAGGAATACTCTTAGTATGTGAGACTTGAAAAGTGAGGGCAAGAAAGGAGGTGGGAGGACTAACTTTCCTCCCTTGATGCTCCTCAGAGTTCAGTAGCTTTCTACTATAAAGAAGAATCAAGGAAATCAGAGATCTTGAGGGTACACAACGTTCAGTAGAGATCATCATTAATGTACATATTATGTCTCTCTCTAGGAGAAGAAAGTTAATACTTTACTATGAGATGTTACGTACAGAAAAAGCACAACCAAACCCTCTCTTGCTTTATTACCAATTATTTTGTTTACTTCAGCACACCAGCAAGACTCACAGCACTATACGGCTTGGTGCTGAGAACCTTCCTATCAACACATTGTTTCTGTTTCAGAAAATCAAATCTAAATAAATCACTTTAACTTTTTCTCCCAAATATCTTGCTTACTGCAGCCAGAAGGATTACATTAGGATACAAGAAATGCGTAGAAATCTGAACTGCAGTTGCAGCTTCTATAGTTTGAGTCCAAATGATGTGAAATCAGTGATGATTCCCATGGTATTGATAGAAAAAGGAAAATTTGGCAATTGCATCCACTTTTGCCACATTTCATGTGGCGTTACTGGGCAAGAGCTCAGGTAGGGGTGGCACATCCTGCTTTGCTGCTTGCCAGTCCCTGATGGTGCTCACAGTTTTGCTAGGAAATACTTGTAGTCTTATTGGATATCACACAGCTCAAAATCTCATCCCAACCTGAAACCCAAGAATTCTGCCGTTCTGGTCATATTAAAAGAAAGGATGGAAAGATCAGCTGTCAATGTCATAAAATATAGAGAAGCCTCCCCCTGAAAAGACAAAACAAAATGCAAAAAATGGTGGTTTTGGCCACATAGCATAGTAGCGACATTCAGTCCTAACAGTCCTTTGAAATATCCCATTAAGAAAGAAATTAGAGTTCTTACTGCATTTAGGAACCTGCTTAAAATGTTTCTGGATTTATCTGAAATTCTAGTTGAGGTGAGGTTATTCTGATAAGGAGCAGGAAGCAGAGCGTGTAGGTAGTCCTTGGGTTTGGCAAAAATTTCTAAATGTAGCATGATGGTGAAAAATAAACTTCATAAACTGTTAGCCAGTGCATATCTCTTTAGACATGGGTTATAATGAAATTCAGGGTGAGTCAGTCCTAAGAGAGGCTTCGCAACGACACGGTGCCTGTCGACTGCCAGCAGCGTTGTAAGCAGGTATGAGAGTTTCTTCGGTAGAGAAGTGTGCACTAGTGAAGAGGGCCCTTGGCTGGGAGATGGGAGACTTGAAATCTGCTCCAGGCTCTGCCACAACTCACCGGGTGATTTCGGAAAGGCCACTTGAGCTCTGCGCACCTTTTGTTTCCCCAGCTGTAAACCGGGAACAGCCAGGGCCGCTTTCGCACAGCACCAGCAGATCAAAGGAAAAGCTGTAGGGCTTTGCAACGCCCAACGTTACACTTCTCTAGAGATGTGACTGCTTCTGTTGTTGCTGCTGTTGTTTTCGAAACATATAATAATCTCAGTTTGGTCAATTAACAATCAAATACTATAATTTTAACCACGAAATCAATAGTCATGAAAATGACCTGGCTCGTTGTAGCTCTCTTGGGGAGTTTTTAAATAGATGAAGGTAACTCTGGACGTTGAAACTAGAGTGGATCAAGTGCTAATTGTAAAAAAGATGCAGGACAATTTTTGTGAATATTGCTCATTTATGACTGTGAATTACATTCCCTGCTCGCAAGTGTTTAGATAGATCCTTGTCTACTTCTGAGGCTGCTCCTTAATTCCAGAACATTCCCAGTTTCAGCTCAAATGCTTGCTTGCTCGATGTCATCTACTATGTCATGGCTAAAATCCTCATCGTACAGTGGGAGGCAAGGGACAACACCATGATTGTGTCGTGTAACCAGCACAAATGCGGCGTAAGCCAAATCCTCTACCCCTGGACACTGGGTCAAAGCCATAAGCAATAAACGAACAACCCCGGGACAAGCTGTGGCTGAAATTTGTGTATGTAAATCATTCAGGTAGCATTCAGGAATAACCACTGACATTCTGTATATTACAAAGACCCTGGTCGGTCCTCAGTTTCCGTGGCAAAGAAAGGACTACATTTATTGCAAGCTTTATACTATGAAACCATCTGAGCTTTGGATGGGGAGAAGTGCCTGCCTTTGCAGCGGCCCCCAGTTGCCCCATGCTCCTCCAACATCCCCTCAAATCACTGGTGTTGGGCTCATTTGTGCCGCTTCTATTCAATTGTTGTCCGTGTGATTCAATTTGCCATTTAGAGCCATTACTGCGTGTCATGAACTTTCTTAATCTGAAATGTGAGAATCTTCTCTTAAATATGGGGCTGCTGAGAGGCAGGTGTTGCAGGGGCAGGTCCCGCAGGACTCGGCGAGGGGAAGGAGCCGAGAGGCCCCACGAGCTCTCCTGGCCTTGCTTCCTCCTCCTCCTGCACGAGAAGGGGCACTAAGGATAGGGAGAGCACCCAGGGACACCCGCTAAGCAGCTTCCCGGGTGCTAAAATAGGCATTACCCACGCACAGGTTGCAAAACAGAGCTGCACCAGGGTGCAAAGAGCCACCAAAGCCTGTGCAAGCGGCACACATATATGGAGCTGTGTGGCATCCAGGACAGAGGGAAGGACTCACAGGGTGCATGTGTGGTTTTCCATATAAGGATGAGCAAAAGGCATGTTTATCACCAGCTAACATATTCTGACTGGGAGCTGAAACGTGGAAAAATTAAGATTATTATTTCACTCCTTAGGTGATCTGTCTCCCTGCTCTGTAGTAATATTAGCAATAGCCAACAAGAAAAACATATCTGCAGAGGAAATTTCCAGGCTTGATTAATGCTGTTTGTCAGCTCAGCCAGGCAGAATACAGCTCGGTGGCGGGGAGTCTCCGAGCAGAGTCCTCCAGGCTAGGCTGAAGGTGCTGTAAACAGCCATGAAAGTTTAATGACATTCAAATATCTGAATGACTCCTCAAACGGTGTAGTGGTTAGGAATTGTCCTGTACAGCTTTTGTAAAGAATTCACAGGGTTAATGACTAAAGAATGGAGTTCTGGTAATCAATATAGTCCTCTGGCTCTATTGATTGGAATCGCCTGCTTATTTTGCAGCTAAGATTTTTTAGCCCATTCAGAACAAAGACACCCTAGGGGACCGTTAAGTAAATAGGCATTTAAGACTTTTTCGTTACTAAGAAAGTAGTTAATTATTATTAGTGCTTAAAAGTCTCAATTTAGACAGAACATCTCAACGAACATCATAATTTCGCTAGGTTTCTGTATGTTTTATGTAAAGGGATGCGCATTGGCAACAGTCGAGCAGCGCGTACCTATTGAGCTGGGCAAGTGCTGAAGGAAGGCGAGCACCTGGGATGGGCTGAAGGTGCTGAGTGGCTTTGTGGGGACCTTTATACTCCCAAGGATCAGGTCCCCCAGGCAGGTTTAATAGTTGTAGGGTGAAAACTGCTAAACAACGCAAATATGTCAAGGAATCTTCATTGATCTTTTACTGAAAGATGACATTCAAAGAGGTTGAGGAGGATGAGCTCTTCAGAAGTGATCTGGGCTTTATACACAGAATGTCCTTCCCCAAAGAAAGTACTTCACAGAACAAACAGCTCGCTATTTTGCTATATTCATAAAGACTTTTTCTTTAGCTGTCACTGTTTTTGCCGGCCAAGTTCGCAATGGAGCATCTCATTACCCAAAGCAGATGCCAGTACAGACGACTCGAATAGGGCAGAACAAGAGATGACCAGGACACCCCTTGGCTGAAGAGTGGGATGCCCCATGGCCTGTGAAGGAGTCGGTGCCTGACTACCTGAGCTTTAGCAGATTTCAGAAGACAGGGGGATCTCAAAAATCAAATCCACAACCACACATCATTAAAAGAGAATACGAACTGTGCAGGCAAAACATGTCCCACTGAAACACTGCTGCTAGCAGGACTCTCCGGCAGGAGTGAATAATCTGTTGCAAGCTCTGTCATACTCATCGGGCCAAGCCCAGCACCAGGCACCACTGCCCTCCCCGCAGAGCTTGAATCGTTATCACTGATATTCTCTTACCTCCACACAAATTTTAAAGTTTTTGGGGGCTTGCTTTGTTTTAATTCAAAAGCTACTCCTTGCTGAGCAGAGGAAGCTGTGCAGAATGACGCTTCCCCACTGCACTGCTGAGTATAACCGAGCTACTTCGTATTTTGATGCCAGTCTCGTTTCTCTGCTATTTGCTGGTTCAACCATTTTTGCTTGCTACACTTAAAACTGTGAAGCCAGTGACTCAGAGAAAAGTGTCCCATATGGGACTAGGTAGCTGATCTTTTCCATCCACCTTAAAAATTAATCATCATAGCTGCTTGCTAGCATGGGCATTTGCTAAAAACACAGAGATCATGCACCAGCCAATGAGCTGAGACATTCACCAGCTGAGACAGTAAGAAAACATCACATTTCATATATGATCGAATTAACAGCTTTTTTCCCTGACAATGATTTCCTACATGCTTAGGCCATTATATATGATTTTGTAATATGTTGAAGTATTCATCACGCGCCCATTCCTTGACACTAATCCCGTTTGTGGATTCTCCTCGCTTTCCCCTTCCTGGGATTTAAAGGGGAGACTCAGGAAGGTAGTTTGTGCAGAGCAGTGGCTTTAGCATAGCTTGGTGCAACTGGCTGAATTTGAGCCTTAAGTGATGCTGCAAAGCCATAAAGTGCTAGAGAGAGGCACAAGGTCAGCTGTGTTCCCAGTTTTACACATATCTTCATTTCACCCCTACATTATACAACAGTATCCACTGTCCCTTTATTTGAAGTGCCACTCTCCGTCCTCGGTGGGCTCTTTACTGACATTCGGAAGCCTCCAGTCCTAGTTTGGTCAAACCCCCAAGGAGAGTTTAATGGAGATGTTGTCCAAATACAAGTCCTGAACCTGAATTTAAATCTGAACCCAAGTGTCCCTCTGTCAGAAATCCTGGCAAGTTATTTTTGAAGGGTTCAACCCAGCTAGATAGCAGCTAAATTCCCTCATTTTGGTTGCTGCTGTGGTCTCCCCTTTGTCTGAATCATGGATACAAGGAAGCAAAAGACCTAAGTTAAGGAAAGGATTTTCCTAAAAGGGAAAGGTTAGGGCAACGGTACAAAGGTACTCCATGACTGGTGTAAGGATGCCTGAAAATCACTGTAGGAAAAATCCCAGAGGGCCATTAGGCAGATCCAAGTTTTCCGCGATTTGAACTGGTTTGTGGCTGATTTTTGGTCAAGTTGGGGAGCCCCCTTTGCTATAGATTTACATACAACTGAGTACCACCAGGCTAGAGTGAAACAAAATGGAGAGAAAGAGGAGATAAAGGTTTCTCAAGTCTGTCAGAACCGGAGAGGAGAACCACACTGGGAAGACAAATGGGAGGGAGCTAATGCTGACGTTTCCACAGTGGAGTACTTTTCTGAAAAATGACAGACCGCTGCATAACAACAACAAAACAACAACAAAACCATATTCAGTGAATAATGCAGATTCTGTCACACTGTAACCTTTTGAGAATTTTTGTAGGGAAAATTCTTGCTCCAATTTGAGAGGCAGGAAGGGTTTTAAAGTTTGAAAAAATTTCTATTTTAATATATTTAGTTTCTCAATAGTTTTTTGATAAAAATGTGTTTGAAAGCATTTCAGGTTGACTAAAACACTGAATTAGACCTCAAACAGTTTTTAGTATTTTTTTGGAACCATTAGTAAACAAAAATAATCTGATTTGTTATGCAGTGATGTGAAGACCTATTGCGCATCACTGGGAGCGTGATGCTGAAAGAATAGCTGTAAATAGTACATATTGATATTGGATATGTAGTCATTAAGAAAGGGGAAAAAGGAAGGTCCAAGGCTAGGGAATTAATGCAGTATTGCCCAAGGCCTGCATTCAAATACATTTATTTTTTTCAATTTGTAGTTTTAACTTTGTTGAATCTATCTGTTATTTTCATTTATAAAAATACTTCACTCTTTCCATCCTCTGGGCTCCTTTTCTCTGTCATTCTTTTTTTTCTTAAAATCACCCTAAAACGTGTGTGAGCTCCCTGCTGCGTGGACTCGGTGGCAGTTTTGGCTTGCCAGGTGAAGTGACATTTACCCGGGACTCCCACTGAAGCGGGTTCTACCCCGCGGCGCCTCGGAGGGAGTCGTGCTGGGTGCTGCGAGGTTCAGGAGGCAAGGATCCTCCACTCAGACTTCGTGCACTGTTTGCATGCTCTTTCAAGGAAGAAAATATTGATGTCCCTGAAGCCCAGCTGGGTTAAAATCCTAATGACCGCATACTCCAGGGTGTTATCATGACAAAACAGAAAAAAAAAGAAAAAAGCAAAAAAACCAGAAGGTGGGGAAATCTTTAACATGTGGTTGTAACTTCTCTTTTCCAAGATGACAAGTCCAGGTTACTAAGCTGGCTCTGTGTTATGAGAAATTACGTTTATGTACAAATTCGCAAAGGTGCCCCCTTTGCTGAAGCCATGCGTCAGCACAGCGAGCTGGGCAGACTGAAGCTGCGTCGGGTCTCAGACAGCTGGCAGCGGAGAGTCTGCCACATGGGATATCTCCTTCCCACACATGTCATGAAAATCATGGCTATTTTAATTTTTTGCAAATGAAAATGCTCTTTGGCTTCTAAGAACCGAAGTTCTCTTGCAGGCCCTGCCAGAGACTCCCTGTGTGAGCGCGGGCTGTCCCACCCCCCTTCTCCATCTGTGTAACAGGGACAATGACGCTCACCCATCTAAAAAAATCCTTCAGCATCTCCAAATGAAAAGCAAAAATACTTATTATTGAGATGGAGGTGATACAAGGTGATGGATTTTTTTTTTTAAGAGAAATCTCTCTCCATAGTAGCTATGCAAAATATATCTGCATGGTTTGGTTATCTACCATGGTTTATATGAATTATACAGCAGTCACCTTATACCTTGGTATTCAGAGTAATGCAACATACTTACTAGAAATCCACCTAAGCAATTACTTTGCTGATCTACTGCCAGATTCCTTTCATATCAGCAGTAGCAGCAGCAGCTTGCAAAACCTAACAAATAACATTTTACATAGGCTTGCAGTCTATATTCAATTTTATCTGATTATTTTTAGCACAGTGATTTGAGAATCCAAATTACAGCTAAGAAAATGGAAAATTCATTTTCCAACAATGCCTTAAGCTTCACTAGCATTTTAGAGTAGAACATTTCTGTGATGGCCTTTGATTCAATCCAGGCTGAACGAAAGACATTTCATCACCACAGAATGCATTTCTTTATTTGCCTTGGATCTATGATTCTGTCAGTATTGAGAGAAAAGAAAAATCAATGCTGCACTATAAACCTCGGGCAGCCCCTGGCCAACGTGGTCAGCATGGTGTGAGCAAAGGAAATGGCAGGGGAAAAAAATTGACCGCTCAGCAATAGTGTGGCACAGTAACGGACAAAGCTCTGGGCTAATAACAGCTTGCAATTACACATGGAAAGCCAAAGCTTGTAGGGCATTCAGTACGAAGGGGATGTAATACAATTTATTGAACCACCGGTTAGAGTTCTGCAGCTTCTCAATAAAAAAAAGGAGCTGTGGACCTGTACTGCTTAAAAGGCAGACTTATATGGTGCCAGCAGGGGAAGGAGACTTGAGGAAAGCAGAAAGCCCTTCCTTTTTATGTCTTGGACAGGGAGCAAGTGGGAGAACGCAGCCTATTTACGCTTTCTGAAAATACACCAGCCGCTCTTGAAGGGGGAGGCAGCGCCGGGGCGGCGGTGCCAGGGCTGCTCCCCGGCCGCCGCGCGGGGCGCGGGCACTGGCCAGGGCCACCGCCCGCTGCGCGCCAGCTCGTCCCGCGCACCGCGCACGTGCCGTTATCGACGCTGACAGCACGCTGGGTATCCAGCCGGGCTGCAAAAAAGGGCAAAGCGGCGGGACCACATCTTTGCTCGGATATATTTATGTATTTATCTGAGAAAAGCAGGACGGCATGCTTTTAACCGGAGACAACACCCAGTGACGTTACTAGTAATGCAGCGGTAAAAATCTTGGACTGAAAGAGGAATCGCTTGTGCGGCCGTGCTGGAACGGACGGAAACGGAAGCTTCTGGCTGAAAGCGACGCTTAACAGCGACCAAAGGTGGCGGCGGCGGCGGCGTTTCAGGGCCAACCCCCACCGTAGCGCAGGTCGGCGCTGCAGCCCGAGGCTGACCGCCTTCCGCTCACGCTTTCACGTGTACGCTTACAGGAGTCCCCCGCAAAATCTCCGTGTGGGCGCCTGGCGCAGCGGCTGCCCCAGCAGCTGCAGGTCGCTCGAGGACGTGGTTGCGGGGAGCGCGGAGCAGGCGCCCCCCGCGCCAGGCAGCCGTTCACAGCCAGCGCTTCCCCGAGGAAGCCGGCGTTTGCGCTGCGGCGCTGATCTTGTAACTGCCTGACCCTATTTGTACGAATCGCTAAGAAACGCCGTCTCCTGAATTTCGGACGGACCTGGAGCTGCTCAGCGCTAGAGCCGCGCGGTGGAGCCGCGCTGGGAAGGGCCGGGCCAGCAGCCCAGCGGCCCCGCGCCGCTACAGCGTGTTCTCGGGCGCAGACCCCAAACGACTCTCGCCACACGGGAGACCGTGCCCTCCTCGTCCTGACGAGGCCAGCACGCAGCGCAGGCAGGTTCTCACCTGCTGTAACGACAGGAGCTAGAGCCTCCCTTCAGCGGCGCCACTTCACCCCAGCGCAGAAGCCGGCCCACAGATTTTTGGGTTTTATCTACAATTTCATGTCACCCCTTCCCACAATTAAGCGCTCATGTACGCCGACGGGTTTGCGTTGGCGAGGGGCAGGAACTACCCGACGCGGGGGGCCAGGCTGCGGAGGGGACGCGGCGCGAGAGGCCGGCCGGGGCCGGACGGCGGGACTCGCTCTGCGGCCCCGTCGCGGCCCGGGGGGAGGCGGCGAGCGCGGACCCTTCCCAATGTCACCTGCGGAGAGCCATTAGCCGGCTCAGCCCTCCATTTCTACATGCTGAATCAAATTAATCTAACAAAAACAGATGACCTGTGAGCTCAGCCTGCCTTGCAGCAAAGTCAGAGAAGAGCGCGGCAGCGGGACGGAGGGAGGGAGGGAGCGCGGGCTCCAGCCGCCCCGCGCGGGCTCCCGCGGACCCCCACCACCGCCTCCTCCCCGCGCGCTCCCGGCCGGCCGTCCATCCGTCCGGGCTGGCCCCGCGCGCGCGCACGCCGGCACGCACGCACAGCTGCTGACCTAGAGGTGCGAGCCGCTCCGCAGCTGCCGCTCTTCTCACATTAATCCATAGGAATCAATGGACATTTCATTAGAGTAATCAAGTGTGGATGCATCCCGCATTTATAGGCCGCCCCCCCCCCCCCCCCAGCTAATTGGTCCTGCAGCAAGGACTACATGGATATTTTTCCCTGCAGATGAGCGTCAGGAGCAGTTTTTTACTGCTGGTTGCAATACCTCTCAACAGCGGGGCGGTGTAACAGCCTCCGCCCCTCAGGGCTGCAGGGCTGGCGGCCAGGCGCCGCGCGCTCGCCAGCCTAACGCGCCCTCCATCCTCCTTCACACCTTCGTCCCCCATTGACGTTTACCCTGATTACAAAACTAACCCCTTGCATCTTCCCCTTCAAAAACTATTGCTAGAACTAATACTTTTCTCTCCTTTCGCAATGCACCGAGGACATTTCCTTCGTACTCGCAGTTTGCCAGTACCCACCCGCTGCCTGTTCCTCTTCCAGGCACAGCTCTTCCTCGAGGTCGCCCACCTGCGCTATCTGACTGTTTCCTGCAGCGCTTTGCTGTTTAGAGGCGCGCTGGTGTACGATGACCCCTCGTGAAAGGTGCTGGAAACAGCACGGTTCTCCGCACCCTTCGCTGCCCGCGGAGGAAAGGCTTCGCTGCCACCCCTGCCCGGAGCAAGTTCAGGGCTAGCGGCGCTTGGGGGCTGCTCAGAAAGGCCAAAGGGGTGAAAGAGCTGCTCTTCCTGAAACGGGCCTGCGGCCGTGGGCGGCGACCGGGCTCTGGCACCGGCCTGGGGCACCAGAGGCTCGGTTCTCGTCACGGCTGGAGGAGAACGCGCCGCCGTTTGCTTGAACAGGAAGTCCGAAAGTAAAGTTTTCCGTAAAAACACGACTTGCCATTTGAAAATGACTCGGAAAGCCTACGCGGGGAGGCGGGCTCCTCGTAGCTCGGCTTCGACGCCTGCGAGGGCGGTAGGAAGGGGCCGGCGGCGCAGGAGCGGCCCGGGGAGGGCGGCCGGCGGCGGCGCCGAGGAGCCCGGCTGGCGGCACGCAGCCGGGGCTGGGCCTTCCCCGCCCGCTTTGAAAACTCCTAGAGGAATTTACCCCAGGCGAAAGGGCGGCCCCATCGGCGGACGTGTTCGCCGACAGTACATTTCTGCGGTAAGTTTGGATATATTGCAGGGACCTGAAACTCCTTCCAACCTCCCGACTTTCCCATGCGCCATACAATTTTCAGTTTCGTTTAACAAATACCGTATTTTCTTTTACACCAAAGCCTGCTTTCCGCTTATGGCCGAATTCGTGACACTGCAGGGAAGAAAAATGAACCTGCTGAAGGGGATTGACCCCAAGCGCTCGGGAACAGGTCTTTCAAGGCTAATGAGGGAGTGTGCATTTGCTTTTGCTGCCCCAACTCCTTCCTGAGGGCACGCCGCATAATGCAAAACGACCTACACAGAAAGTTGGGTGCCGGGGATGAACACGGGACCGCGCGGCCGCTTTGCAAAGAGCCGAGCTCCTCTCCCCCTCCTCCTCCCCACGTTTTTCACTGTAAGCGAAAATGAAACTTGTGCTTTTCAGAGGAAACGGCTGCTAGAGGTGAAAGGGTAAATCTGCCTTGCTGCGAGCGTATGGTATGTTTTTGCAAGCTGAATCTCAACCATGTGGCTAGCAGCACTCAAACTGAAATAACCGTGGAGGGCTTGGAAAGAAAAGTGGGGAACTAGAGGGCAGGAGCGTCAAAAGAGCTGACTCAGCTGGCTTTTCCCTCTTCGCCGGCGTTCAGAGCACCTTCTTCTCCTGGTCCCGTGCTCCCCGTTGGGAAGAGGAGCGTCAGGCAGAGACGGAGGGTGTAAAGCTGTGACCAGGCAAGGCAGCTGGTTAGCCAGCCGTGGAGGGGGTGAAGGTGGGGTGAAGATGCTGCTAAGATCCTCAAAGGATGGGGAGAGGGCAGGCAGGTGGGCAAGGGTTTGGATGCCCAAAATCACCAGTCAGGCTAGGAGTGGTGCCCGCATGCGCCCTGGCAGGTCGGCCGCGGGCGATATGATCCTGCCCCGCGCTGGGTCCTGCGCGAGCCCCGCGGCCCCGTGCAGAGCGGCAGCGTGGAAGGGAGCAGGAGCCGCTCGTGCTGCTCCTGTGCTGGGGCAACGCATCATCTGGCGCCTGGGCTTTTCCTGCTGAAGCAAGGTGAAACGGCATCTGCATGGTCCTGAAAGTATTTTCTCTGACATTTACTTGCATTTTGCTTAGCGCAAAGCTCCTAGGAAATACATGAGCCTAAGCAAACAGAAACATGTATTCGTGCTCATGGAGAAGTGGGTATATGCCTGGAAATCGCAGGCTGTAATATCAAATACAAAATAGGATGAGCGGGAGTCCAACCAAAAGCCCGCCTCCTGGCAGCCGACTGTTTGCAAAATACAGGCGCAGGCAGCATTGAGCGTTTTAACACAGCACATACACTGAGAGCAATCTAGCACAGACGTATATCCATGAGAACAACAACCACTCAGCTTTAAATGAAGGCAGTTGCTAAAAGACAGCAATTCAGACTTCGCGAAGGAGTCCACACTTCCTTCTTGCTCCTCCTCTCCCACCTGTCCCTCCCAAACGAACGCTGAATAAATACGCGGGGTGGGTTTGGTGCGGGGAGCTAAGGAGAGCGGAGGGTACGTCCGGGCGAAGCCCCTTCCCAGCGGCCGCGAGGCGGGACGGGCAGGGGGCTGCCGGGAAGCGGCCGGCGAGCTGGAGTCGGCACGGCCGCTTTGCAGCCCGGGCAGCCTCCGCGCCCCGAAACCGCGGCGGCAACGAAACGGCGTGGGGATGGGTATCGCTGCGCTGCGTGGGCTTCGCTCCTGGCCAGCAAGGACTGTTTCGAAATCCTCTTGAGGATGTCAGAATGTCCCACGTTCGAGAAGCTTGTTCTGTAGAGCAGCTCTTTGAATATGTGTTGTTCCTGAGGTGTAGCCGTTAAGTTCACAGCAGAAATGAGAGAAACGAGCATTTTTTTTGAAGCTGGATTTCCTGCTGTCTGAGTAAGTTCATGTGCTGCGTGGGCCCAATTTCGGCTTTCACTGACACCACTGTGCCTTAATGCCTTTAACTCAGGGGAGCTGCTTCGGTTCGCCAGGCCTCCACACGCACACGTCAGCAGTTCTCCACTTCATGACAGAGGTAGGGACGCGTCCACTTCCTCTTAAAGATTTTAACATGTGTTTTTAATTCACTGTGTGAATTTACAGTGAACTTTACTCCTCAGCTGTTTCAGATGTGATTTCAAGGATGACTGAAAAAGAGTCTGCACAGATTTTAACTTTTCTGTGAGATGCAAAGAAAAATATCTGCCTATTTCCTTTAGCTGTAGGAATTCTGAAAAGTTCAAATCTAACTGATCTCTTGAAGCCAAGTAATTTCTGACAAATCCAGAAAGATGGCTTTATCATTTGTCCATATTAACGTTTGTCCCCATTAAAGTCAAAATTGCGTTTGACTTTCTCAATGTCAGTTCTCATCCCTGTGTAACCTCTTGAATGTCACCTCTTAAAAGAAAGCTGTCTCCCAGATAAATCTTCCATGGAGGGGACTTAGGCTGAGCAGTGCAGACGTGGGCAAGGTGATGGCCCCCGGCCCGAGGGCCATCCTGTATGGCAAGGTGCCAGGGCAGCCGTGCAGGACACAGCAGGCCCTGCTTTGCGGAGGTGAGACCTAGGGTTGAGAAACGTGGGTGGCTTTGGTGGGGGCTATAGGAAAGGATTTCTTGGATAACTTGACCTACCTGAAGGGAACGTTAAGATGAACCCAAACGTTTGTGGGCACGTATCCTAGAGGGTCAAAAACATGATCTTTTACTGTGATGAATGAATGTACTGTGGGCCCTTTCCTGACACCACAAATTCCCTTTCTTCTTACAGAGATGTAGTCTGAATGCATATTGTTTGCATTCAGTCTGCAACGTAAAAATTGTCAGGAGGAAGAGAAACCTTTTCCACTGAAAAGTGACCAAACCACCAGTCAAAAGGGTAGGGCACGGAAACATGGTACATGCAGTTTTTTGTACTGTCCTGTTAGCTGAGCCCAAACATCAAAATGGAGCTGAGACAAGTTTTGAGCGCACTGATATTTCTTGTACTCAGTGCCTGTACAGCGCGCGGGACATGGAGATCCCGATTTGTCCCTGTTTGGCTTCTAGGGCTAATGTGGGGCATACAACAAACAGATGAGTGCAATGCTGATCTCAGCTGCAGATCTCCTGAATCTTTATTTTGGTGGGAAGGTAAAAGATGGCTCACCACACTGTGCCCCGGCTGTTCTGATGGAAATCTGGGTACTGCTGGCGACAGCGGAGTTTCTGTGACTCTGAAGCCTGCGTGATTTAGCAGAGAGCTCCCACCTAGCCAAATCTCCACCTTCTTTTGCAATGCAGATTTGGGCTTCCCCCACCTCTTTCTCTGAACCGAACAGAGCTACTAAGAAGGCAGCCAGCAGCTGGACCTGAGATAAGCCCAGACTTCTTACTTTTATCTACTATTTCTGGGCATTTAGACCCAGTCTGTTTTTTTTCAAACACAAAAACTGTTGGGGTGCTGGTTAAGTTGGATGACCTATCTCACAAATGCCCTGACTCAATTTCTCCCTTTTTGAGCAGAGTTTCATTGACAGGTGCACTTTGCACTCGGAGGAATACGCTTTCTTGGAGATATTTTCCTGCAGAGTGACTCTAAGGGGTAGTGTACATCCTGTAGCTGGCATAAACAAAAATGTTCCTAACAAGGACATAAACACTGTCAAGAAAAGAGGAAAGTTGCTGACAAAGCTTTCATACATGGCATGAGAAAATAGATGCCGGGTTTTTTGATTAACTCCTATAAATTGGCAAAAACAAAATTCAGAATAAGAGCTATAGTGATATCTCTAGAAATTCACATTCTCTTCCCTTTTCTGCAGCAAAGGCAGAAGAAGAGGCAGTCCAGGAAAAAGGAAAGCATTTATGTCCACAGCCCAAGGTTATACATTATTTACAATTTGCAAAAAGCCCATATACTTGGTTGCCGCTAGAACCTGTCTGTCTGTAGATGAAGATTAGGCAGTAGCATCATCTATGTCTTTATAAACTAACTTATGGTCTTCCCTCTGTTTTAATAGGTGCAACTGATGTATGACTGAATGGATCAAAAAATGTCTTCATTTTCTGCCTTGTGAATCACCAGTACAGAGAAATAAAGCAGAACACCACTGCGTGGTAGTCATAGAAACCACAGTTATCAATGTAAAGATCTGCAAGTAAGTATGAAAGTTTCTGTTCATTTATACGCCATTCTTTACTTTAAGAAGATTTGATCATAAGATGCTGTTTTTCCAAAACAAGAGCATAAAGCTCCATGTTACTCTTCTAGACCTGCCTGTGTTGACTGTAACAGAAAAACATAATCCTTGAGGCAAGAGCGAGTTTGTTCAGAACGGGTCCGGGGAGCGGAGGTGCAGTGCCGGAGCAGACGATGGGTGAGATAAGGCTCTCGCCAGGAGAGGTTCTAGACGGGGCCACGGGGAAGATTACATTAATCCATGTTCCACTCACAGACCCCGCTGGCCTTCAAAAGGTATGCTTGAGCGGAGGAGATGAAAATATTCCTGGCGTTGGATCTGTTAAGAGGCTCTTCATAAAATGTCACTGAGCTGGTTTAGAGAAAATGGATCTGCTTCCTTTCATCTGTGTGGAGGATTTTGCAGTTGTTGTGGAGTCAACGGGGTTTGCGAGCTTGCTAATGGCAGGAAGAAAGGTCCTAAAGTGGCAGAAGTATTCAGCAAAATGTGCGGACATGGCTATGCTTCCAGCCCACATACTGGTCCTGAGGTTTAATTTTCCACGATGGAAGTCATTCAAAAAGGCTGGCCAGCAAAAACGCACAGAAAAAGCAGGACACTCCACCAGCTGCTGTCCTCCATATCACATACCTTTTCCATCATAAAACAAAAATGACCGCCCCACCTCTGCAGAGCAGCTCCGTTGCCCTTCCCCTCCGGCAGAGCTGTTTTGTGTGACGCCCAGGTCAAGCTCAGTTTTGGCATGTCTAGGCACAGCTCTTAAAAAAACCCAAAGAACAACTATTGCCAAATAGTTCTTTTTAAATGGTCAAATCTTTAGAGTGGATCAAAAAGGAAACATCTTTACATGTAGTTTACAGCACACTTATTGCTTTACAAAATGTTGCTGGCAATAGTCATTTGAATAGTAAGTAATAAAAGAGGAGGTGTGAGGCCTGTGCAGTACAGTCTGCAGATGGCAGCCGGGCTGCTCCCACTCGCGCAGGTCGGGGCACGGGCCGGTCACCGGGGTGGCCTCGGCTTTGCCCCCCGCTCCCGGTGGCGCTGAGGGCAGCTCGCCAGCCGAGGCAGCACACCGGGGTGAGCGGCGGCAGCTCTACGACCCGCACTGTCCTCTCCAGTTACAGCCACTGATGGACTTTCCTCCTCGGTGAAGTAGGCTGATGGCTTCCGAGGTTGGCTTTGAGTTTGAGGTTTGGACAAATCAATGAACTACAAGGAAAACTGCAAAAACAACAACAAAAGAAGTGGTTTCTGAATGCTACCTGAAAATCCACATGGGTTTGAAAGAAAAGTCTGTAACAGAAGGGACATCGGGAGGAAGAAAGAAAAGAGGTTCCCCCCCACGGCGCACAGATCTCTGCATAACCACGAAATGCTGTGATACTGAGCAGCTCTTGGCCATGTACTCACATACATCTATTTCAAACGAAAAGGAAGAAAAAAAGATGCAACTTTAGTGTATTTCAGTCCCTTATTAGAGATGCTAAGTAATTTATAATGAAGCTGAGAAGAACTACAGTTTTTAGAGTTGGTTTGTGCATCCTTGTCCTGGCCCCAGAGGAGCCGGGAGGCCTGAACAATTCCTAGCTCAGCTAAGGTAGCAAAGGGAATATGCAGATGCCATTTCAGTTAGTTTTCGTCATTAGTCTTTCAGCCTAACCACATTTAACTCACATTTGACTAACTCCACCCCAGGGAGGGGATAAGAAAGGGATAGGAGGGTACAGAAAAGAAGAAACCTAGGGGTGACTTGAATAGCTTTACTACCAACGTCAAGAAACAAATAATTATTACTAATGAAAACAATTCCTCATTTGAATGCAAAGCTCTGAAAATAGAGAGTACTGTACAAGCATTAACTAGTCAATGATCTAATTAATGAATCAAGATCTTGAATCAGCAGTGGACTAGAGGTGAGCGCTGCCGCGGAGCTGAGCTGAGCTGTGGCGAGCTGCGGCCAGCCTCTGCCTGATGGTTGCCCCTGCGCCCCATGGCTCCGGCATGGGGCAAATGAGGAGCAAGCTGGGAGCAAAACCAAAGGGACACTCCCTGCCAGTGTGCATCTTGCACCAAGGGGCAAGTTGGCAACATCTGTCAGCCAACACTGACAGTCAGCAATGACTTGATAATGTTTGGGTGATGGTTTTATGAGCCCAAACAGGCTCTGAACATGACCTCCTGTGGCTTTCCAAGGGATAAAAGTGGTTAGCAGTAAAAACGCATACACAAAACAACTCTTATCTTAATGATGCTAAATAAACATACGAGACACTTAATAAGATAAGCTCTCATTTGTCTGCAAAAAGCTCTCATTTGTCTGCAAAGCTACTTAATACTATGGGAAAGTGCCCTATAGTTCCTACAGACCGTAGATCCTCTAGTGCCCTGCCGCTTTGCCAGCCAGCATTACAGGTTCAGCTCTCACAAAGCAAGCAAAGAGAGAGATGATCAAGTATCAGAGGCTCAGGCACCCAAGAGCGCCTGATGTGCTGCGGGCAATGGCGCTAGCCAGGCCCTTGGACGCGCGTTTCTCGCGGGCAGCGAGCGGTGGCGGGTGAGCTCAGCTCTGCGTGCACACGAGCAATGCAGGAAGGCTGCAGGAGGAAGGCTGCGAGGCCCCGCGCGGCTGTGCGCTCCTGCTCCATGCCAGGGCACGTTGAGGCTATGTTTAGACTGTGCTTAATTTCAAAATATTTTCATTTGAGCCCAGAATAAAAAGAAGGGTCATCAGTTTTATAGGGCTGACTGATACACAACTATCAGAATTTGAGACATATGAGAGTAAAGACTTTTTATAATAATTATGAAGGCTACTATCTTACATAAGCTAATACTGGGCACCTTGACAGGATAATGCTTCTTCTGGTAATGTTATTTTAAAGAATGTTTTCATTTAATTTGAGATGGATAAACCCAGCTTGCATGGAAATGGAGATGCTTCCAGTTTATGATGGGTTTGCTGTGCATTTTCACAGTCCTTTGCTGGTCTAGTTGATTTTTTCCTGTGGATGCCAAAATGAAGTTATATATGTCAAAAATATTTTGACTTTTAGAATCTGAGGTCTAAATTCATTATTGGTGTGACTACCTTAGAGGGTACCAGTAGTCTGACCCAGATTCTGGACTTTAGACAAATTTTATCTCCCCTAAGGATTATGTAGAATTTACTTATCAAGAGGAGAACCCAATCACCTTTCTCTCCCCATTTTCTAAGTGGACTTTGCAGCCACAGGTAGTAGTGGATACCTTGTCTGGGAAGCATCTCAGCTTGATGTATAATAAATGGAACTAGCAGAGCTGGGTGCTGGGAAACAATTGTGCTGCCTTGTTTCTGTGTGTACGGGCATAGGAGGTGAAAAGGCTGATTGTCACAGAGATTTGTAGATAACCAAAGCTTGAAACTATATGGTTTATATTTTACGGATGCAAGTTCCTGCTTTTCATTGATCTTCATTCACTAAATCTGGACATTTGGCTACTGGAAACAGCTGAGTAGTTTTTAATTACGTTTTCCATCTCTCTCTCAAAGTAGTCTATAAACTACATTGTTTTGTTTTAAATCAGTGACGGAGCTAAAGGGGGACCTCTATTTTAAACATCCCAAATATATGAAGTATTCAAAATCCAAGGCTGAACTTGGATTTGAGTTTGCATCTTGGGCTCCCCTTTAATTTTATAAGGAAGTAATTGATCTGTGTAAAGTGCTTATACCTCATACAGAGAATGGCAGCATGTAGTGCCTCAATATTTTATATGAACAATTCCTGTTTTTAATGTTTTATTAATGTTAGTCCGAGACATTGTGTGTTACTGTTTAATTGCTTAGCTGCAGTTGCTCTTGTACTGAGCAGCCTTGAAAAATAGGTGAAATATAGGGTAGTTATTGTCCAAAATATAGTGTGAGTTTTAAAACTGAACCGTTTCAGTTTAATTTCGTGTCTTAGAATTTAAATTGATGGCAGGGCCATTAGATGTCATTCATCTGTGAGATGAAGTCTGTATTCCTGCTATTGATTCCTTTGTGGGGAACATCTGTGGGATTTAGCCCAGACTGTCTGATACTGCGCAGGGTCCCAGGTAGGACTCATATTATTCTTTCTATGCAGAAGGGAAGATAACTAAAGTATCTTCATTTTACTGCTAAGGAAAAACATGTCTCACAGGTTTGAGAGATTTAAACGTTCTTGCATGTGCGTATTTCCACCAACATGAGATGAAAACAGCTTGTCTCAGTTGTGTTTGCCTGAAAGGATATAGTCAATCAGCAAAGACATTTCTCTTATTCCCAGATATCTTCTGTATATTGTTCTGTTTCGGGTTTAACAACTTTCCTGTTTAAATCATTGCAAAATATCGGTTGAGCAAAACTGCATTTTGCAGATCCATGACCAAATTGTTAACATATTGTGGTTGCAAAAAGCATAAAAGGACAGACTAGAGGAAGGGAAAGAAATTTCATTAAGGGATTAATTAGACAATATCAGGCAATAAAAAAGACTCCAAAAGGCTTGCTCTTTAGAGATTTCCACAACTGTGCTCTTTACAAATGAGTTTAATCACCAAAAGGAAGAACCAACAAGCAGATGAGGAAGTGGTCAATAAGAAACAATAACTGACCGCTGCATTACGGGGGTATCTCATACACATCAGACCCGATATCCGGAACACTAAAGTAATGCAATAATGAGTCCTGACCCATATTTGTATCACTGCGGTGAGTTCTTGATATCTTGTTCTATTCTGGGGAAAAAGTAGTTCCGCTTAAATTTTCCCTGTCATCTAGGGGCTGCTGTCATACATACAGGATGTATTTTTTGGAGGTCAAATAAATCAATAAAAAATCCAAACAACCCACGAGATGTGGAAAATGAGTAGTCTAGTATTCTTAACAGAATCAAAACAATTGTTTCCCTGCTTTGTTCTTCTGTGCTTGTTTGTCAAAAGATTTGATAGAATAAACAATAGAAGAAAAGGAAATGAATATGTAAAATATCTCAGGCTCTTCCCACGTGTAATAAAATGAACACAAATGTTCTCACTTCTACAAACTCTACCACATCAAATTAATAATGGAAAACATCACATCAAAGCACTCTTTGTGCTCAATAGCCTGTGGCACATTTGGACTCATCAATAGATGTTCAACAATATTACAACTTGTTTAAATCTTGGTAAAGTAGTGTTATGTACTATTGTTATTGACTTTCTTTTTCTAATTATCACCCAAAGGTGACAGATGATACAGCGCTAATGATCAGACTGTTTAAGAGCTGAATCAGCTTAGAATCTCCACTCATTAAACTGCGGCAGAACTAAAAGATTCCTTGCACTCTAAGGCTAAAAGCTTCACCCAGCTCACAACCCTTCTGGTCAGTCATACAGGACACGCCATGGTGAGACTGAAGGTACTTTACACTCAGAGTACCTTTTTGGAGCGCTTAAGGATTCTAGTGCACCAGAGTGTCTAAATACTTAACGTACGTAAAAGGCATACTGTTGTCATGAAAAGGAAAGTGTTTGCAGGTCCTGTGTTGTTATACTGAACCCTTTATTGCCTCTGTTTGAGTCAACAGCTTTTGATTTTAATAGCGGCTGAAGTGGTTCACAGGTGCAGGCCACAGCATCTCTTGGAGCCCATCTCTGAGTGTCTGCCTGGGAGCTGGCGTCTCCGTGCTGCACTTGGCTTCACCTCAGCTCTACACCAAATCCATCACTTTCGATGAAACGAACCAGTTTGGCACCGAAATGTTGCATCCTTACATCTCTGTTTTAGGAATATCCTAGCTCGATCATGTTTTCCTTCTGTTGCTTGGTCAGATATAGATTGGGAATGAGATTCCTGGTGTGACCCTTAAATATGCAAAATGACTGCCAAACACCTATTTAAGTCCTAGAGGGGCAGCGGGGCAGACCTGCTCTTGCAGATTGGCTGCAAAGTGGTGGAGCTGCTGGCACTGGGGCTGCCCTGCCTCGCCGCTGCAGCAGAAAGGTACCGTTCTCAAAGGTGAGACGCGTTGAAAGTCTCTCTCCCACGTGGCCCTCTCCAGGGTACGCTTCTCCCAGAAGCCCTCTGTACTCCTCAGCCCTTAATATGCTACCTTAGAATTTCTCATTAACTTTTTACCTTCAGTACGTTTTTAGTGACCTTATGTATCCACTCTACAAACTCCAGAAACATTACTAACTTCTGTCAGGCTTCCATTTTGCTATGTGGACCTTCAGCTCATCAGAGGTACAAGATTCAAGGCCCTACAGCAGGATATGGCACCTACAGGAGTCATAGCTCCCTGCTTAGCGGTAGCAGGCACCCAGGAGTCCTTTAGCTCCTCAGCAACTACTTTCACATAAATTCCTCATTTCATAAATGCAGAAACAAAACCAAGCAAACAACAGAAAAAAAATCATGGATTATAATAATACCCTTCAGCAGCGTTAAGACACACAGCCGATAAGTCTACATGCTTTATTAGAAACTTCCATTGTAGCGATTTCAGTATGTCACCACAATGAGGAGGATGGCCACAGCAGGGCAAGTCTTGAGTTTAGCCAGGACTGTCCTCTCACTGTGTCACAACTGGGGGAAAGCCTTTGCTGAATAACCTTGGATGGTTCCACTGCAAAAGCTTGTGGGTTCAAAGCCCCCCTAGCTTCTCAGTGGGTGTCAGCAGTGTGGTGCTCCGCAGCAGTGCTCAGCAGCAAGCATGCAATTAAGTCTTAAAACCTGCAAAGCTTGTTCTTTATCCTGAGCTTCTTCAGTATTTACTGTAAGACTAGCAACCTCTAAGAATATTAGTAAAGGTGCAAGATGAGGACAGGGTCTGATTTACAGCGAGCTGGTTTCCCACCTCCCGGCCGATCCGCTCACCGCTGGTATCTGGAGCAGAGTGTGGCCCTGGCAGTGAGGGCCTCTGCACCCCTTCGAACCCTTCTCCCACAAACAGCAGGTGAGAGTTTGCAAAGAAAAACCCTCTGCGGATACCATACCCTCACTCCCAAATGCCATCACTATTGGATATGCGTCCCTGAACGGCTGATGGTACGGTGACAGTGGGGGCTGCCTGCTCAGGTGCTGCCTGTACACGGTTTCTCCCTTTCCTCCTGCTTTCCTGCCTGTGAGAGAGAGCAAGAATTGAGAAGATGGTACACAGAAAATGTACTCCTGTCTTTTGGAAAATAAGCTAGGGTTTATCCTTCAGGATATGGAAACTTAGATGGCTTAGGTGCTTTCCGGCTCAATGGAGATACACCTCAAGCAGTCAAGAAGCAGAAGAGCCACTAGCATGCCTCAGCGTACTTATAGATTATGCAGTAAATTAGGAATCCATTAGACTATAGGATTATTGGCCTGAGATCTAGGAAGGTGTAACAAAGAAGTCTCTATCTAAGTGATGTCAGTTGTATTTAGATCCCACTTAGGCTGCCTTTCTAGCCTAAGCAAAGGCAGAACTAAGACATGCTCATGAGCGAACATGAACTTCAGCATGGAGCTTAGCTGTTGGTGGGAGACGGTGCCTGCCTACTGCCCTAAGAAACTAGACTCTTCCAAGATTTCTAGATATTTTCAAAAGGCCCTGAGTAGAATAATATATTAAAGCTCTTGCTGTTCTCCTAGTCAGTATTGCATTTGCTCTACTTTGTGCTGTTGTCTAGCCTCCTGGACTAAAAGCACTAAGACTCACAAAGTCTGACTCTGCTGGCTCAGGCCTCCCCCACCTCCAGCTCTCACCCTTGAGCGAGTGCCCCGGCCTGGGAGACCGGCTCTGTAGCCTCCCCACCACCCCGCTGTCACCCGCTCTGCGCTGCACCCGCGGCAAAACCCCCAACCAACTGCAGAAACTTCTCCTAGTGCTCACTGGAAAACCCCAGCCCAGCCCACTCCTCTGGGGTAAGCACCGGCAGAGAAGTCATTCCCCACCATGGGTAACTAGGAGGTGAGGAGCAACGAAGACTGATGAAGACGTGGGAGTGGGATTCTCCTACCCGCTATCTCTTTCGGGCCTCTGAAGACATTTTAATACAACTGCCCGGCACTGTCCAGTTTAACTTTTTCACAACCTGATCACCTGAGGCACCAATGAGCACAGTTATCAAATTGCTCTGTCACAAAATAAGTACTTGTTCACAGGTAGTTTAAGAGTGATTCAGGCAGAGGAGCATTATGAGAAAGCCATAAAAGAGAATTAGTAAAAAATTGATAACAGGCAGATGACATAATAGTAGGAAGGCTTGTTCGTTTCCCACAAGCGGTATGGTGCCTCTTGCCCAACAATTATGCTTGAGCTGGAGGCTTTAGAAGGCTTGTGAGATGCTTTCTCTCTCTCTCGTGTTTTTATAGCCCGTTTGGGACCTTTGCAGATTTATGCTCATTAATCCCCTCATAAAAGGATCTGCTATCAGGTGCCTCTATGACCAATGTTCAGACCATTTGAGCAATTAGAGAGGAATACCACAGATCACTCTTAATTCCCTGTAAAGAAAAGTTTGAAGATAACCATGTAACTGACAGCCTTGTCTAATACTGAAGGCACACTGCAATCCTGCCTCCCTCCCAGTTTTCCTACCAGATCCTAAGCAAGATGTTGCAAATTTGGAGTCCACCAAAACTTGGAAACTAAGTATTCACATGTGGAAATACTATCCATTTGTCAACAAGGAAAATTTTACCCTCTCAGCAACACTTACTTAGAAACTGATTTGAAGTTCAGTGCCCTTACATGAAAATACCTTATGCTTTTATTTGGGTTAGGGTTTTATATTGCTTGAAGTTAACTTGGCAAGAAATCAACTAAAGAAAAATGCACAACGAACTCAAACTGGAATCGGAGCATCCAAATAAGGGTGACGCAAGAGTTTTACTCAATCCATCGCAACAGAACTATGTTTTCCTGGAGAAGAAGCTCTGATAGTTCACGCGTCCCCACTCTGTGAATGGTTACTGTGATGGGTAACAGCAAGATTTGAACCAGAGCCCTCTGGACTTAAAATTAAGCATTATTAAAGTTAAGCTAAAGGCTGGGGACACACTAACCTCACATCTTCTGCAGCTGCACCTGAGGGACAAGCTACAATCTCTGACCAGGAGGTTTAACACTGCCTCCAGCCTGAGGACACTTGTCCAGAGCAAGGTTCACCCAGCCAAACTTCCAGCTGTTTGGCAACCACCAGCGCTGAAAGCGCTCTACCTTGCACTAAAAACCTGGACTGCTTATCTTAGTGTGATGTCCCTCACATAGGGCTCAAATGAGATGTCGACCAGGAAGCTGTGTTACTTCTCTGTGCAGAGCTACAAGCCTTAACTCTTTATACCAGGCTATGGCTTAAATCAGGCTCCGTCAACTGTATCTAGTAACTCCCGTTTAAGCCTCATATTATAATCCAGGATCGTAGTTATCCAGTTTGCTCTTAATAAGTTCATAGTCCTACTCTGATATGCTGTTTCCCCATATCGCCAACTTTTGGACCTTGCAACATTCAGTTTCACTTTGGTGAATCTCACTCACTGTAGTGCAGAGAGTCAGTACAGGGCTGGTGGTGCACCAGTCCTGTACAACCCAGGAAAGTTTTCAACTGAGGGTTAGAAAAAAATCAAGCATTACAGTAGCACAGCAGTGAATTGTAGCACGAGTTCTTCTGCCTGTTGTGTGTGTAAAGCAAAAAGTCAAAAATGCCTTTGGAAAAGAATATTCCCATATTAACTGCTTTCACCAAGAGCTTCCCACACCTACACACTGTAAATGTGTTTTGAGTCTACAAATGCTTCATTTTTCCACTCCTTTACGGGACGACCCCCACCCGGTCACAGGCTGATCACGCGGCAGACACTGTGCAGCTCAGCAAACGCTGTAAATCCCAAATCATGCAGTCTTTGGTTTGGGAAACAGCTTTTCCCTTCATTGTCGTTGAGTTTGAGAAAAGAATTGAGGCTGCGCCTCCTGCACATTTTGGGTGGATTTGAGTGTAGGTCCAAACAGGACATCTGGCTCTTTTTCTGATAAGGGCAGAATTAAAATCCAGCCTGGATACTCTGAATCCCAGGCTGCTGGGCCCCAAGGATGCAATGTGCGCTGTGTTTGAACCCCTTTAGCGATCACAAAGCTATTTTACTTTGGAGTTACAAAGTATAATGGCTCTGAAACGTGCCTTTTCAATATTTACGTTCAATGGAAAAGTTACCTGTTATTCTGTGAGTCCTTCAAAGCAGATTTCTAACACTTCCCTCATTTCTCCTCCACATACCTCACCTCTGGAGCCTCCAGCTGCAGCTCCCTTCCTCTCTGCAGCTTGTCCATGTGGGGAATTAATTGCTCTGAAGAGTTGCTTTGAACAGCCCATACAGTCCCACCTACAGGAGCCAGCTCCTTGATAGCAGCACCAAGTAGGTTCATGGGAACCCATAGCGGAGCAATAGTTTTACCCAGAGATCACAATATTTTGGATAAAATCGTGGATCAGTTTTTACCTGTGTGCTATGAGCCTGAGGCTACTTTTAAATTCTCCCCCAAAGCTTACTGTTTTTTACATGAAGAGGCCATATATCCTAATAAACGTCAGGCTTAGGAACGGCTCACGCTCTAAATGTCAGGCTACAAAGATACTTTTAAAGATTAAATCTCTGCCCTCTTCAAAAGGGAGGTTGAAGGGAGAGATGGAGAAATCCCGAATACAGAGAACCTCACAAATGAAGAGAAGTTTACTACTAACAAAACATATCTTGCAAAAACACATTCAGTGCTTTTCTGCTGGAGCTGCCCTCGATAAAATGTGGGTGTCATTCAAAAAGGACATCATTTCCAATGACTTCTGAAAGTGTCATGCAGAGTATTGATCGCCTGAGGCTTGCCGTCAGCGTGACCAGGACCAGCAAAGAGCTATCCCTAGGAGCCAATTTTCGGCGCTGGCAGACATCTCTGGTGCCAGGCGGGTGCTGGGGAGGGGGCACGGCGGGAGCGGGGAGCTGAGCATTGGTGCTGTGACCTAGCAGCAGGGCAGCCCCATCCTGCCGACAGGCTGCTCTGTCCCTGGCTTTTGTGCCACCAGCAATCTCCATTTGCCAGGCAGCAAAGCAGAAGCACTGGGCGTTAGCGTAACACGCGGGATGTACAGGGGCCCCGATCCTGGAGCAATTATTCTGGCAGAAGAACCTAGAGAGGGAAATTATTGGCGCCCATCGTGGAGCTGTGTGATCTGAAAAGAAAGCCCTTGTCTCAGCCTGAATGGCATCTGGTGTGATTTTGAAAGCGATGGTGAGATGCACATCAGGGTATACCCCCCGTTGCTACAGAATGAGAGACGTGGCCTGATTTGCTCACGCTAGGCAGGGAGAAATGTCATGTGGGATCCCGGCACGACGAGATCCCTCGCTGCACTTCGAGGCACCGAGGAGCAACAGAAATAACGTGAAAAACACCAACAGCAACAGCAACAGTGAAAGGGAAACAGCTGGTGAAGAGAAATAGCCTGAACTGCCTTTTGTATGAGGCTGACACGGCAAAAAAAAGGACTAAGCAGGACAAGCGGATTACAATGCATACTTGCTATATCCCGAGTAGCTGTGTGCCAACTCACTGTTACTCAACACAGGACATATGTGCCTCTGCTGCGTTGTCTCGTGTTTGTACAAAGTGACACAAAAATTGCTTTCATTACTTTCGCAAGGAAATTATTTTCATTCCTAATACGTATTTACATATAAAAATAAAACTAGCAACCGTACAACAACGCCAAGGCTTTGTCAGTCTTTTCCGGTGTTGAAAAGTGGCTTTTTTAACAGAATGGAAGTTTTTGTGAAAAAACAAAAACAAAACAAACCTCACCGTTTTTAGTTTCCTTCAATATTTCCTAAGAGTTGGGGAGAAAAGCAATTTCCTAATGAGATCTATGAACGAGGGCTTAGTGAAAGTGGTTCCACTATCTCTGATTTCTTAGCTCTAAAATAATCATGATTTTCTAAAAAAGCAAAAATAGCAGGCTCTAAAGTCCTTTCAAACTGAGACAAAAGGGGCCTTACAGTACTGTGGGATTTGCAGCTACATTTTAGTGAGCAGAAAAATTAAGGCCCTGACCTTCTAATGAGATTTTGCAGGAGGTGGACTCCACACCGCCGTGGAACTAGTTACTCCCAGTGGTGCTCCACTTAACGGGCTCATTTCGAGAGCGGAGCCTAAATCTGCAAACAGCTCTGCTAAACCGGAGCAGTGCTCAGCTCTAGGGGAGCACAGCAGAGAGAAAGCAAAGCTCTGCAAATATTTACTTGAATAATTTTTATGTTGAAATGTGTTCTTTTTTTAATTTCCTCTCAGTGAAATATTTTGCTTTAAAAACACACCCATGGAACTGCAATTCTTGTGAGTCATCCAGAAAATATAATCTATAGTTTTTGCTGTGAATTCATCAAGCATAATTAATAACAAGGGCAGGAGGTACGGTGAAGATACATAGTAAAGCCCACTGCAAGATAAACCATGTTTGCACAGAGAGCATAGCACCACTTCAAGCCACAAACAAATCAATCAAAGTCAACATCTATTTCCAAGTGATTTGAAAACAGAACAAAAGTAACTAATTTAATGAATTTTTCATTAGAAGTCATCCACTCTGCCACAGATGAACTAAAAAATCTACCAAAAAAATCATGCAGTGTTTGAGAGAGGGAGAAAATTCTCCTTACCTTAAAAACTACTGCTATCATTTGATCTGAACTAGGCTAAACCTAGGCAACAGGCTCAGTCTGAAAAACCCATATTAAGCTGCTGCATTTTATGGTGCCTGTGCACATGTGTGTGTCACGTACCGGTTCCACCTGAACTTTAAGGTGCCTGCCATTTCTCCATAAAAGCCTTTATTCAGTTTTTTAGACCTTTACTGAAGTTTGGCTGCATAAGTCTAAACTTCTCTTTCTGCATACTGCTTACGAGGCTGACCTTTTTCAGAAAGTTTTGGTAGACATGGAAAAAAAGACCTGGAAAAAAAACAACCTGATATCAGGTCCTCGCAGCAGGCATATAACCTGTGTCATGGGCAGCTTAACCAACCATAGTTTTTAACAACACCTTCTTCTCTGCTTCTTGATACAATATCCAAGTTGCCGTGGGACAGCTGCAGAGTTAACCTTCGCAAAATGAAGGACTCGCTCTGCAGTTCCCCACCCTGACTGAGCTATCACTAGTTGCTGGTGCGTTTGCTCTTATTCCAAACAAAGTGTCACCTGCACCAAAGTGTGCGTGTGCACTGCACTGTACACCGGCCACAATGAAAGCGCGTGCTCAGACGGAAAATTCTGGCTTTGCTCATCACTGGTGTACCTAGCTGCTAAGTGTAAAAGATGTTTGTGATAAGGTTCTGGGTACTGTCTAATATATCAGTAGTAAAAAAGGATAATCCAGGAAATTTCTTCTGAAGAGCCTGAGTCAAAGTCCGTTCAAAGCTAAAGCTCCCACTGACTTCAACGGGATTTGATTAAGGCCCAAATACTGCAAAAGGATCCCTGGAGGCTCCTCAGGGTAACCCATTCTTCTGGGCAACAGCTACACATTGACAAGGCCAGTTTCCATTTCCAATATTGTTCATGCGTTTGTCACCACCAACTTTGACAGCATCACTGGGCCACCAACACAGATTAAGCAGAGTTGTTTTCTCTTAATTTAAGATATTTTCCAATTTCTTGAATTTCTCAGATCAAATGGGCGTTTTGCAGTGAAACTTTGCACAGCCTAAATCTGAAAGCTGACCAGAAATTCAAGGTGGGTAAGCCTTCTTCCCGTTCACCCCTGTAAGCCCTGTATGCAATTGCTAATTAACTGGGCTTCAGGCTTGGTTTTGTATTTTGCATTTTGCTAATAACAAGATGAGGCTGTAATATGCTAAAAAAATCACTGCATTGAGAAAGTTGTCATGTCGTTCACAGGGAGACATTATGGTCTTTAAGACCATTTTAACACTAGAGCGCTAGAGTTTCCCTGTACCTTCCAGTATAATTTTGATAGCATTTCTGCTACCCCCAGAATATTGTACTTGCAGGTTTAGGATTTCTAGCACATTTACGCTTCAGACTGAGATTTATTTTCAAGGAGATGATGCACAGATGGCAATGATCATACCGGTCATAGCATCTCTGGCGGGTCGTGGAGACCAAGGGTTAGGCATGGGTATTCTTCATGGAAAAGCACGTCGGGACAGATCTTGAACTGACAGGAATTCTCACATTGCTACCAAAGCAGATTGCTCACAACAGTTTTCACCACATAAAAGGTCGGCCTTTTTCAGCACAAACTGCAAAATCTGCTGTCATCTCTGATGCTGAATGGGGCCCGAGCACTTACAAATCACTGGTAAGCTGTTGAAGATCGGCACCTCTCAAACACCTCTGCAAAGGGGCTGAGGCAACAGAAAGCAGCAGCGTGTCAAGGTTTTTTCTATAGTTTTTTTTTAAACTCTCGTGCAGTGCTGTGTGAGGTTTTTGTTGTGACAGGCTTGTTCCTGCTCCATGATCGGGTGAACACACGAGCACTTCCAGTTTCTGAATGCCACGCTCTGCTTTGCACGTGCCACCATGCAGCTTCGCATGAGCGTTCCTGGGGTAAATCAGAGCATTTCCGGGGCCAGCTTGCCCCACTACAAGCAGCCTGCAGGAGGGGACAGTGCCAGAGCGCCTTCCTCGCCTCAATCTTCTCCCTTCCCTTTGCCACAGCTGGTATGCTCCCAGTCTCTCCTTGAAAGCAAGGCTCTGTGAGGAAGTCCTTCCTGGTCAGTACAGCCGAGACAACAGATATTTAAGTCCAAAGCTATAAAGCTTCTTTTTCCAAATTTCTGTTTTTTCACCATGTAGGCAAGTAGACAAAGCCCCCGTACAGTTGGTTTCCACTGTGCAAAGCAAGCCCCGTTCGGCCCCTGCTGATCTCCCCGAAGGGTACCTTCTGTAAAGCTGACTTTCCCACGCTCCTCCCTGGCCCGTTCCTAGCAGCGAGTGCCCATTCCCAGGCTTCAGCCTGCCCTGCAGGCACCTGGGCAGCTCTGTCCACGGGAGCCTCCCTGCGAAAGACCTCCTAATTCCAAGGGAGCTAGGCATTCAGAAAGCACTCAGAAAATCTGAATTCATGATTACTTGACCAGTATTAACAAAAGGGTGACAATGCATAAGTGCAGGAGAGCACGTAGAGAGGAGAGCCAGGTCCCATTAAGTGAAACTGGACTTAAATGTTTATTTTATTATAAGGAACGTACTAAAAGCTGGTACCTTCTTGTCTCAAATTCTATTTAAAAGTGAGCAGGTTGTGGGCATAAGAGAGTGAATGAAAAAAAAGGTATAAATAGAATTTTACATTTCTTGGGTGCAGTTCCTTGAAGTCAGAATATTAACCCCAAAGTCTAGTCCTTCAATATAAACATTTAGTTTTCAATACTGTAGTGAGTGAATTTCTGGTACCACATGCAGGTAAAGAAATCAGGAACTCTTTCTACCTTTCACAGTTCACCTATGCGTGAAGCTGAGAGCTCTCTTGGAAAATGCGCTGAGAGGGAAAGAAAACCTTCCCGCAGAGCGAAGGCTTTGGGCTGCCATAGGGCTGCGGCGCGGCTGCGGGCAGCCCGGCGCTGGGCACGCCGCCGCGCAGACCACGCGCAGGCGCACCGTGATGCCTCCAGCGCGGTACTAGACGAGTGGCAAAGGCCGCCGGGTCTGACTGCGGCGGGGGCAGACGCAGAGCCCCAGTCTGTCCCTCCTGAGGACTTTGCGAGCGAGACGGGGTCTCCGTAACGAGAGGTCGAGAGGGCCCGTCTTTCCTCAAAGAGTGGGAAAAGCAGCGGCTCACGGAGACAGCAAGAACCGCTGGTGCGGGGGGAGCCCGGAGCTGGCCTCTTGTCCGTCTCCGCGGGACCGCGCCGCGGCAGCGACCGCCTCTGCGCATGAAGAGCGAGTGAAGAGCGGCCGCCTGCGGACCCGAACGGGACCACGTAGGCGCGCGGCGCGCCTGCCACAGCTGTTCTTCACCCTGGCAAACATCCTCCCTTTGAAAGAGGAGAAAGAAGACCCTGGCGCTAGCTTTCGCTGCTCATCTTCGGCACAGCTCTGCGTCCTCGTGCTCGTCTCGTTAACGCGAGAACGGAGGTGCAATCCTCGGGACAGGAATCGCTGCCTACATTATGTTAAATCCTTCACAGGAAGAGAAAAAATTCAACCGTGGGGTGGAAAATCCCTGCCTGCCTTCAATCAACCCTCTCTACCACTAGGCATTTAGTCGATTTTTATCCAGCCTTCGGTAGCCCTCACCGCAACGGGGTGGCCCAGCGCCGACGCAGCGAGGCCGGAGCCGGCCGGCACGCCGAGGGCAGCGCGGAGCTAGCTTGGTCTTTGCCCCGGCCCTTAATCATAAAGTCGAGGTTCACAGCGTTGCGAGGCTGCCGGCCGCTGATCCCACCTCAAGGTGATAGTCACCTCTAGCCTTTCTGCAAGCTGCAAACCTACTGTCCATCCATCTTAAAGCAGCTTGACACTGGCTTCTCTACCCATTTTACAGCCAGCGAACATTTCCTATTGATTTATTGATTTCTGTCTGCCTGTGGAAGGAGCGCAGAACAGACTCTATGTGCTCTTGCAGCCTCCTGCATAGATTTTTTTCCTCCTTTTTTCCCTTTTTATCCAAGCTGTGTTAGCAGTCTGTGGTGAAGCAGGAATTAGACCACGCGGGAGCCCAATTTGCTAGTGGCAAATGTGCCAGGTTTTTCTTCTTCTCCCAAACCCGTTGTGCTAAAACCACTCCCCCTCTCTGGCTCCGCTCTGCTTTGCCTTCAGGCAAGCCAGCAGATCGCTGCCTCTCTGACTAGTTCATGTTAGCTGAAAACCTTTGCTTCCCTTCACCTCTTTTCCGTGTTATTATCAGGTGTTTGATGAGCATGTAAACGCCAGTTGTAGCCGTGATTCCTCGATTTCTACTGGGTTGGAGAAATTTCTTCTTCTCTGAATCAATCAAGAAAATAGCTCGCTTTCAGCCCGCGTACATATTTGTGTGAGCGCAAACCTGTGACTGCTTTAGTAGATACACTTTTTATAAACTTCAGGGCCCCGCGGGGACTGGATAGCTCAAGAGATCTGAACCAGGGGAAGGAGACAGACTGCTTCCCACCTCCCAGTTGCCAGCCCAGCCGCAGCCTCGGTCGGCAGTGTTTGAAAGCTGTTACTGGCTGATGGCTGCTCGGAGTCTTACATGAAATTAGTGTGGCTGCAAGACAGCTCCCAGCGGACAGATGTCCACATCACAAAAAAGCAATCATCTGGCTTATCGTTCTCAGCAGAGAGGCCAGCACCAGAGAGAGGCAGGCTGCTCTTTCTTCCCGGCCTCCGAGGTGGCTCCTCCATGCTCGGGTTTGGCAGTGACGGTGGGAGCTTTCGCAGCTGGTGGCCTCAGCGCCTCAGCTGCGGGAGCAGCGCCCACCGGCCTCCTTACCCCAACGTCAGGGAGAGCCTGAATGTGGGACCAGGCTGCTACTTTACCCTCGTTGGACCCTTGGGCCCAACTTTACCTGATCTTGGGTTCACTTCTTGTACCTCAGGCAGCCAGAGCAGCAGCGACACTCAGCCAGAGACCAAACAATTGCATAGCGAGGCTTCAGGACAGAAAAGGACATTTGCAGGTGAGTGTCTGATTTCCATAACTAGAATGCTACATGTTCATGTGTGCGACTGCCAAGGGCCTCACTGCAGGTAACTTTTGTGTAAAACACCTGTAAGCTGTTTGACGTTTGTTTCCCAGCCACCCCCGAGGATGCATATGCCTAAACAGCAAAAAACAAAATCCAAAAGCAACCTAGAGATCTGGCGAGCAACATACACCACCTTTCTCTCCTTTCAATGGACCACAGCAGCTCAAACCTGTATGTCTGCATTCACGCGTGCAAACCTCCCATTCGTCGTTCCTCGTGGAAAGCATGCGCCGTCCTTTCTCATTCGTGCCAGGGAACGCTTTACCCAGCTATGTCCCCAGATGTATATATCATCATACGTTTTCTTGATTATATGCTACATCCATGTGGAATGTTTATTTTCTTCAAATCTCAAAGAAATATGTCACATGAATGATGACTTCTGACGAACTAGCGTTCCCAAAAAAGGGGAGAAGGAGCAGCTCTGTGGCAATTGCTCCTCTCCCTTCCCTTAGAAGGTCCGTGTGGATTAATAATGTCATTTCCAGGCTGCGGGAGCTATGAGGCTGGGGCATGCACAGGTGTTGAACCTCACCTGGTCCGCTCGCACAAGAAAACAGCCTTTTGTTTGTATTCTCCTATCCCCCATTACTATGCTCCTTTGGCTCAGCTTGGAGTTTTACGAATTTTTGCTCCTTTTTCTCCTTAGAAACTGGTCTGCTTATGGCAAAAATGCCTTTCTGTGGGTTTAATCTACTTGTCCCTGAATACCCAGAGGAAGAGTGAACTCAGTCCTTCTGGCTCCAAGCAAAACTGTGTGCCTTCACACCTCATCTCCACCAAGCACCCTTCATAGCCATTCCAGTTTAATTACTAACCCTCTGTATCTGATTTCTTGACTAGAATTTATTGCACTACAGAAATTGCTACATTGTTTTCTAACATTAGGAACTGAAATAGAGCATCATGGACTTATTTTAGAGGGATGGCAAGTTGTGTCTGCACCGAAGCTGAATGTGCTTTCCTCTGAAAAAGCTGTCCTCGTGGACAGAGAGCTGATATTTTCTCCATGATATCTAAGCAACACTCAGTATGAGTCCTTCTGGGCAGGAGAACTGAAAAACAAGTGTAAATTTCAAAACTAACCCCTGCACTTGTGTTCCCTATGCCAATTTGCTGAAAGCATTGATAAGATATTAGGGACTTGAAAATGTAGATTTCCAAGCCTGAATGGAGAAAGTACATGAAGGGAAAGCTACAGGAGCAGTTAAAGGCTGTATGACCTACATGATGCCAGGGGCCAGAGCCTGCTCTTGTTTAAAGTGATATATTTCCAGTGAGGTTAATGAAACGATGCAGATTTATACCAGCAGAGAACCTGGTCTAACGTCCACTTTCTGCCATGCACATGGGAAAAATGTTTAGAGGGTAGCTAGCACTGTTCTTTTAGGAAACTGCTCATTTGAAAATTTGCTCATTTTTACATTGGGCCTGTCCTTATGCAAGTGCGTGCATTTCAATGGGTCGCTTCTGATTTACCCGGCAGGCGCTGCATGCTTCCCTAGACCAACACCGACTATTTATTGATCTACCCCTACGAGGAAGCTTATTATTTCCATCATACAGACAAACAGGACTATGTTTTGGAGAGTGTTTGGATCTGGTGTGCACATTTGGACCTCTTCTGCCATCAGTTACACTTCTTACGTCTCTTATTTCCCTCCCCCCCGCCATATGTGTGCAGGAGAGGGAGAGAAAAAACAGCACAAATCATAATCCAGGTCTAAATGCAAGATAAGTCTCTTCTAGGCTCATTTCATTTGATTTATGCTTTTTAAGGAAAAATCTCCCAGACCTCTTAACTTTGTAGAGAGCTCTTTGCAAGCCTCCCTATCTTTCTGGCTGATCTGCTGCTGTTTTGAATCACGTGCATGGCCAAGAGGTGAATTTTTCTGGGCACTCGGGGCAATGCGTGGCCCCTGGGGAGCAGGGTGGCAGCCTGGGCTGCTGTATTTCGCCAGCACGAAGTGAGGGAGTCCCTCTCCCTCGGCAGCGCAGGTGGCTGTTCTGGATATGCTGTGAATTCCCTGGAGCTCCCTGCATCCGGCCGGGCGCCAGTCGGGCACACGGGCGCTGCAGGGTCCGTGACGGGCAAAGAGCAAACTCTGCCTCGGCGTTAGGCATGTGAGAGGTGGTAAAGACACCGCCAGCTCTCTGTGCCGGCCTGGACACTCAACTAGTGGAGTACGAGTTGACATATTGAATAAATACAATTGGCACATGATTTATCGATCGCACCCTTTCCTAAGACAGGCCCTCTACTGAGATGAGATTCATAGCACATCAGATCACTTAAATGAGCCCTGAAGCATGCTACTTCATCGCATTTTCACCATTGCTACTTTCCCAAGGCACTGACTTTTTTAGGTTTTTTGCGTGGGTGACCCAGCCCTCAGTTTGAGCCAGTATGCCCAGCTGGTATGGCACCAAAGTTCACCAAAAAGCAGAATTTATGACCTGCAGAAAATAAAGGTATTTCAGCACTGTGATTCCTGTCCAATTCAGTGGGACTGTTTCACGATCAGGGTCTCAGAGCTGAGTCCCTCCTCCCAGGTTGGAACGTACAACACAGACATAGAAGACAACATTAAAAATAAAAGCTGCAAATTGCTGCATCAGCATATTTTAGGAATGAAAGTATTTACTAGACAAGCAGAATGTTGCCATTGTGATAGTGGGATAGTCTAATCTCAAAGGGTGACGGTCAGATCCTTTTGTGAATAAAGTGTTCTGCTATATAGATATCTTGTAAAATGACTTCAGCTCATTTACTGAGTCACTCTATTTTACCCATCTTGCTTTGAGAGGACGTTAGCTTGATTTGGTTTTGTTGCCAATGATGTATCTTCTCTTGCTGTTAGTTTTGCTGATCTTTCTCCTATCACTCTTGTTCTGTCACCTGCGGTGCCTCTCTTTACCGCTCTGTTACTCTCCTTGCAACCTATTTCATCCTATTAGGTAGACAGCTACAATTGGTGATGTGGCCCAGACAGATTTTCTTGTTCCTGATAATAAATGGAGTGTTCAGATGTGTAACTCTGACCTTGTGTATAATTTTCAAAGATAAGTTTTGGGGAAACAAATGGGTTAGTCATTACAGAAATATTGTAAGGCTTGACAGAAAATAACATGGCAGAAAATTATGACAGAAATAGCAGAAGGCCACTATGAGGCTCCACAGTATCTAAATTATCTTTCTATATCCCAGGATTGATAGTTTTACAATTATTCTCTAAGTTTCAAAACTTCACCTCCCTTGGGTCTCCCACTGCTATTGTATTTCCTGCTTTCCTGCAAGGACTCCACCTAGGCCCACAGCTCTTTTAACAATTTTTAAAAAGCTTTCAAAATGTTTAGTCTATTTCTTATGTTATTTTCTACTAAAAATAAATATTTTGCGCTAAGAAATTTTTTCAGAGTTCCCCAATCTCATCTCATTGTGGATAATAATACTCAGGAGGGGTCTGGAAGAAGAGCATGACCTGCCCCAGATAATAAAGCACAGATCTGTGAGCATCTGCAAAATGTAATAGGATGCAAGTGGCAGAAGATACAGGTGCTGATGGCCACGAGGGAGGCAGGTGAGGTCGGGTACTTATTGTGCCCGATGAGAAGCACAGACCATCCACCTGACCTGACCATCACCCGTTGCTCCTGCCTTAGGGCAACAGCCTGCCCCCAGCTGAGGCTGACTCACATCCCAGCTCACTGGTGAGAAAACATGCGGCACTCAGAGAAGAAAACATTGGGCAGTGCATCCCAAAGCCACGTCTCTGCCAGCAGAGGTACAGCAGCGGGAACACTGACATTGGTTGGAAATCAAAGGCTAGCAGGAGAATGAGCACAGGTATTCAGGAAGGCTGTCTCTGTCTGTGTGGCACCATCAATGGCACTGACTGCAATGGTACATAACAGTCCAATCCCTGTACAAACCTGTACCACATCCCTACATACCGCCCATTGCTGACTCATGAGTGGCTAATGACACTTTAGGGTATTTGAGATATGCTCCTATTGATAGGCGTGCTTGTTGACGGCACAAAGGTAATGAGACTTTTTCCATGTTGAAGGGATGTCAGTTGAATCCCTGCGTGCAAACGTGGGAAGTACTTTGCCTCCTCTGCTTTTTTGAACAAGGTATCTTGGCCAAATTACAACCAACATCTGCAATGCTCTAGTCATGTTTCCCCCCAGCAGCACTTTGATGTGGTGTGGGACACCTGCTGCCTATATTAGCATTTCCATGCTCAGTTTACCTTGTTGCGGCACCTTTATGTTTGCAGGTAGTTGTGGCTTGGCTGCTTGACTTATTTATGAACCAGGCTTAGTTGCGTTAGATAAGAGAACAAACCCTCAGGTTGGGTAAACCGCTGTAGCTCCATGGAGGTTTTCAGCTGAAAATGTTTGAATGTAACTAAGTCTGTTGAGATTACTTAAAAAGGTGACGCAGTTGTGTATGCTCTGCTGGGGTGCTCAGGAGTCGATTTGGGTGCGAGAGGGAGTGAAGTGGTTCAGTTCCAGGAGCCTCAATGGCAACCATGTGATTTTCTCTTGATGGCTGTAAGGGAACTCTCCTTTTCTCTCCTTCCTTCCTTCATTTACTTTGCCTTCTTTCCTTCTTATTTATATTATATAATATTATTTCTATATAATTATTATATTATTTCTAGGACTTACAGTAACCTGTAGCATAGCTTAGATGTCTACTCTTGGCATCATACTGAGGAGCACTGTGTGTGCATGTAGTCATTTTTCATTGCATTATGCTGTTTGCTGTCGGTGTGCAATTCATGCCTCCTAAGACACACAGTGAGTTTCTCTAGCTCCTTGTGGCCTGCTTTCCCTCTGTGGCATTGGGTGCCCACGTGGCGCGGGGTTGGGCTGGAGCGAGCCTTGCCGGTGCACTTTGCTGGGGCGATAGAGGAGCCTGCCGGCCCGACAGCTTCAGCACGTCGCGGAAACGATGGACAACTGCTCAGTAGAGCTCCATTGGGAAGAGAACTTTCCTAGGCTGTACCTCAAAGGACGAAAGCTCGTTATATGCCTAATGGCAGAAGATGTGTCTCCTGGCTTTCTCCCAGGGGGCAAGATGACCCCAGGACACTACAGGCAGACCTGCATGGAGAAGTTGCCAGCAGTCTGTTAGAAATGATTGCTGAGCAAGGAGACAAAACCTTTTCTGCTGACACCGAGGGCAGCAGCGAAGGGTGTGACAAATGCTGAGAGGAGGGAACCATGCAGCAGCAGGGGCAGAGGCTCCTGGCATTTCCACTGCCAGCTTTCTCCTTTTGCACCGCGTCCTTTCCTGTCCTTGAAAAAGTTACACAGGGACATGTTACGAGCATAGCATCCTTGGGAAGTGAGGGAAGATTGTGTTACGCTGGAAAGTATTAACAGTT